>NW_024062441.1:0-600000 GCF_006381635.1 Hibiscus syriacus
GATCTACCCGAGAGGATACAACGGGTGATGAAGAGATATGGTTTTTTTTTTTTCGGCGTATACTTGTTTTGGGCGGGAGGAGTTTTGCTTAATCACTGGTCTATGCTTCGACACGATGAAGTAACCCGATACACTAGTCATATCTCCCGCCCATCATGGTTATCTCGGGTTTTCCCGGAGCTGGCAAAGTCGAAGCCGAGTTTACACGTCGATGACTTGAAGAGATTATTTGTTAAAGATGGTTTTACTCGGATGGGTGACCTTGATGTTTTCCGAGTATGCCATTTTTATTTTGCATGCCGACTTTTTAGGAAAAGGGCAGACAATCTTTTTGAGGACCTAATATATTGGTAGATGACCTAATGCATGGAACCTGTTTCGTGGGGTTCATATATATGGAAAGCTACCTGGAAGAAGTTGTCGTCTGCTTTTGAGGACCGAAAAAATTGTGGACGATGGTTCAAATACACTTTGCAGGCTTTATTTGGGCCTTTAAAGTAAGAATTTCTATAATGTTTCCAAATTTATAATTATTATTTAACAATTACTGATGTTTGTGTATTATATTGTTTGTAGATTTGAATATTTGAGGCTTTCCTCAGCATGCAGACATATACAATAAAAAATTCAAATGATATTCCTAGGGCTATTACCTGGAGGAGGATCCGCCTGTTTGTTTGGGAAGAGTTACTCCCATATACGATGATGAATGATGTAAGTTAACACACAAATACTATCATATATAAACAAGTTATTACTAGTACACATTTAACTTTGTTTGAGCTTTTATATTGTTAGGAGGCCAACTATCCATTACAGAGGATGACACCCACAGAGGATGAGCTTGCCACTGATTGGTTGCAAGTTAGTAAGCGATATTTTGATGGGACGGATGATGAGCACCCCCTACTTCGAGAGCCATAACCTGATCGTGATGATTCTACAGCTGGACACCCGGATCCATCACCTGATCGAGCCTCTTCTCCACCTCCACCATCACTTATTCCATCACATTATCGAGCCTCTTCTCCACCACCTCATGATAGGCAACCGAAAAGAGGCCACGACATTATCTCCTTCTCCACCTCCACGGGATGAGTTAGGGAGTTACGTGATGAGGTCGGTGCTTTGTGTCATGAGGTCGGTACTTTACGTGAAGACAATGGTGCGCTACGTGGTGAGGTATCTACTTTACGTTTGAGGTACCGCTCTACGTGATGTTGTTCATCGTTGCAGAATGAGGTTCATACTCTACGCAATGAGGTAAATTTGTTTAATACTATACTAAAAATGCAAATAACCTTTTTTCGGCATTATTTATTTATTTACTGATTTATGTATTAATTTATTTCAGTGGCCTGATAAAGTACTGCTTGACGATTTTTTCTTGCACGGGTTCACGCATCACGTAGTGCACGTGCCATTACGTCTCCTTCACTTCACTAGTGCCAAGACTCCGTAAGAAGAAGCTCGATGCACCTGTCATCGTTCAAAAGGCACCTCCTATCGTTCAAGAGGCCCCTATCATCGTTCAAGAGGCCCCTTCCACCGTTCAATAGGCCCCTGTCATCGTTCAAGAGGTCCCTCCCACCGTTCAAGAGCCCGATTCACATGGCGTCATATATCGACATATTGATAAACCCCATCCTATGCCCGATATGATAGATGCGAGTTGGCTTTCGTATGTGTTACCGGCTAGTACCATTCCTCAGCAGGAGAGGGGAACACTACCAGACACAATTACAAGTAATACCCTTTGGGCTAAGACCGCAGTTGGTTTTTATCTACATGAGCGGAGCAAGGGGTGTTATTCTGACATATGCAAACTGGACGATGTTATTCATTTGTTTCTTGATCGGTCTTGGTGGGGTATTTTATTAGGGGTTGAAGATAATGGCTATCTCGAAGGGGTGGTAAGTCTTATATTCTTCTTATATTGCATTTTGATTATTATTTTTTAAATTTATTAATAAATTCACTAATATATGTATTTTTTATAAAACATCATATTGATGCAGTGTGTCCGTCTTCTAATAATAGGAAATTGAAGAAAATAAAAAAATACTCGATGGACTATTATGTCGACGTCTTTTCACGTAGGTCACTTGAATGATCAGAGAGATGCTTCATGTGTTGGGTAATGGAAAAGCTAAACTTTATCCTACGTGGTGGGAGGTCGATAAGGTTAGTATTTATTTTTTGAATATTTTAAAGGTATTTATCCTTGTTTTGGAACGTCTTTTATTTGATGTGCGGAATTATTTATGATTATAGGTGTTTATCCCTATTTTGGAATGTCGTCATTGGCTTCTCCTTGAGATTTAGATCACATCCCTGATACAATATATGACAACATATTAATTACATACCATTGTCTGATTTGAGAGATATTATTGTAAGGGATGGAGCGCTCATTTGGCGAAATACTTGATTGCAATTGATTATTGGACTAATTCTGGAAATAAGAAGCCAAAAAAGTTCAAAGTTACAATGATCAGAGACGAGACCGCGCCGCAACAAACGGAGGGAGCTAGAGGGGATTGTGGTCCTCTCGTATGCATTTGCTTGGATCTTTTGACGACAGGAAGTAAACAGTTTCTACCTCCCACAGATAGAGATAAAGGTGCAGTAGGCTTGTGGTTTGGTATTTTATGCTAGAGCGATATGCGAGACGCCTACCTGCATCCGCGTGCTGAAAGTGTGCATAACAATTGGTAGTTTGAGCAAGTGTTGTTAACATATATACTCTTTGTTGGTTTGAAAATGTTTGGTTAAGTACCTAGAATTCAATAATTTGTTGTTTGTTGGTTTTAGATGTGTAGAAAGTGTTGTTTGAGCAAAAGTTTGGTTTCTGCAGGTTAATCCTGAAGTGAGCTGTGTGAAATTGATTTATTTGTGCATAAACAACTGTCTGGGGTATACTTTTTTTGCTTGTTTAATTGAATTTTACATTGATTTGTTAAAGTTGATTTGTTTAATTGATGAGGAAATAAGAATTATTTTTTGCTTGTTTAATTGATTTGTAAAAGTTGATTTGTTGTTTATTCAATATGCATTATGTTGAAGGCAAAAAAGACCTGTTGAAGGTACACTTTCGCAACGCTAAAGTCAAATTTGCATTGCGGTTTTTTCATTGCGATAGTCAAATTCGTAATGCGAAAGTCAAATTTGCGTTGCAATTTTCGGTTTGAGATTTCGCGTTTCGAATTTGACTTTTGCAACAATTGTAACGCGATAATCGCATTGCGAATTTGTCTTTCGCATCAATCGCAACAAAAAATCGCAACGTGAATTTGACTTTCGCGTTGCGAATTCAAGGAAAACACCTTCAAAAAGATAACAGACAACAATCTGATAAGTAATAACAACTGAACATATCATAGCAATGTTCAAACTCAAGTTACTAATGAATGTTTAATTGAAAAATGTCATTCACACATAAATACACAAAATACAACGTTTGCATTTAAAAATCACCTAAGTTAATAAGTCCCAAAAGGTGAAGCTGGTTGTGATTGGGATTTTGATTTTGATTGCAATTTTGATTTCCTTTTGATTGGCACCATATGAGCTTTGGATTTTGATGAGGATCCATATTTTGGTAGAGATAAAGATAATTGTGATGGCACTGGTGATCCACAGGTCAACCTTGTATGACCACTTTTCTTGCACCGACTATATGTCGATATCCTCTTCTCTTCACCCTTAGACGGTATACGATCATGATTTTTTGGTCGGCCAGGTAGCCTGCTGTCCATGATTGATGGCAAAACTGTTTGTAAGTCATCTGGTATGTCCCACTCATAAGGATATGGAATAGGGTAGACAATCTCGACATAAGTCTGTCGATACTTCTGTAGTGTAGCAATCCATAGCGTATGCGCTTGAATCATCTTGGTTTAGATGAAGAGCAACTTTTATAACATGGCCACACGGATAACCAGATGTTTGCCATTTCATACAACTACACGTCTTTGCATTTAGATCGACAAGCCCATTTAAATTATTATCCAATACTTCAAACAAAGTGTTTGAACATGGTTCAACTCTCCATGACGTTAACTTCATAACACGTTTCGTTATATTTTTTTCATTCCATGGTGTAACACGACATTCCAATGTTCCTGTAAATTTAAATAGATAATACTTAGTAAAATATATGATAAATTATGAATTTAAAGAATATACCTGTATGTTTCTTTCTTGTAGTACCACTGTTGAATAGAGGCTCGAAAAAACTCCATTAACATAGTAATGGGTAATTTCTGGGAATGACGACTTAGAGCGTTGATTGATTCTGCACTATTAGACGTCATGAAACCATATCTTGCTCCAAGTTGATATACTCTTGACCATCTTTCAAACCCGATATCTTCTAGTGTTTGAGCACATTGAGGAAAAACACGTCTTAAACAATTTATATGCTTATTAAAATCCACTTCCCGATAACCTTTTACAACCTTCCAGTATGTCCATTTGTGATTTTTTATACCAACAGTCCTTGATTTTAGATTTCTGTACAAATGAACACCACAAAGTCCATGAAAAGCATATGGGAAACACCTTCTAACAGCGTTCTCAATTGAGTTTGCCCTATCGAATATGATTATCAGATTGCTAATAGGACCTATGCAATCCCTAAGATGCCCCATAAACCATGTCCATGAATCAGAGGTTTCAGATTTGCCAACCCCGTAAGCTATTGGCAGTATCCCATTGTTAGCATCTATGGCTACTGCTAATAAGTTTACTCCAAGATATCGAATTTTCAAATGTGCTTCGTCAACTATAATAACTAGGCGCATGCAAGTAATAAATGAATGAATCTACAAAATAATATACATAAGACATATAATCATTTAAATGTGAAATGCATGTAACTAACAAAAATGAGTCAACAAAATTATATTGATTTACTAACCACAGAACCAATGGTGATAAACAGCAACTCAAAGCATCAATCTCTATCTATTTTGATATGAGTTACGGACCCAGGATTTTTCAGCTTTAAATTGTGACAATAAGCCTGCAGTTGGGCAAACGATGCTTCTAGAGACCCCTCAACAATTCCATGACATAACATTTGTCTCTTCAAGCTTGAGAATATAAGATACTAATCTTGAACTGAGCATTCATGTCAGTTATAATTTCATGTCCTCGATATACTTTGCCATTCAAAAACATTAACTCAACCAGAAAACCACCCAACACCTTTTTGTTTGCCTGACTATGGTGAGGAAAAACTTGGGTTCTTGAATATGTATGTTTATCAATAAAAGTCCTAACTTGAAACATTTCGCAATCTTTTATCCTCTTTGCAATCATATGCCACGTACAATTTTTGTCAATCATACTCTTTGTTTCGAAACGATATTTGCTTGATTTGTTAACTTTTAGTTGATAGCCATCTTCCACACATTTCATATACAAAGCTATCTTCAAGTCTTCCTTTGTATAAAAACAATCATCTTTCTTGATACGAATAACTTTTGTGTAACAATCAACTGCTATCTTTACCAACTCTTCTTCCGGTATCTGAAGTAATTGTGGCATATTCCAGTTATACTCCCGTGGCATTTTCTTCTTTTTCTTTTCTTCGGAGAATTATTCTTCTTCTTCTTCAGGGTTATATGAATTACAGAATGGATGTTCAACATGTTCATTCACAGTCGTAACTTCCTCCTCATTATCATCAACAACATCTTCCTCGGCAGCAGCTGTTTCATCATCAAAATTCGGGTATTGACCAATATCAAATCATTACGCAGGGTCTGTTTCTTCTTCTGAAACATCATCAAAATCCGAGTATTGACCAAGATCAAAGTCGGGGTTTTGACCAATATCAAATTTTGAATATTGACTAGTACTCACAATTTTTTCTGTTGGCTCATAATCGTCTAACTGGTCAATACAAAAATCAGAATTTGGTGCTGAAAGTTGATTGGGATTTGGATTAGGAAAAGGTTGTGGGTTTTAAGATTGTGTTTGGTATTGGAAATATGGTGAAACAAAATTTTCTTGGTGATGAAATTGTGGTGGAACCATTAAATTTTGAGGTTGATAACAACGTTGTACATTGTGAGCACCATAAACTGGGGTTGAAGAACTTAGTTGATTACTACCCGCTACTGACCCAACTTCACTACTTCTAGGTTCAACAACATACAATGTAACATCATCTTCTTGCGAAACACTAATGTAAGCAATGAATCATTCAACATCTTCATTGTCGGTTAACAAAATAAACTTTACCTTTTCTCTGATAAGATATCCTAAATCCACTTAGAGGCTCTAAATTCAATTTCTTTGCAACACGTAACACTAGAGTTTTATAAGTTAACTTTTTTAATGACAGTTTTAGTTAAAGATTCATGGGTAAAGGCACATATTGTAAAACACCATGAACATTCTCCCATGACCCTCCAAAATACAAATCTATCCAAACATGGTCAACATTAGATGATTTCATTCTATAAATTGTAAATTAATTTACTAAACAAACGAGCTATAAACTACATATCATCACTAACTTAGAAAAAAAGCATACCTTTATTAAGTTGATAGTTGATAATTTGGGAGAGAAATCATTAAAAAATTATATAGAAATAAAATTATGTAAAACAAAATTAGAGATGGGGAAGGATGTCCTTGGATATAGGAACGGATGTCGCCGGAGAGAGTGATAGATGAAGATGGAATGAGTTGCGATTTAGGGATTTAGGTTATGAGTTATTGCTGCTGCATAGTTATATACCCAAAAGATTTGTGTTGCGAAACTAAAACCTGTTGCGAAATTAAATTCGTATTGCGAATTCGAAAACCGAGTTGCGAATTTGAAATTCAGTTGTGAATTTGAAATTCAGTGTTGCGAATTTGGCAAACGCGTTGCGAATTTGGCTTTTTTGTTGCGATTTTCTAAATTCGCGTTGCGATTTACAAATTCGCGTTGTGAATTTGGAAACTGGGTTGCGAAATTAGAGTTCGCGTTGTGAATTTGTTGGTCATTTTCGCAAATCCAAAAAAAGTTGGTTAAAATCGTATATTATAAGGCATTTTTGGTCACTGAGGTTATTTTTCTCTAATAAATATATATAATAGTAACAAAATCCTCTCAACTGTTCTTAAACACATTTTCATAATTTGCCACCTCTCAAAAGATCAAACCAAAGAAAACAAAATCCTCTCAATTGTTCTTCGTGTTCTTCATGCATGAAGAACAATTACCCCTTAAACCCAAATTTCGACGGCCACCGCCTCGCCGACTGCTGCTCATCGTTGGTGGCCCAAATTTTTTGTTTTGCATTTTTTGAAATCCATTCACCTCCCCATCTTAAAAATCCACTTTGTTTTCGAAAGTCGACCTCGGGGGAGGCTATATCTGGGAACGAAGATCTAGAAAAGCTCTCCCCCATGTTCATCGGCCGACCACTTTTTCGGGTCAAAAAATGAGAGTGAGACAATGCATGCAAAGCCAAATAAGGTAAAAAATTACCTTTTATTTCTCTTTTTCCTTTCGAAAATTACAATGATTTCCTCGCTTTTTGTTTCGTATTTCCTCTATGTTTTTTGTCGTGATTTTTTTGTGTCCCTTACATTCTTATTTATATTCTAAAAATAATCTATTTTTAGTTTGGGTTTCTAGAGTTTTTCTTGGACTAAAACTCTTGTTTGGTTGCTCTTGTTCCATGAAATCACGCGGTCGGAAAAATAGGGGATGGTTGACCGTGGAAATCGGCCGGTTGGTGCGTGAGGCGCGAGAAACCTTCGAAGGAGGATGCGATGCTAGTTAGGGTTCGAAAACCCTAGATGCTTCAGGTTAAGCCTTGGGGGTGGTCGGGTCTGGACCGGTTCGCGGGTTACTGGTTCGGGCTGGGTCCCTTGTTTTGTATTTGACCGGCAGCTTTGTAATGATTTTGGGCCAAATGTTTAGGGCCGACATAAAACCAAATATCATTAATAAATAACATAATATATATATATAGTACTATATATTATGCGCGTATATAAATACAATGTATTTAATATATGCACATTATAATATAAGTGTATCATATACTATAAATACGTCATATAATATTATGAAACATCGGACGAAATGTGTGGCTACAGCTGCCCCTCTTTGTCCTTTTACAGGGAATTAAAAATAGAGCAAAGATAAAAGGACACAACTTTTTGTTCGGTATAAAGGGGAGTCTAATTGAGTCTGATATTGAAATTAGGAATAACTCCCCATCAAATTGAGTTACGGATGACTCCTCCGTCATAAAGCCGAGTCCGTCTTTAAACGATATTAAATTAATGTGGTAGTTTAGAATTTGAATCAGAATGTGGCTTCTCGTTGCCAAATTATAGTCAACTTCGATCTTCTTCTCGGTTTAAATACCTTGGTTTGAAAATTTGATTGGAAAATAGTTCCTTGACTCCACTATATGGTTGATAGGCCCTCAAGCTGAATGAAATCGAACTCAAAAGTTTTCGTTAACAGATAGCTTTTCTCGACTTAAGCTATGCTGCTGGAAGATGGTTTATTGTCACTAAAGCACATCTATAACCCATGTCTTCTTCTTGACTTAAATACCTTGGTTTAAACTTTAACCGAAAAGTTGTTGATACGTCATCGAGCTGAATGGAATCAAACTCGAAAGTTTTTATTGACAAATAACCCTTTTTGCCTTGAGTTATGTTGTACTAAGCTGAGAGATTGTCCTAGATCTTCTTCTTAACTTAAAGATCTCGGCTTCAATTGAAAAGTAGTTCCTCGCTACTACCATACGGTTGATATGTCATTGAGCTGAATGGAATCGAACTCGACAATTTTTGTTGACAGATAAATTTTCTTGACTTAAGCTATGCTGTAAATTTGACATGCCCTTGAGCTGAATGAAATTGAACTCGAAGGTATTTATTGACAGTTAACCCTTCTCGCCTTGAGTTATGATGTAAATTTGATATGTCCTTGAGTTGAGTGTAATCGAACTCGAAGGTTTTTGTTGACATATAGCCCTTTTCTCCTTGAGTTATGCTGTAAATTTGATATGCCCTTCAGCTGAATATAATTGAACTTGAAGGTCTTTGCTGACAGATAACCCTTATCGCCTTGAGTTATGCTGTAAATTTGATATGCCCTTGAGCTGAATGTAATCAAATTCAAAGGTATTTGCTGACAGATAACCCTTCTCGCCTTGAGTTATGCTGTAAATTTGATATGCCTTTGAGCTGAATGTAATTGAACTAGAAGGTCTTGGTTAACAGATAACCCTTCTCGCCTTGAGTTATGCTGTAAATTTGATATGTCATTGAGCTGAGTGTAATTGAACTCGATGGTCTTTTGCTGGCAGATAGTCCTTCTCGCCTTGAACTATACAACAAATAGTTCGTTTAAGTGAAAAATGGCTCCCCTTCACAGGTCTAAGCCAATCATATTTCTTTACTTGACTCCCCTTCACAGGAAAGCCAAGTGGTATATTCTTCAAGTGGTTCCCCTTCACGGGTCTGAACCAAGTGAGATGATATTTGGATGACTCCCCTTCACATGAAAGTCGTGTGGTATATTCTTTAGGTGGTTCCACTTCGTGGGTCTGAACCAGGTGAGATGATCTTTGGATGACTCGCCTTCACGGGAAAGTCATGTGGTATATTCTTCTGGTGGTTCCCTTTTGTGGGTCTGAACCAGGTGAGATGATCTTTGGACGACTCCCATTCATGGGAAAGTCATATGGTCTATTCTTCAGGTGGCTCCTCTTTATGAGAAAGACACGTGAGGTAGTCTGTCAGTTGGATATCATCTATCTTGGAGTTGAAATATGGCTTGAAAATTTTAATTGGAAAATAACCAATCATCGTTGAGTTAAGCTGAATTAGATCCATTCTGAATTGGCTCTCGAACCCATCTAAATTCGATGTCAAGTTGTTTTTAGGTGTAACTCCCTACCGCTGAATTAAGCAACCACCGCCGATCTTTCTTAAAGGTGCTTTTGAATCGAGTATCTTTTGTCTTGAAGTTGAAACTTAACTCTAAAAGCTGTAAAAAATTATGTATGCTAAAAAATGATTAATGTGATGCTCTTAAGTATGTCTAAGATGCATGCAACATGGATTAGTTCTGTTTTATCTTTTGGATGGAGCCTCATTTTGTTTGTCGGTCTTATACTCAAAATCAACCATACCCCATTTTTTTCTCGGGTTGCAGTCTTTCACATTTGAGACTGTCCTATTTGAAAATGTTTTTCTCCTTTCTCTTATTTTATGAGGGAAAAAGGATATGAGGATATAAGAATTTTGTAAAACATTGCCCCTTATTTCAGGTTCGTAATCAAATGAGTGCATAAAAAATCAAAAGAATCAATAACACTTTTAATGCTTTCAGAGTTATAGATCTTTGACAAATGTCCAAATTGATAAGTTGGACTCAGGTTGGCCTTATATTTTCTAAGGTTTTGGTCATCAAAATGTCATTTATGTCTTAGTCCTCTTGAATATTTCAACATGCCCCTTTTTCTTGGCTTGGCATTTTAATCGGACACGGACAAAATGACACAACAAGCATAATCAATTACTAGTCCTTCTATTTCGGTCCTCTGAAATCTTTCATTTGTTCAAGCTTCGTAGACTCCTCTAACAAAAGCAATGCAGAAATATTGGTCTAAAAATGAAATTCTTGAGTGCTCGTGTGAAATTGACTATAACAGGTGTTCCTTAACACCCTTAGTCGTGTTCCTTAACTCCCTTAGTCTATCTTTACCGAAACTCCTTATTTAGATAAATTTGATTTAGTTTGTCATTGTCTGACTACCTGAATCCATAAAGCCGGAGCGTTTAACCAATTGCTCTATAGGGACAACTCAATATTATAATCACCTTTATTAGGCTAGCAGAATCTTATCTATAAAGCCGCGTCGTTTAACCAATTGCTTTAGAGGGACAACTCAAGCTTTATTGTATAGATATTATAATCACCTTTATCAGGCTAGCTGAATCTTATCCATAAAGCCGGGGCCTTTAACCAATTGCTTTAGAGGGATAACTCAAGCTTTATTGTATATATAATATTATAATTCGGGTATACAAATCCAATTTCTTAAGTTTGTCAAGAAGAACCTGTTATAGTCTAGGTGTTGTTGAAAGTTAAGGAATCTAATCTTTAGAGTTCAATTTCCAAGCAACTGACCTAAACTAGATTCACCTACTCGACTATTCCATCTGGGAAGATCACTATCATCATTGAATGTCTTCAACAAAAGTGAAATAATGTCATATGCAAAGGATGCCCCATGTTGTCCACTCCTATGCATACCTAATACCATGCCTCTTGTTTATTCCCTTATGAGAGGAGAAGGCTATTCCGGTTCTTGCAAGAGAAAGGTATAATGTTCGAGTGTATCTTCTGAGGTAAGGTCAAAGTCCTTGTTTTACCACTTTTAAAGCATGTCACTTTGTCAAAGATTTATAACTCTGAATCATTTATAGAGTTTTTTAATTCAGTTGATATTCAAAGAACTTCAAGCTTGCAAATTTGATTAATTGATCACCATCTTTAAAGTAACATAAATTTATTTAAATGTCCTTACAAAAAACTTGAGAAAAGATGAAAAAAAAATTCAAACAAAATGCTACTAATGATGAAATGATCTTCATCCTCACTTGGATGCCCCCAAGTTATTGAAGTCGATCTAGTTCTTGTTACGCATATTCTGTACGATTCTCTTGAATACGTAACAGTTCTCAATAGTGTGCCCTGGGACACCGCCATGATATTCACAATGAGCATTCTCATCATACCACCTAGGGTATGGGGGCTTCATGGGTTTCACCGGATATGGTGACACTACGTGGGTATCAAAACGTTGTTGGTAAAGCTCTTAGTAGGTCATGGGAATAGGGTCAAAATTTTCCCTTTCCTTTCTAGGTTCTCTGGAATCTTGTTTAGAAGTACCTGACGGTACAACTGTAGTTGATTTTGGGTTGGAGATTGTAACACCTTTATTGGCGTGGTAGGCGTTGATGTTGTTAATTCTCCATTCATCTCCTACATATGAGGTTTCTTACTGGCCTCCCCATCCTTGATCTTGCCTTGCTTTATGGTCGTTTTTACCATTTCCCCGGCCATGGCTAAATCTGAAAGATTATCGGATATGATTGCAACCAAGTGCCCGAAGTAAGAAGCCTTTAGTGTTTGCATGAAGAGCTTTCGGGTTTCCTTCTCATCCAAGGGTGGACGAACTTGCACGGCCAAATCCCTTCATTTTTGTGCATATTGTCTGAAACTTTCGTTATGCTTCTTCTCCATGCTTTGTAGCATAACTGGATCTGGCCTCATCTCATTGACGTGCTTGTATTGTTCCAAAAATGACTTGGCTAAATCCTTCCAAGTCTTGATAGGGGACCGTCTTAGCTAATTGTACCATCGGATGGCTGAGCCCGACAGACTCTCCTAGAAGCAATAGATCAAGAGTTGGTTGTTTCCCACATATATGTCATCTTTCGACAGAACATGGTGATGTGGGTTGATGAACAACTATTCCCATCGAACATCTTGAATTCTGAGGACTTGAATTTCAAAGGAAGAACCAAGCCTGGGACTAGACTGAGTTCCGCGGCATCGACTCCATAGTAGTCATTGTCTCATTTGACTACCTTCATTTGGTCTTCTAACTGTTTGATTTTCTCCTCCATCTTCTTTGCCTTGTCGTCCTCTTCGTCTAAATCTGGTATATAGTAATAACCCGGATTATTCTTCGGGTTAGATACAACAGTATGTATCTTTACAACAGATAGGTTCTTCGCTTTTGTAGCGGATGAGTCCCCTTGGAGTTTCGGTAAGATTCCGGGTGAGACAACCACTTGCGGGGTAGGTGGTATAGTTACCTCTTCTGATGAACCTGCCCCAGGCGCACTTATCTGATGTAGGCCAGCTAACCTGTCTGATCGTCCAGGGACTCTTGGCTCTTAGTGATTGTATCCAGAGTACTCAGATTGTTCTGGTTTATCTTCTCTTCTAACTCCCTCTGCAACTTCAACATGTTCTCCTCGTGTGGAGCAATTTTGGCTTCCATATTATTCTTCTTTGAATGGATGTTATGTGGATGGGGTTTGTCCAATGCTTGAGGTGGTATATCCAGTATTTGTTCCCTTTTATGATGAGACATTCTTCTGTCAGTTAATGTGAATGTAAAGAAATGAAGAACACTAATAAATGCAAAATATGTCTAAATTCATGATGCATGAAATATTCAAGGAATTGATCTAAAGATGTGTATGTTATTATAAACAATCCTTATTAAGGACAAAAGTGTTATTTCTTAAGAGATAAAAAACATTTTAATGATATATTCTTCTAGAACCTGAATAGCTTCTGACTGGTTGATTCGTCTTCCGCCTTCTTATATTACCGGTTGAACACCTTGTCGAACCGTTCTGGCCTCTCCAAGCTACTTTTTGTACTTGTCCCAAGAAGTCTCGAATGGCTGCATCTCTGGTTTTCACTCTCTGCTGAATCTGTTCCTTAACCGAAACACCATTGGAGCCTTCCATCGATAGGAACTATCTGAAGTTTATCTTCTTGTTCCTTGAATTCGTCAACAATGGCCTCCAGTTCCAGCTATGGCTTTGTCATCTTGTTCTTGTTGTCTTTGAAGGGACTCCCCAGGTCAATAACCATTTTCTCATCTTGCCCCTGCAACTTTTGCCAACCCATTTTGGAGAAGTTGACTTTTAATGTGCTTGGTGTAGACCCGATCAATTCTGAGTCTTTTCTGACCATAGTCGGACTTCTGAGCTTTTCAACTCTTGTATTATAACCCCTTTGTCCATTAATGCAAATTATTTACGTTTAACGAACACATTTTTAGGGGATCAACACCTCTTTTGAATGATGTAAATGTTAAAAAATAAAAGAAAACAAAAATGAAAGTAAAAAGTTAGTGAGATAAGGATAATAAAAAATAATGAAAATGAGAAGTCCTACCCCACATGACATCTACACCACATGCTTATTATTCCTACCCGGACATGATCTCTATCCCGCAAGTTGATTTTGAACAAGTGTTGACTGTATAAATTTCTAGTTCACATGCTTTGAACATAAAATAAAGTAAGAAAAAATCTCAAATCAGTCTAGGGTTTGAAGTGAGGTTTTGGGGTGGGATCTAATTCCTTGTAGTCCCTTGGTTTAGGTTCTAAAGAATGTACTCGAGTTCTCCTTGCCGGTGTCCCCTTGGGCTTACCAAACCCTTAGTCCTAAGCCCATAACAAGCTTATGTGGACTAAGTTAAATTCAAGAGGATACATCCCCTTATGCCCATACGGAGAATAAATTCACACAAAGACATAAGGTATATGAATCCCGAAGGTTACTTGCTATGCCCATACGGAGAATAAATTCTCACGAAATTGTCGCTTTCACCCCCACTTAAAAAAACTGGTTTAGAGCTCGGGAATGGAGCCTTAGATGGAAAAACAAGTTTGATAAGCTGAAACCACTGAAAGAAATCGTCAATACAACTATTTATTTAAAAAATAATCAAAAGTAAGTAATAAGGATCGAAAAGTTACCTTAAAATTTAAACCTACCATTTTTATTAAAATGAAAACTGGAAATTAACATTTAGTCTGACCCACTTACTTTCTGTCCCCAGCAGAGTCGCCAAGCTGTCGTGGCTATATTTTGGGTAGGCCCGGAATTGAGGTTTGA
This sequence comes from Hibiscus syriacus, assembly GCF_006381635.1. Lineage (NCBI taxonomy): Eukaryota > Viridiplantae > Streptophyta > Magnoliopsida > Malvales > Malvaceae > Hibiscus > Hibiscus syriacus. The sequence continues at coordinate 14,690 of NW_024062441.1, forward strand.
CTTGAATGAAATGGTTAGAGTTGTCACCGGTCATTTATTTTGAAAACAAATAGGTTGTTCGGATACCTCGATTTCTTACCTGATCTGTATCTTACCAAAGATATGTCGGATTCGGGAGTCGGTTACAATCAAGCAAAGATTAGCACCCTTGAATTGCCCTTTCGGTACTAATTAATTTCTAGTTATCTTTAGTTAATAAAATTGAAAGTTGAATTTAAAGGTAAAATAGGATCCAAATTACTTACCTTTGATTGATTAAAATACCCTTAAATGTCACAAAAATGTTAGATTTCAAAATAAAGATGCTTAATTGTACAAAGGAAAAGACAATAATCAAATTGCAATGCTTAAAAAATAAGCATGTTGAGATATTAAAGAAATAAAATAAAATGCTCATATTAAAACATACATCAAAAGGGTCTATTAAATTATAAAAGTAATAACACCAATTGGAAGATTAAATAGAAAAGGAAAACCAGATGAAATAGAAATAAATAAATAAATTACCTATAAACAAAAAAATAAAAAAAAAGGATATAAATAATAAAACAAAACCAAAAAAAGGAAAAATAAAATATAAAAAAATAAAAAAAATAAAACAATATATATATAATAAAATGCAGTATTTAGATAAAATAAAAAAAAGAGGAAAGAGAAAATAATAAATATATATAACAATAACAAAAAAAATAAAAAAATAGAAAAATAAAATAAATTACATATAAATAAAAATGTTTTCAAAAAAATAAAAAAATGAAACAAAAGGAAAAAAATAAGAAACTAACATATATATATATATATTAATGTAAAATGAAATAAATAAATTATATAAAGCAAGAAAGAAAAACATATATATATATATATATATATATATAAATATAATAAAATATAATATTTAAATAAATAAAAATAAGAAATAAAAAAGAAATTAAAATGTGAATGGACTAAATTGAAAGAGTAGCAACTTGGGGGTAAATTCAAAAGCAAATTGGGGTGAAAACCGAATTAAAGGGGGTAAAATAAACATCTGAAAAATACAGGGCACCAAAAACATAATTCCCCCTTTTTAACTCGAAAACGCGTGAATCCTAGGGTCGAATCGGGTCACGCGCGGGTCGCCTAGTGGGTTAGGTATATAACCCAAACTCTTAAACACATTTTCATAATTTTCCCCCTCAAAAGATCAAACCAAAGAAAACAAAATCCTCTCAACTATTCTTCATGCACAAAGAACAGCCACCCCTTAAACCCATATTTCGATGGCCACCATCTCACCGATCGTCGTAGATCGACATCGGCCGCCGCTCATCAGCGGTGGCCCAAATTGTTTTTTTTTTTTTTTTGCATTTTTCGAAAGCCATTCACCTCCCCATCTTAAAAATTCACTTTGTTTTCAAAAATCGGCCTCGGGGGAGGCTAGATCTGGGATTGAAGATCTTGAAAAGCTCTCCCCATGTTCATTGGCCGGCCAGTTTTCCGGGTCAAAAAATGAAAGTGAGATAACGCATGCAAAGCCAAATAAGGTAAAAAATACCTTTTATTTCTCTTTTTCCTTTCGAAAATTACAATGATTTCCTCGCTTTTTCTTTCGTATTTCCTCTATGCTTTTTTGTCTTGATTTTTTTGTGTCCCTTACATGCTTATTTATATTCTAAAAATATATTTTTAGTTTGGGTTTCTAGAGTTTTTCTTGGACTAAAACTCTTGTATAGTTTCTATTGTTCCATGAAATCACGCGACCAAAAAAATCGGGGATGGTTGACCGTGGAAATTGGTCGGTTGGTGTGTGAGGCGCGAGGAACCTTCGAAGGAGGATGCGACGCTGGCTAGGGTTCAAAAACCCTAGATACTTTGGGTTAAACCTTGGGACCGGTCGGGTCTAGACCGGGTCAGGTATGGACCGATTTGCAGGTTACTGGTTCGGGCTGGGTCTTTTGTTTTGTATTTGGGCGGCAGCTTTGTAATGATTTTGGGCCAAATGTTTAGGCCTGACATAAAACCAAATATCATTAATAAATAACATAATATATATATATAATACTATACATTATATACGTATATAAATACAACGTATTTAATATATGCACATTATAATATAAGTGTATCATATACTATAAATACGTCACATAATATTATGAAATATCGGACGAAAATGTGTGGCTACAGATACCTAAAGGGGTACCGATATTACTTTACATAATAGTATCGATACCATGGTCACAATAACGATACCTTCAGGACCAATAGCTAGTAATAGCTAGTTTTATTTAAAAAAAATAACAAAGGAAGTATCGATACCAATAAAAGGAGTACCGATACTCCCTGTACTGGGAAGTTTTCTTTTGCACGAAATTTCATCCCCAACGGCTAGAAACGACCACACACACATTTCAATATATAAATACAAGATCAAGACACTTGAAGAAGGGTTAGAACACCTATCCAAGCAATCAAACACAAGAGAAAATCTTTTTCACTCTTTATTTTATTTCTTTTGTAAATAGTGTGTTTTTGTGAGCTTTAATATGTAAACACCTATCTTTTAGAGGTTTCGTTGTTTACTTTCTTTTGCCTTTTGTTAAGGGGTTTTGGTTATAGCTAAGCATTTGAAAAGCTAGGGAGTTTGTAAATGTTATCTCTTTGCCCTTGAAAAAGAAAGAACAAATTAGTGGATTTGTTGGAAAATCCTAAGTGATGAGCTTAAGTAGTGGATGTAGACTTTGGTTGAGAAAGTCGAACCACTATAAATCCTTGTGTAACAATTTTCTATCCCCTTAATTCTCCTTACTCCCTAAAATTATCAAAAAGTTAATTCACCACCTATTGGCACATTTTCGGTTGTTAAAAGTGAGCTTCATAAATCCTAACAGATATACAATTAAACTCAAAACAAAAATATTTACAAGAGAAAGAAAAATAAGAATAAAAGCTCTTCTCTTGTGTTTGATTGCTTGGATAGGTGTTCTAACCTTCTTCAAGTGTCCTCAACTTTTTTTTATAAGTTGCAATGAGTTTGTGGTCGTTTCTAGCCGTTGGGGATGTTTTGGAGCCGTTGAGGATTAATTTTCTGCAAAATAAAATTGCTCAGGACATGGAGTATCAATACTCCTTTAATGAGTATGGTACTACCTTTTTAATATTTAAATAAACTAGCTGTTAAAGACCGTTGGGCTTGACTAGTATCGATACTATGCTTCATGGTATCGATACTACTGTGTAAAGTAGTATTGGTACCCTTTTGGGTCTCGATACCTATTTTGCATTTTGGAATTTGAGCAATTTGAAAAGCAACTGGTAGTATTGATACTACCTAGAGTGTATCGATACTTCTCATACCTTTGGTATCGATACCACGTGAACAATATCGATATTGTTCATGCAATATCGATACTGTAAGAACATTATAGGTACTATGTACCTAGAAAAACAATTTTGTACTCAAATTCTAGTTTAACGGACTTTGAATTATTTTTGAAAACTTTGAAAAAATTCAATCAAATCCAAAAACATTTTGTCTTAATTTGTTATATCAAAATATTATAAAACATGGTCAACACATTTTAAGCCATACAACATGATATTCTCATCATATCTAACATAAAAATCAATTCAAAACATCAACCCCTTAACTTTTCATCTTTTCCAAATTGATCCCTAAAGGAAAACTAATGGATTTTTCATCACTTGAAGCATGATATCAATATCACAACACATAAACATGAACAACATAAACAAATGGTACCAAATGAAAGAGAATTCAATTGGGAAAATTGGATTTCATGTCTTAACCTTAAATCCAACTTAAAATGCTTAAGAAATAAAAAAAATTACCTATGATTTTCTTTGTAACTCACGACAACATCAAGGTTTTCAAGAACTTTCTTGAATTTTTTAGTCCTTTTTGGATTTTATAACCTAAATGAATTTAAAATTCATTTTAGTCCAAAATGACTATTATGACCTTCAAATATAACGATCCTAATCATGCCACATATCAAATTATCATCCAATGGCTGAAATTAAACCATGAAGTTAGTAGTTTATAACTTTACCCTTGTAAAGTTCAAAAATTACAATTTTATCCTTTTTTATCCAATGACTAAGATTTAACATGGAAGTCAACTTAAGTTCAATTGTCCACATTAAATCTTATCATTTTAAAGCATGGAAAATACATTTTTCCCTTTCTTTATCATCTAGAAAAAATTCTTGAATTTTCGATTCGGTTTGGTTATCCAAATTTTTCTCAAACTTTCACACTTCGTAGCTTTTGACACAAACTCCGTATTAAAAATCTAAGTGACACCAAAACGTAATTATTGTGGGTAACTATTCATTTACGGGTCATAAATAAATACTTTTTAAAATTACTATTTTAGTCCCTAAACTTTCTCAAGTTTATACTTTAGCCAATAAACTTTCGTTTTATTCATTTGGGCCACTAATCATATTTTTGGGGTATTACAAATTTTGCATATTGGAATTTGAACAAATTTAAAATTGAAGGGTAGTATCGGTACTACCAAGAAGTATGTGTACTTCTCTTACTTATAGAATCAGTACTACAAGAATACTATTGGTATTGTTCATGCAGTATCAATATTGTATGAACAATATTTGTACTACTTACCTAAAAATCATTTTGTGCTCAAATTCTTGTTTTATTACTTTGAATTATTTTTAAAATCTTCGAACAAATTTAATTAAGTTCAAAAATATTTTTTTTCTTATTTATTATATCAAAATATATGTTGAACATAAAGTGATTATATGAATATTAGTACGAAAGTCTTTTATTATAACGAAACGCATTATTGATACGGATTCAAATCTCACGGATGGTTTCCAATGCGTTTTTCGATCTTTCTTGCAGTTCAGATTCTCTTATAAAATTCCCCGTCATTAATTTTTATTTAAATCCACCGCAATCGTAGTCGTACCAACGATGGCACCTCAAAATCACATCTTCGCTATTAGATTTCTTGTCCTCCATACCATCCATAGGACCACAACCCTACCACAGGTGCCGTCGTCGCCACCATCCTCGTCGAAACTATTGTTGCTCCTGTTGTTTCTAGACCATCCTCATCATTCTCACGGTTTCAGTTGCCGTAATTGAGACCGTCCTTCATGTGCTTTTTACCACCTTTCTTTCACCCTTGCTTCCTCTGTATCCACCGCTTCAACCTAACAACAACCGTCGACTCCTTTGCCTCCCATTTCCCAACCCTTTCTTCCAAAAACCCAAAACTCTCGTTCTCGTACGACCCTTTTACCATTTCATGCATGATAAACAACGGTGGTGCCGAGAGACAGACAACCTTTCTAAAGGTTTCAATCCAATTCTATTACTATCTAAATGATAAATTATGAAACTTTGTTTTAACTTTTGAACCCAGAAAATTATAAGATCAAATTAAAATAAATAATTATTCAAAAAACTGGACTTTGAAGTAGGAAAAAGAATGAATCCACCATTGACCGAAAAATCAATCCATATAGTTATTTCATATATTGATTATATTATTTTTCTTAAAAATGCAATGATTTTTTAATTTATTCTTAAAATTAAAATAATAGCATCAAAAAATAATGTTATCATAAACTGAACTCAAAACCTTAAGAGAAAATAATATTCTCTTTAACTATTAAGAACATTTAATAAGTTCATCATAAATACTAAAATATTGAATAAAATAATATAAATAAGAATATTTAAAATAAGTAGCCGATACATGAAATGATGGTCAATTGAAGATAAATTTCAGCTCACTAGATGCTGAAAAATAACATAATCATGTTGGCACATGAATTGGACCCCCTCGCCCACCCATGTCTCTCATGATCAGATAATGACAAGTGGCCTTCCCTCAAATTTACACACAATATTCCATCAAACAAAACCCTCGCCACTCATTTTTTTTCTTACAAATGGAACCCATTTTGCAAAATATGTAGTAAATATCAATCTTGGTGACAAAAAACAATTATTCTTGTTGTATAACTGTATATCAGTATATGTATAAATACTTTTTGCTATTAGTATGTAAACAAATTAATGTTACCTAAGTATCCCAAAGAGAATCGAGTTGCATATCTTCCCACTCATTCTCCTCATTCTTAGTGCAATACATCATTGATTCATCCATCATCAATGCCTCCGACATTTGCATCCACGTCTTGGGTGAGTCCATAGGGGACTCATTGATAGCCTGAATTTGGCTCTGCGAAAGCCTCACCCTGACCGGACCGGTGCTGCCACTGGAGCTGCCGGCGTTGGACACTGCTGCATTAGTCCTGGTCCACGAGGCTGCCTCGTGGGCAGCCTTTCGGATATCTTCGGCATTGGAACTGGCTGGCCTGGGAAGACAATGCACCAGCTCCGGGAAGTTAAGACGTGCATCGTCACCCCTGAGCTGTAACGCCGCCGTATCGTAAGCCGAGGCCGCCATTTCCGGTGTCTCGAAGCTCCCTAGCCAGATTCTTGTCTTTTTTCCAGGCTCACGGATTTCAGACACCCATTTACCCCATTTTCTCTTACGAACGCCTCTATAGCTCGATGGTAAGCCGCCCCGAGCACCGCCGCTTTTCTTTCCTTCCATAAAATGCACTGGGTTTATACTCTGATTGTTTCATGAATATGAAAAGAAGTGTAATACAGCTAAGGGTATTTATAGAAGTGATTGGTATACTGTCAACAACAACACTGAAAATCTTGGAGGAAGTAAGCTTCCGAGCAGCTGCAGATTCAGTGAAAAGGATTTTAAAAAAGAAAAACATATGTGCATGTTACGATCAATCCATGTAATCCAAAAGAATTTAAAATTTTCTTTTGTGAACAACACCAATCAAAGGACGACAAGCTTGTAAACTTGTTGTCTCTTCTTTCTTTTGTGCAAGCTTAGATAATTTGGTGAGAAAATCCTAGGACACACAGAGTTTCCTCCTGTTGAAGACGCGGTTTGATAATGTGGTCAATGTGGGAATTAGGGCTTTGGATTGCATTGGACCCACTCATCGATTCAAGTCTCAAGATGAAAATGAAGTACGGTTGAACTTAAATGAATGAATCCACCTTTTCTTCTGCTTGCTTTGATCAGTCTAACGAATGCTCTGATCCGTAGTGGGACTCCTTAGGTAACCGTCTCTTGAAATTATTGTATTTATTACGTGGTCTTTTGTATAATTTTATTTATTAATTTATATTCGTTGATGGTAATAAAATGGATTGTAACGGTAGTAAATAATTCAATTTTTCTTATTTAAACGAATAATTGTAGTTAATAGTATGGGTGGTTAGTAAAAGGTTTGGGAGAGAAAGAAGAACAAGTACCATTTCCTACTCTTGTATGGCATAGGGATTTATATATTGATCCCGAGTACGTGTTAATGTTAAACTTAGGATCATAATTTTTATACGCAGACCGACAAAATAAATAAATGTCAGTCAGTCAGTATACTTGGTCCTAATATATCTCTTAGACTTGCTGATAGTCTTGTCAAGAGTTAGTGGTGGCCGAAGGATACCAAGCTCCAAAGGTTTTGATTTGCAAAATAACACATCAGAAAGTTTCATTAGGTGAGGAGTTGTAATTTGTAGAGGAATAACTCTGAAGGTATAATATTTGTCATTAGTCGAGGGAATGTTATTAAGTAATTCACACAAGACTTTATTCGTATAGGTCCACTACTTAGCATTAGTCTCTTGGTTTTAAGATAATTGTACGAATAACTTTTGAGAAGCCTGAATGATGAACTATCGACGTTTATATATATTATGTGAAGAGCTTTCAACGCTTTTGTTGAATTTGGCTAAACGAATGAAGGCAACTTTGCACTAATTTATATAAATATCATGTGAAGAATTCTTGATGTTTTGATAGGATATCTTATTTATCAGAGTTACTATTAGTGTACATTAATATTTGGTTAACAAAATAAGAAACTATAAAATGTGTAACATGAAATCTATTCCGAGTACTAAAAACTTGATTAAAAGGGTCTTCGAATAGTTATATTTCCTTTTAGTATAATTGTCGATACTTTACCTATTGGTTGATAAATTTGGATTAGATACTACATATGTCTATTAGGAGAAAGACTATTTCAACCTAATTTGTATAATTTTGAAATTGATGGAGACATGAGAAATTTTTTAATTGAAAAAAACTTGGACCAGTTTTTAATGTGCTTAGTTTTAAAACTAAAAGGTACATAAACAAATAATTTAACATTAAACTTGGGGAACTAAGGACTAAATTGTCTACTTTCAAAATTAGGAGAACTTAAAAGGAAAATAAACCAAAAAAAATTGTGTGAGACCAGAGTTAATTTCTCTAGTTTCAATACTATTGACTTAAAAGATGATTAGATCTAAATTAGTTGTTATTGGGGAGTATTGGAATGAGAATAGCTTATAGTTATTCAGCAAAATGGTTGAGATAGTCTTTTTGAGAAAAATAATTCACAAAATAATTCAAAATCATAATTATTTCTCAAGATATGATGAATGTTACAGTAACTAAGTGATGACATCTGGTGTTTCAAGCGATTTTTAGATCCTAGGAGTGCAGCACGTCTTCATCATTTTTTTAAGTTTTACAAAACTAAAGACGCATAGTAATTCATGTCTTTCACTAGAAAAATGAAGTCGCATGGTTATCTTGGGGTCCTTCCGTTGATACTGTAGTAATGACCCTAGTTTAAGAAATAATACGATGGATGTCTTATATGGGAAAATTATTTTTCTTACAACTCTATATGGGTGAGAAAGCCATAGTTATCCAGCGATTTGACTAAACTGTCACCTTTTTTGTCGAAATTCTCCTTTTCTAACATCCTTTGACCAATATTTCCCGAAGTAGCACCCTTTCGGCTGAGGTGGCACAAAGGCGCATCCCCGGGGATGCGCTTTATATGGGATCTGTTGAGTCGGATGCCACGCTGATATTTTTTTTAATAATAAAGATTTTATTTTTATTGATATTATAAATTATTAATATATTATGTAAAGTGTTTCGGTTATAATTTAAGAATTATCGAATGTATTTTTTAAATGTGTGTTAAAGGTGGAGTGAATTTAGGTTTTAGTGCTATATGTTTCAGAGACTTTGGCATTCACGCATTCCACGCGACATTAATCGGATAGAGCAATAGATGAAAACCAACTTTGATCTTATTGTAGTTATGGGAAAAATATATGAAATTATAATATTACACATATGGTTATATATCTATTATTTTTTTATTTTGATTATCGATCTATTAATTTTATATCACTTAATTATTTAAATGTTATCAATCTAGTCATCTGTTATCAATATTTAACGAGAATATTGATACATAAGTTAATAAAATTAGTATAATTACACATTTAATCTTCAATACTTACATATTTTATCAATTTAGTCTTACTTTTAATTTAATTTAATAAATTTAATCCTCCAATCAGAACATGAAATGTGTCATCGTATACATATTTTTTTATAACTTTTAATTTGTTTAATTTAATATTTTTTCTTTACTTAGAAGGTGGAATTATTATAATATTTTAAAATTAATAAATAAATTTTTATAATAAATAATATTAATTATTATATTAAATAAATATCATAAAATAATTTTTAAATAAAAATTTAAAAAAATTATTTAGGTGTACATACATTGAGAAATTATAGAAAATGCAATTACATTTAAATAGTATAAACAAAAACATTCATTTAAATAGAATATTAATTACATAAGGGTTAACAATTATGTGATGATAACAGAGCTGTACATTTTTTTCTATTATGCCCGATGTTTCTACAATGTCCACATCGTTTTTGTTCTGTTGACTTCTCCCGAATATTCATATCACAATGTATTCTAGTAGATTTTGGACGACCTGAGTCCCTCAATAGCAATGGATATGGTATAATTGTAAGCCAAGTTTGAATCTCATCTGGTTCTCTTTCGTTATAAATTCATTATAAATTTAAATTAAAAATAATAATTAATATTAACATTAATTATAAAAAAATATTACCATATCACTAAAATGTATGGAGATATTGTTTGCATCCAATCGCAGCTGCATTTCACTTTCATTATAACTGTAGACAAAAAAATATAATTAGCATAAAAATAATTAATTAATAAATTTAAATAAATAATAATTATATAAATATTATTTTAATAAAAAATAATATTTATATAATTATATTACTATAAAATATAAATACTATTTAAAATATATTAACTTAAAAATAAATTTATTACTACCAATAAGAAATTTAAAACTCAAATAGTTGAAGAATTTAAATTATATAAGAGAGGAGAAGATGATTTTGGTGTAAAGAATAAGGAAGGTTGAGAGGGTTTATATAGGGGAGGAGGAGGGGTAATTGGGGGGAAATGGATGGATATTTATGACGTCCCCGGGGATGCGTCTTACACACGTATCATCCCAGTCAACATAAACTCACGTAAAGTTCGTCTCCGAAAATACGGCTTTTTATCATCTCAGTCGAAAAGATACTACTTCGAGAAATATTGGTCAAAAAGATTAAAAATGAAGAATTTTGATAAAAAATTGTCAATTTAATCAAATCACCATACTTATCCTATACACGTGGCGCGTGATGGGTGTTCAGAGCAGTTAGATTGATAGCAGTTACTGTTTGTTGGCTGGGTGGTTAAACCTAAAACTGCGTGCATACAGCTTGTACAAATATGGTCAAGATTGTACTCTGCCCATCAATGAAGATATCTTTCAGTTTGTAGTTTCTATGATTTATGTTTCTTATATTTCTAATATGGTATCACTGAATGCAATTTAGTTCAAAATCATGTATTTTTAAATGATTTAATTATTATTTTTCTCAAATTTCTTTCAATTTTCTATCTTTCATACAAAAAAAAAACCTATATAAAGAATATATTTTGCATCTTTGTACTTTTATACTCTTTAATTTTTTTATCATTTTAGTTTTCTTTCTTCTCTATCAAGTAAAGTCTAGAAGATATTCTTTTGTTGAGTGACTGATTAAAAACACTCTCGATTAGCTGATCCACATTACTCCATGAGCTTATTCTGCCCAGGGCAGGGGTTAGGACGTTTGAGACTCTCTGCAAATTCTTAAAAATAGTATGATTGTTGGAAAATTGAGATTAACACAACTAATTAATTAAAGGTAAGGAATTTATGACTATGGTGGGAATGTGAATTAACGAGGGAAGATGAATAATTGAAGTTTGGTAAAGTGAATTGAAGAAGATGAACTCTTTTCTCGTAAAGTAGAGTTGGGCAAAAAAAAATGAGATAAACTTTACAACTGTAGCACAATACTAATTATTTGTATTTCCCATATGACTTCAACAAGATTCGACCGCAGGTTCTGTGGTTTTGAGCCCAAATATTTTACCACTGATCCATAATACTTTATTTTTTTATTATAACAATAATAATAAATCTATTTTTTAGAGGCTATTGCTATTCCGAGGTCTTGTACCGTCACGCACATTACATTGTCTTAGCCCCACCCCTGAGTCTGCCCATAGTGCTAAGTTTGTCCAACATAGTGAGCCATGTAATGAGTTGGAACTATTAGGGGAAACCTAAAGTACCACTCAAACTTAGCCTTTCTAGCTGTTATACATAATATTCAGCTTAAGCCTGAAGGGCTTTGACCAAAAGTGACTCTAGGTGTGTATATAGATGGACTTAAGATTTTATATTAGAAAATATATTCATAAAATTTTAAATATGAGAAAATTTATAAAAAAAATTAAAGGGTGAAAATATATTTTCAATAGAAAATATCAAAAAAAAATATATTGAAATTATATAAAATTTTAAGGGTAAACTATATGATTGATCACTTTTATTTTAGTTTTGAACACTTTTTCTCACCGAATTAAAAAAAACATAATATTTGATCACTTTCATTTTTATTTAATTAAGATTTGATCACTTTTATTTTTATTTAATTAAGATGTGATCATTGAGGGTTAATTGTCGTTAGACCTTTAACGGATTGCTAATGCAACACAGTGAATTTATAAAATTAAAAAGGATAAACTACATAAATAGTCACTTTTAGTTTTTATTTAATTAAGATGTGACCACTGAGGGTTAATTATCGTTAAACCTTTAACAGACTGCTAACGTTGCACAGTGAATTTATAAAATTAAAAAGCATAAACTACATAAATAGTCACTAATGTTTGAGTAAGTTTTTATTTTCCCCACTAAAGTTTCAAAAGTAACAAAATTGGTCACTAAAAATATCAAATAGATTCTTGAACAATGATGGAAAAATTTAAAAGAATATATATAAAAATTGGGAAAATAATGGAAAAATTAAAAAGTTTTTGGGGTAAATTAGATTTAAAATCATTGTTTAAGGACATATTTGATGTTTTAGTGACCAATTTGTTACTTTTGAAACTTTAGCGGAAAAATAAAAATTTGTTCAAATATTAGTAACCATTTGTATAGTTTACCCTTTTTACTTTTATAAATTTATTGTGTTATATCAACAATCTATTAAAGATATAACGACATTTAACTCTTAGTGATATAATATTTTATTTTTTTGAATTTAGTGAATAAAATGTACAAAATTTAAATAAAAATATCAGTAAATTATAAAAAAAATTTAAAAAATTAGAGGTTATAAGTGGCTTAGAACACGTGTCACTAGCCCTTACTCTTGGAACAAGTAGGGGCCATGTATGGAAGTACAGTAGTTTTGCACTTGACTTGCTGGCAAACCACAAGTGAAAGACAAATTTGGTGCACATTCTAATATAAAGTGGCTTCAGCTGGTTCATACACGGAATGTATGCAGTCAACTTTAAGCATTATAACGATCTAAATTTTACTCAATCTACTTCTACTATGTATAAATCAAAATTATCATCCATTTTGTCTCTCTTTTTTCCTTTTTTTCCTTTGCCATAAAATTTGTGACGTTAGCAGGTCAAAGATTTTTATATTTGTTTTCTTTAAATATTTAGTAAATTTATAAATTCGATATTTCAATTTAAATCTATATTTTTTATTAATCTGGGGTAAGTACAATGTATTATCTATTTAAAGATAACCGTCGACCATTTAAAATTGAATGTTTGTACTCTTGGTATTGCTGGTTCTCAAACCAGAAACCTCAAAGAATAACAATAATTCATTTATTACTGAGATCACTGGAATTCGTGTTAAATCTATACTTATATATGAAGATAATCCCCTAATGACTGATATCAAGACATGTGTATTTTTATTTGACATCACACATTTTTTCTGGTATATTACACTAAAATTGACGTCAATTAAAATTACAGAATTTTTTCTTTATATTTTTATGTTATTTATATGAAAGTTGAATTATGACTATGAATGATTGGGTCGGTTGAACACAAAATCACTTATTTGAATAATAATACTTAATAATTTGGATTATAAAATACTAATGTGGATATTTTAAAGGTAGAATAACCTTTTTAACCCTTCAACTTTACATGTTGGGCCATTTTTCATGATTTAATTTTTATTACATTTCTTTTAGTCCTTAAACTTTCTTTTTTTTCTTTTCCTCTCAAATTGACCCAAATATGCTGGAACAATAATAGATCCTAAAGTCGATATCAACTATTTTGTCTTTATTAAAATATTGATGTTAGTTATTTTATTATTTTTCATTTCATCAAAATTCAAAAGAAAATAAAATTATATAAAAAAAGAAATAGTTGATGCCAATATTTCAATAAGGATAAAATAGTTACATTTTGAACTTTTTTGATGTCATGTTAGTAAAAGAAAAAATAACTATGAGTCTTAGAGTGAATACCACACACCGATATATACCACTAACAACATATATTGATGTATACTATAAATATAAAATAGGGTTTATAAATGACTGTTACATTTTTAAAAATAAATTTATAAATTTAGTGTCTAAAAAATCATTAAAATTAATGGTGAATTTTAATATACGACGTTGAATCTAAATTTTTTCTTAGATAATATTGGCTTGACGAGTCCTCATTCTATAAATATTCAAATCCTTGCCGTCTATTACCTACCCTAACTTCAACTTTTGATCAGTCAGTAAAAAGCTATTTGGTGAAAAAAAATAGTAAAAAAGTAGATGTTACATCTGTAATTTATTGATCTAATTGACGTGATTATTTTGCATAAGAAAATAATCAATGTTTACTGTTTTTGGGCAATACAAGACGCGGGAAAATTATCATATTTCTTTGGTTTCCAACTCAATTACAACTAGTTTATAAAATTATATTTCTAAAAGTTTTCTCTGAAAGTTTGCGCGGCTTGCTTATTATTTTTTTTTCTTTTTCGTTTGAAAGACGATGAAATCAATTTTGGTATCACCGCTCCTCGGTATTTTTTATTTTTAATTATATTTTTTTCTTTTAATAATTTTCATGACATGTTTTCTTTTTTGTCTTTATTGTATGTTATTTTAATTTTGACACATTTATTATTATTTTTTGGTTGTTTGACAGTTGTTTTTCGTTTAATTTTTTTAAGATTCGATTCAATATCGTCTCGACTGATCAATATGTCGTTTATTTGTTATCCTGTTGATATTTTCCGCTCTGCATCATCATATTGAATTTAGATTTGCTATTTGCGTTTAGAGATAATTTTCTCACGGTACTCAACTCTAATTTGTGATTGTCGGAGGTCTTTTAATAATTTAATCTTGTTTTATGGTTCGTTGGCCTATCCAATCAGATCTATTCATATCAATCTCTTTTTCGAGTTTTTTAGATGGATTTTTAACATTTTCATTGTATGATCCTTATATAATCTTAAGTAACTAGTTTCTTCTGTCAATGGTTGTAAGAATATATCCTAATTATATATTTAATTTACGTTTACATTAATAAACATTAATTATAATTTTAGATATTTTCTATTTTTAATAAAACAAAATACTTATATTTACATGAAAATTACAACTAGTTTAAGATAGTGTGAGTTGCTTAGTATATCGTCAATCCACCTCTTGAATCTTCCGTCTGCAATATAGACTTATAAGTTAGAAAACAGCTAAGCTTCAACTATCTTTGCTATAAAAAATCAAAATAAAAAAAGAGCTGAATAGCACATTCAACTATCTCAAACAAAGCAATTGAACAATGAGTGGTATGTAAAAATTGTGTCGACAGCATCATTTTGTGTTGATTTAGATACATTTGAATGATTAGCGAAAGAGACTCCAACACAAAGATGACATGGTATATGCCCTTTCATCAACCGTCTTGATGAAATATCTAAATGACAATTCTTTATATTGTTCATACTAGATTATATCACATCTATTATGTTATTGAAAATTTAAAGTAATATATATTCGAGTAAATTATACAAATGGTTCTCTGACTATAGAATATTGTTTTGTTGTATTCCTCGACTATTAAAAGTTACAAAATGATCACTTGACTATTCATTATGTTCTAAACTCATCGTTTTCCGTTAAAATATTAATGATGATCTAAGCTGGACGTTAACCTATTGTCTGAGATATGATAAAATCTGATCTCATAATCTCAAACAACTATCATATCTCAGTCAGCGTGTTAATATCCATCTCAGATGAACGTTAATTTTTTAACGAAAAAAAGACGAGTTTGAAATATAATGAAAAATCAAGTGATCATTTTGTAACTTTTAGTAGTCGACAGACTCAACAAAATAATATTTTATAGTCGGGGACCATTCGTGTATTTTACCCCATGTATATAGAAGAAGACCTAACTTGTAGAGACATATCTACTTTATACGTGGGAGGGATCTAGATCCCACTTCTATTCAAATCTTTTATTTTCACTTTAATTTATATAACTAATTTAAAATTTTTATAAAATAATTATTAATTACCCTAATCTTAAAAAAAACATTTTATCTCCTCAAATTGACATCTTGATTTTTTTCTGTAATAATGTGTTAAAGTAGTTTTTCAGTTGGATTTAAGAATTTGGAGTGATATCTATTTGAACAAAATGGTTGAAAGATGATGTTTTTTAATTAATAATAACCACTAGTTATATTAATAAAGAAGAAATATAGTAGATTAGCACGAACCAAAGTGACATCCGTGGTAAAAGAATTATTATTATTCATTGAGGACCCGAGTTCGAGCACCATAGATGTCAGGGGTGTGAGCGATCAATGTCGAAAAGTTGATAGTGTTATATTTAAATAGATACTGTCATGTACTTATCCCAGATTATTCAAGAGAAAAAAAGAAATAGAGTAGACTAAATCAAAATAACAAGTCATTTATTCTAAAATTGTTAAAGTATATAAAACAACTACTAAAAATTAAATAGGACTATATATGAAAAGATTTTAAAATCCAACTAAACAAATCGAAAAAACGATAGATACACTTAAACACCACTAACGACTATGGATACGAGAATAAAAGGGATAAAACAATTTATTTTGGACAAATCATTGAAGCTATTTTTTAAGTCTAGAACATCAATTGACGTGTGACAACTTTTTACATCGAATCCAAATATTTATGGGTCGAGATATATTCTTAGATATTGACATTATTTCAATTACATTTTTAACACATTTTGAAATAGAATATTGAAAATTCAAGATATGTTTATTTTAAAGAAGATAACACGTAGAAAAAATTGGATATGAGTCCAATCTAAATTTTTTAAATTATTACACTTTTTAAATTATTATAAAATTTTAATTATTTTATTGAATATTTGTAATTAAATTCATTCTAATAATATTCATTATTTATTTTAAATAATATAAGATCAAATTTATTATTTTGAATTTATTTTATTAATCAAAATTATATTTGCTTTGTGTCTGGGCAAAGTTATTTTGTGCCCAATTGAATGCATTACTTTCTCTCCAATTATATCTATCATTAATTTAAAAGATATTTCAATTTCTTATTTTTTCTAGTTTTTCAATCCTATACATAGTTATACTTTTTTTTAGTAATTTTCGCTAACAAACCATCTTGTAATAAATAAATAAATAAAATCTTTGTGCAATAGTTTTTAAGAGTTTTTCTTGTTCAACATTTTTATCTTGTTCTTGCTTCATAGTATGAAAATTCATTTGTGTTACGACGTGTTGAATTTTTTTTCCACCATCTAAATTGTGAATGTAACACTTCATATCCAATTAGGATGATCCGTCTTGGATATCAGATGTCATATTAATCACCGAAGTGACCCAATATAAATTTTCTTTTAGAGATTATCTTCGAACATTGTAGTCTTTATTTTTCAACCAATATATTATTATTATTATTATTATTATATTATTATTATATCAAATAAATAAAATATTATTATTAAATATTTATTTACAAACCTAATACCCAATATCCAAACCCAAACCCTAGCCCAAACCAAAACCCTAGCCGTAGCCCAACACCTAAAGTAACCTAATCTAACCCTGACCCTAATATATTTTTCGGCTACCTATGCCACTGCAAAGTTGAGTCCCACAGCCACCGACTGAGTTCGTCCCACATTCATTCGCACCGGCCGTCGCCGTCGTCAAGTCTAGTCAAACCAAATCTATAAGAAATCTCAACAAACCCCAGAAAATCTGGGGCATTAACAACACAAATCATCACACACAATGGTTATCAAAGGAGCAAGTAAATTAAGATTTTTTTTATATTATTAATAATAATATTATTATTTGTATATGTAAAATCTTGGGTATGAAACCCGGAAAAAAAAGATGTAAAGGGGATCTCTCCTCATTTTTCGGAGCAATAACAAGCAAGAAAAAAATTCAAGGTCGATTTTTTTCTTTTTCGTTTTTGAAGGTTTTTTTTTGAATCGAACTAAAAAAATAAATAATAAGAAAAGGGATAAAAGGGGTTACCTGAAGGGAGAGAGAGATTCTTTTTGGGGTATCAGTTTATCGAGGTTAGGTTGCCGATGAGAGTAGCCGAAGAGTCAGAGGACTCTTAAGATTTATGGTCTTATATGTAGGTTTAGAGGACATTTTAGGTCTTGTTTAGGGGATAGGTGAGTAGATTAGAGTGTGTAGATTCTTTCGGGGTTCGGTTTTGGAACTTCAGCCACCGTGGGTGGTATTCGGTGGCATTATTTTAATGGGTTTGGCTCTAGGCTAGGTCTGTAAACGAATCGAACGAATACAAATGAGGGTATGTTCATGTTCGTTTGTTTACCTTTAACAGAACAAATGAACGAACACGAACATAAACAAAAAAAAATTTCTTGTTAGTGTTCATTCATTAAGGACTGTAGCTTGTTCGTATTCGTTCATTTAAATGATAAACGAAAATAAATAAACGACCATAAACGAACGAATGTAAATGAACATAAACGAACACAATAATTGAACGTAAATGAACATAAACGAACGAACGTAAACGAACAAAACAAACGAACATAAACTACCACAACAACAATCACATAAAATTCATTACTATAAGTTGCAACTTCATAGTTAATTTGTTCGAGTACGACAAAAACATGCATAAATATTAATAAGCTACATGAAAATAATAAAGTTAAAGACTTAAAGTGTTCTACAAAATGATCTTCTTAAAATCCAAACATCTTCAACAATCTCTAACTTGTATTTATGAACAATCTCCAATTCACCATTCATCCTGATCAAAACCAAGATAGCGTGAGGGATTAGCGATAAGATTGAGATTTGAAAATATATTTCTTCTTCTTTACTAACAATTTTAGGATTATATTTTTATTTAATTGTTTTGGGCTTTTTTATTTGTATTTAAAATTAATTGAATTTTAAAATATTAATGGGTATCATATTAAAATTTAATGGACCTTAATAATTTAAATGGGTTTAGAGAGATTGATCTAAACATAAACGAATGAAAGTAAACGAACATAAACGACCGAAAGTAAATGAACATAAACGAACAAACATAAATGAACATAAACGAACATAAAATGAACATATTACTGAATGAACATGAACAGAATGAACAAGCTCTCTGTTCATGTTCATTCATTTAATTAAATGAACATAAAATCTTGTTCATGTTTGTTCGTTTAATAAATGAATGAACATAAATGAACTTCCTGTCGAACGGTTCACGAATGGTTCGCTGAACGTTCGGTTCGTTTACAGGCGTACTCTCAGCCAAGCAGAAGAAAAAAGAGAGTTGAGAGAAAGAGGGAGAGTTTTTTTGGGTTAGGTTACAAACGAAAAAAAGGGAAAAGTGGCTTTTATAGTAAAAGTTTAAGGGTAAATCGCTTATAGATCCCCCAACATTTGTCATGTTTTTGCATTTTGTTCCTTGATCTGTTTTTTTATTTTAGTCTCAAAATTTGTGTCCTTATTGTGTGAGTTTCCATTTTATTTCAATAATATTGGCTGAAATAAAATATTGGTAGAATTGCATTGTAATCCCTCTACTTTACGCATGTTTTTACATTTTTGTCCTCTGCAGTGATTGTTTCAATTTTATTTTAATCTTGTTGTCCTGATTGTAATTTTCACATTTTCATTTGATATAGCATTTTAGGCTTATAAAAAATGGACAATCATGCTTTAGTCCCTCTTAATTTAGCGTGTTTTGTACTTAAGTCCTTAGTTTATTTGTCAATTTACACATTCAATCTTTGTTTTATTTCAATTCGATCCCTTTATTATAATCGCATGTTTAATTTCATTTTAATCCTCTATAATTTAATTCTAATTCGATTTAATCCCATGAATATTTAATTTCTTAGATTTTAATTTAATTGTTTTGTTTATTTATTAATTTTAATTAATTTATTTAATTTGTTTTTTTTATTTTGAATTTGCAAGACTAGTGTGTTTTTAGCCATTTAATTTAATTAGTTGGTTCATTTTATTTATTGTTTACATTTAATTTGTCCCATTGTTTTTTTACTTTCATTTAAATTGGTATGGTTAATTGATATTTCTATTTTTTAAAAATTTAATTAGTTTTTTTAGAAATTGTCCTTAGAATAAGATCTTCTAATTAAAAAAATGATTTAGTAATTAGGGTTTCACCTTAGTTTTAATTAGGGAGCAATTCGATTTGAGTTTTCGCATAAAATGCATGATTATTTGAGTCGATTGTTCGAATCCCCAAATTGATAATCATTAACTAATTTTAAAGCCTACTTAGTTAAATCCCTTTATTTTTAGTAGTTAATTAGAACAATTATTAGAGCCTTGATTTATTGTTTAGTCCTTAAACTTTATGTGTTATAGATTTAGTCCTTCTACTTTAGTTTATTTACACTTAGGTCCCTAAACTTTAGATTTTACATTTAGGTTTATGGATTTTAGTTGCCTTGTATTTTAGTCCTTAAACTTTTAATTAGAATTTTAAATTAACATAATTAATTAGGTTAACAATTGGAGCTTACACCTTAGGTTTAATTTCATCTTAGTTCTTTAATTAGAGAACGATTCGATTTGAGTTTTCGCATAAAATGTCCGATTGCTCAAATCCATTATCCGATCCAATAATTGGTTAACAAAATCAACTAGGGTTAACATTAGAGACTTGTTTTCAAGTTTAGATCTCTAGGTTCATTAATTTCATAATTTAACACTTTAGGTTAGGAGAAGTCCTAATGAATTCACCTAGTGAAATTAAGTTTCATTCGATTGATTGGTCGCACACATTTTTAAAACCTAAGGCATGTTTACTTATCAGGGAGTCAATAGTATATCTCCCACAAGTATGCTTGGGGGTGACTACTAGTTATTCCCGAAGTAGGTCGACATCCTTTTCAAGACCGCATCATGATTTCTTAAAATCAAGGCAATCTCCGATTATTGGGCATAATAGTTGATCTCCCGCATTCATGCTAGGGGCGAACACTATTGGTTTAAATAAATGAACATCATTTTCAAATGTGCATCCATAATGAATTTTTGATTAAATAAAGTTCAAACTCACAATTTCTAATTTTAAATATAGGGTAATCAACTAGGTACAAATGTTTGGGCGCTATGGGGGTGCTAATCATTCCCCACACATAAATGACTCCCGAACCTATTTTTTTTTTTATTTTCGTAGACCTTAAACTTGGTATTTTGATAAAATAAAAATGTTTTATTTCAATTCAATCCCTTTATTCTAATCGCATGTTTAATTTCATTTTAATCCTCTATAATTTAATGCTAATTTGATTTAATCCCATGAATATTTAATTTCTTAGATTTTAATTTAAATATTTCTTTTGTTTATTTCTTAATTTTAATTTATTTAATTTATTTTTTTATTTTGAATTTGCAAGACTAGTGTGTCTTTAGCCATTTAATTTAATTAGTTGGTTCATTTTATTTATTGTTTACATTTAATTTGTCCCATTGTTTTTTTACTTTCATTTAAATTGGTATGGTTAATTGATATTTCTATTTTTTTTTAAAAAAAATTGATTAGTTTTTTTAGAAATTGTCCTTAGATTAGGATCTTCTAATAAAAAAATTGATTTAGTAATTAGAGTTTCACCTTAGCTTTAATTAGGGAGCAATTCGATTTGAGTTTTTGCATAAAATGCATGATTACTTGAGTCGATTGTTCGAATCCCCAAATTATTAATCATTAACTAATTTTAAAGCCTACTTAGTTAAATCCCTTTATTTTTAGTAGTTAATTAGAACAATTATTAGAGCCTTGATTTATTGGTTAATCCTTAAACTTTAGGTGTTATAGATTTAGTCCTTCTACTTTAGTTTATTTACACTTAGGTCCCTAAACTTTAGATTTTACATTTAGGTTTTTGGATTTTAGTTGCCTTGCATTTTAGTCCTTAAACTTTTAATTAGAATTTTAAATTAACATAATTAATTAGGTTAACAATTGGAGCCTACACCTTAGGTTTAATTTCATCTTAGTCCTTTATTAGAGAACGATTCGATTTGAATTTTCGCATAAAATGTCCGATTGCTCAAATCCATTATCCGATCCAATAATTGGTTAACAAAATCAGCTAGGGTTAACATTAAAGATTTATTTTCAAGTTTAGACCTCTAGGTTCCTTAATTTCATAATTTAACACTTTAGGTTAGGAGAAGTCTTAATGAATCCACTAGTGAAATTAAGTTTCATTCGATTGATTGCTCGTGCACGTTTTTAAAACCTAAGGCAATATTCATTTATTAGGGAGTCAATAGTATATCTCCCACAAGTATGCTCGGGGGTGACTACTAGTTATTCACGAAATAGGTCGACATCCTTTTCAAGATTGCATCATGATTTCTTAAAATCAAGACAATCTCCAATTATTGGGCATAATAGTTGATCTCCCGTATTCAAGCTAGGGGGCGAACACTATTGGTTTAAATAAACGAACATCATTTTCAAATGTGCATCCATAATGAATTTTTGATTAAATAAAGTTCAAACTCACAATTTCCAATTTTAAATATAGGGTAATCAACTAGGTACAAATTTTTGGGCGTTAATCCTTCGCCACGCATAATTGACTCCCGAACCTATTTTTTTGTTTTCGTAGACCCTAAATTTGGTATTTTGATAAAATAAAAATATTTTATTAAAATTACCCGATTTTTATGGTGTCTCGATCGCACCTTAAAATGATTGGTGGCGACTCCTCACATTTTAAAATCTTAAAAAAAACCCCAAGTCATACTGGGTTTTCCCCTCCTGGGCGAAAAAATGGTGATGACAGTGTGGAGACTCCACTGGGGACATTTTGTTTTCCAAAACAATTTGAGAGTCGAGCCACGAGTTATTTACCCTATATTTGGAAATTAAAAATTTTGAGTTTGAATTTATTTAATTTACAGTTCATTATGTAATTTTAAAAAACGATTTTCTTTTTGGTTAATGCTTACAAATTTGTCAATTTATTTAGGATTGTTGCATATCATAGCTTTAAACCCGAGTTCAATCCCGTTTTACCTAAGTAGGGGAAATGTCACACCTCATGGGGAGCATTGGGCTTTCTTGCGTAGGTATGACAAATTAACCTTGGAAATCATCCTAAGTTGTCTGTCTGGATATCAGTTTCGAGACACGCTTTTAGCGGTGTGATCCCCTAAGACGAATCTGATTCGTAAGTATGTAATGGACCAGAATTGGAGTCAACCTTAGCAGTTTGTAAAGATGGCTTAGGAACATTCCTATAACCTAGCCTCATCAAGAGAATTTAATAGACCTACCTCGCTAGAGCAATATGGAAAACCTAAGAGAATTAGAACATGTGTGGTTAGGGTTTTAATTTCTTTTGTGTGTTTTATGTATGTAATTAACATTCATTATTCTTTGAATTAATTTGACTTTACTAACTAGATTCATTATTCTTTGAATTCTTTGAATTGATTTAACTTTACTAACCTATCTCTTTTGTATCGTATTGTATAATTCTCATTCACATTTCATAACATTACATAGAAGATATTGATTCCCAAATTATCTAGTTACCATAAAAAGGGTTTGAGGCAGCAATGTCTTCCAATAGGACCGAGAATGTGATAAATGTTCATACTTGGTCAGAATATGGGCAAATGCGGTTTGGAAATAGTATTGTAGTTGGTGAAGAATTTGTGATGCAGAGAAGGTTGTTATTGGTATCAAATAAACACATTGAGAAGAGTTGTCAATAATCTGTGCTAGTTGGGATGAGATCGAGAAAATACTGTTCAAAGAAGTCTATGGAGACATAGTAGAGTTATTAAGAGTACCGATTGACATAGTTGTGATTCGATCTTTGGTTGAATGCTAGAACCCCACGTATCTGATAACTCCCTAAAAATGCTACTTTAAAGGCCTTTTTCACTTAAGTTGTTGTTTGTTTAAAAGCTCATTTAGGTCGTTTTAGATGCATATAGTTGCATTAGTGGTGGTTGTGCTATTTTATCTTATAAAGGTACTGTATAAGGGAAATGTGTGGATGTTTATGTTGTGCATGAAATAATAAGCAAAATATATGATGGGTATTTGGAGTATTAAAGCCCATTAATACCCTTAGATATTTTTTTTATTATTTAATACACCTCACATGAGAGAGAAAAAAGGTTACACACTCACCATATTTAGCTAGATTTTCTTTACCTTCTCCATTGTATCATTTCTTCTATTCTCTTAGTGGTGTTCCTCCATTAACGAGCTCCAAGGAGTGGCAAGCTAGGCGTCTTAGAGGAGCTAGCAAGCTAAGGCGAGTTGTGGTGGTCGAGGAGAGCTCCGGTTACGCGCGTCGAAGGCTTCTTCTCCTTTCCCCTTTGTTGTTATTTTTCATTTGATATTGGGTTATTAGAACAAATGAAGTTCATGTTTTGTTTCATAGAGGATTCAAACCCCATCATGAACTAACCTTATTTGGTGGGGTTGATATTATGGATGCTTAATTTTGTTTTATGGTATATTTAAATTTATATTTTGAATTTACTTGTTTTGCTTATGAATGTTTCATCTTCTAAGTTTCTAGGAGGCATGAGAATGTCCATTACGTAGATGAAGGCTAGGTGTTCAAGAGAAACTTGGTCATTAACACTTGTAGTATTCGAGATAAATATAAGTAAAATTGCATAAGTAATTGGTTGTAGTATTTTCTTAAGCTTAAAAACCGGTATAGTAATACTATATCCTAATCCCTTAGTGGTTGAGAGATACTAAGATAGGATTTCAACGAATAAGAGAGGTGGTTTTTATCAATAAAGTAGGCTGCCATAGTTGAGACTGAAAAGAGATGCCGTGACATTTTATTCTATTAGGTTCCTTTGACTAGAGATAGCCGGAGCACTTTTAGCAAACTCCGTCGAGCAAGTGAAGATGAGATAGATTAAATCTACTTGAGAGATAAGTTTTAGCATCTTTAAATCAATCCCTACCATTCATTCCCCTAGGAATCTTGTTGTGTGAAGATTATCAAACTATCATTTATATATCGTTCTTACCGTTTTTCATTGTCTTAAACATCTCTATCATTTTCAACATTATAATATGCTCTTACCACTACATTTTCATCAGCTACCCCATCATACTATCTATCCATATCTACAAACATATACTTTTTATTGCCGTGACATTCTCCATTGGTACATATCATCACTAACTATACTTAGTTAGAGTAGTGCTTTGCTTTGGTTAAACTTTGTAATTTCCACCAATCCCTGTGGAGACGATACACACTCATCACTTTATTACTTGAGCGATTGTTTATACTTGCACAATATTTGTGTATAATTTTATAGTACTCACAACACGTAACAAGTTTTTGGTGTCGTTGCCGGGTATTGGCAACAAAATTTTGTTCTTCATTAAGTAAGTTGCCACCAAAGCAGATTAATCCATACAGATTCATTATTCCCTGTTCTATAGGAGCTAATTTTTTTGGAAAGGCACTATGTGATATTGGTTCAAGTGTGAACTTAATTCCGAAATCTATATTCTTAAAGTTTGCTATAAGACACGCGAGACCCACCTTGGTGATTTTACAACTTGCCGACCAATCCCACGTTAGACCTGAAGGGAGAGTCGAGGATGTAATAGTAAGGGTGGATAAATTTGTGTTTCCAGTCGACTTCCTTATTCTTTACTGTGAATTTGATGCCAAGGTACCCATCATTCTGGGTAGACCTTTCATTGCCACAGGTCGTATTTTGATAGATTGTAAAAAGGTGAACTGACCATGAGAGTGGCTGATCAATGTGTTTCGTATTCTCAAGTATGTTGATGACCATGAAGAATGCCAAGGCATGTATGAATTGAACACATTAATTGAAGAAGAAACCAAACATCTTTTCCAAAACAATTTCTTTTAGTTAACATATAAGAAATATTCGATTGATGATGAAAGCTTAAAGGACTATGACAAATTATCAATTGGGGTGGAAAAATCTAGTTTACTACTAGCTAGATCAGGTATGAATTTTGAACCCCTGAATTTTAATGAATTTATTCCTCTGAAGCCATCGTTATTGCATACACCTACCCTAGAGCTTAAACTCTTGCCAGGGCATCTTAAATATTTTTAATTGGGTAGCGCTAATACTTTACCAATGATTATTTCCTCTAACCTTACTACTAACCAAGAGCAAATTTTGTTAAGTGTTTTGATGCAACATAAGAAAACACTTGGTTGGACTATGGCTGATTTGAAGGGAATTAGTCCCACAATTTGCATGCACAAGATCCTACTAGAAGAATGCCACGACAACTCGATGAAAACACAACGAAGATTCAACCCTATAATAAAAAAGTGGTAATGAAAGAAATTATGAAATGGCTTGATGTTGGAGTGATTTACCATATATCAAATAACTCATGGGTGAGCCCTGTCCAATGTGTACCAAAGAATGGTGGCACGAATATGGTTACAAATGAGGATAATGATCTATTACCCACGTGCATTGTCACTGGCTAGAGGATATGTATGGATTATCGTAAGTTCAATAAAGCTATAAAGAAGGACCATTTTTCTCTACCCTTCATCGACCACTTGTTAGATAGATTGGCAGGAAAATCATTCTATTACATTTTATATGGGTATTCTGGGTATAATCAAATTGTCATCGCACCAGAAGACTAGGAGAAAACTACATTCACTTGTCCCTATGGCACTTTTGCTTTTAAGATGATGCATTTTGGACTCTATAATGCCACGGTAACTTTGCAGCGTTGCATGCAAGCTATTTTTTATGATATAGTTGAGGACTTCCTTGAGATATTCATGGATGAATTCTCTGTTTCTGGAGACAATTTTGAGCGATGCCTCAATAATTTGACAAAAGTTCTCAAAAGATGCGAGGAGGTTGATTTGGTTTTAAATTGGAGAAATGTCATTTCATGGTGACTGAAGGCATTGTATTAAGGCACAAGATATCTCACAAGGGCATTGAGATGGATAAAGTGAAAATTAAAGTGATCAAAAAATTGCCACCACCAACCTCTGTCAACAACATAAAGAGTTTTCTTGGACACACTAGCTTTTATAGAAGATTCATCAAATAATTCTCAAAAATCTCTAAGCCCTTATGCACTTTTTGTGTTTGACGAGTTATGCCTCGGCGCATTCACTGAGATGAAGCAACGATTGATCTCAACACCTATTGTAGTTCATTCCGATTGGACATCATCATTTGAGCTAATGTGTGATGCGAGAAATTATATCGTAGGAGCTGTTTTGGGGCAACGCCGAGGTAAACTTTTTTATGTTATATATTATACTAGTCGTACCTTGAATGAAACACAATTGAACTACACCACTACTGAGAAAGAATTACTTTTCGTGGTATTTGCTTTTGATAAATTTAGACCATACCTAATACGTACTAAAGTCATTGTTCACACTAATCACTCGGCTATAAAATACTTAGTGAAAAAAAAGGATGCAAAGCCTAGACTTATTAGGTGGATCTTACTTTTGCAAGAATTCGACTTAGAGGTTGTAGATAGAAAAGATACTGAGAACCAGGTTGCTGATTATTTATCTAGGCTAGAGAATAACTCTGAATGCTATGACACTGTAGATATTTAAGAGGATTTTCCTGATGAGAAAATCTTATATGTCATGACAATCCCATGGTACGCTAACCTTGTTAATTTTCTTATTAGTGGGATACTGCATTTTGATTTGAACAACCAGGTCAAAAAGAAATTCAAGCACGATGCAAGGTATTATTTTTAGGATGAGCCATATTTGTTCAAGCATTATGCTAACCAGCTCATTAGACGATGTGTACCTGAAGAGGAGCAATGTGACATTTTATACCATTGTCACACAACCCAAGTGGAGGCCATTTTGGAGGAGCAATGACTGCTGCCAAGTTCCTACAATTATGCTTTTATTGGCCAAATATGTTCAGAGATGCTCGGACATTTTACAAATCTTGCGATCGATGCCAACGCACTGGAAATATATCCAGATGATATGAAATGCCACTGCAAGGTATTTTGGAAATATAGTTATTTGATATTTGGGGCATGGATTTCATGGAACCATTCCCATCTTCTGGAGGTGATCTATACATCTTGCTTACTGTGGATTATGTATCTAAGTGGATGGAAACAATAGCAATATTAAGAAATGGCTCTAAAACTGTACTCATGTTTTTGCACAAGAATATCTTCACTCGGTTTGGAGTACCTCGAGCCATCATTAGTGATGAGGGAACCCACTTTGATAACAAGTTGAATGCCAAGGCACTAAGGAGATATGGAGTTCGTCATAAGATTGCCACGGTATATCATCTACACACAAATAGTCAAGCTGAGATATCTAACCGCGAGATCAAGCAAATTGTAGATAAAGTGGTGAACCCAAGGCGGAAGGATTGGTCACCAAAGTTAGATGAGGCACTTTAGCCGTATAGAGTAGCATTCAAAACTCCTATGGGTATGTCACCATTCAAGTTGGTGTATGGGAAAGCATGTCATCTCCCTGTTGAGCTCGAACATAAGGCGTATTGGGCCATTAAGTGATTGAATTTTGATGCTCAGTTAGCTGGGGAGTAGAAACTACTGGAACATAATGAAATAGAAGAGTTTAGGACACAAGCATATGAAAATGTGCGGATATACAAGGAAAAAAACCAAGAAGTGGCACGACCAAAAACTAATGCCAAGGCGTTTTTATGTTGGCCAACAAGTGATTCTTTACAATTCCATACTTAAACTTTTCCCTGGAAAGCTTAAATCTTTGATGGTCAGGGCCATTTGAGGTGCATCATGTTTATCCCCATAGAGCTATTAACATCAAGAACATAGATGATGAGACAATCTTAAAAGTCAACGGCTAGCATTTTAAAGCTTACAATGGAGTTCCATCTCTGTGTGACAAGGAATTGTTGTACCTGTACGATGCTTGAGTGTGCCCAACTGAAAACCAAATTTCAATGCCACGACAGTGAATTCCATTGATTGTGCATAAATAATGAATTTATTTATTGTCATTTTTAGTTATTTTTTCTGAATAATTATAATGATGTTTTGTTTTGTAGGGGACCCATAGTACTACAACCGTATGTGGAGCGATTATCAAGGTAGGAAAAAACAAAGCAATTAAACGGGAAAATATTCTTTTTACTTTATTCCTTTCTTTTATTTTATTTCCTTATTTTTACTTATCTCTCTCCATTGTCTTTTCACATCACATTTAATTTTACAGTTTACTTTTTATTTTTCCCACCTACCCATTTACCCCATCCACTCATTTCTTTTCACCCGTCCACTCACTCTATCTTTCTCACTATTTCCTTTAACTTTTCCTTACATCTTATTCTTCCCTCATTTTCCTCTGTAGCCGAAAATCTTAAAGCAGACAAAGCTCTCTCATTTTTCATTTTTCTTCCTTTAAAACGCTATAAAAATGGTGCGTATGAGACCTACAGAGGTAGAAGCTCCTATTCTTCAACAGTTCGAAAATGATGAAGCAAAGGCGTGATTTCAAAATTTCAAAAACCGTAAGCTTTTTTTTGAGTTGGGGTTCATTTTCACTGATGAGTAAGATGGTGGTTTTGGGCCAGATGTGATGGACATTGTTGAGCCATTAAAATGGCACAAGTTTGCAAGACACCCTGGTCCTGTCAATGTTTCTTTAGTGAAGGAGTTTTATGCCAATATTTCCAAGCCAAATCAACATTCCATTTTTGTCCGTGGTAAATACATTCGTTTCACACCGTCTGCCATTAATCGATATTTTCATTTGTAGGGTGTT
Organism: Hibiscus syriacus; assembly: GCF_006381635.1. Taxonomy (NCBI): domain Eukaryota; kingdom Viridiplantae; phylum Streptophyta; class Magnoliopsida; order Malvales; family Malvaceae; genus Hibiscus; species Hibiscus syriacus. The sequence goes on from NW_024062441.1 coordinate 44,354, forward strand.
GAAGATCAATATGCAAAGTTTGAGAGAGATGTCGATAGTGCAACTTTCAAAAGAGTTTTGGAGGATTTTTGTTTTTTGAATACCTCTCTGAATGGCCGACGAACTAGTCGTTACTCCGTTAATAGGGAACGTCTTCAACCACGTGCAAAACTGTGGAACCATTTCATGAAGCATAAACTCATGTCGACCTCCCATAACACAATGGTAACCCTACCACGATTAATGTTTTTACACTCTATTATGGTTACACGTACTATTGATATGGGTAAGATAATTGTTGAATAAGTGCATGATTGCTTAAGTCGCAAGAAAAGACTAGTGTGTTGGTCTTTCATAATCTTATTACAATATTATGTCACAAGAAAAAGGTTAATGAGAGTTATTTGGATGAAGTTTTGTCTGGTGTCTTGGGCATAACAAGAGCCCGATTACCATTGCCGTTGGGTTTGGATAACTTTAAGTCTAAGGTAACTACTAATGAGAATTCTGAGGATGATAAACCATCTAATATAGAGGCAAGACTGATTGCTCTTGAAGAAACTATCCATTAGACACAGACTCATTTGCATGCTCTACATGGCGATATTAGAAATTTCTTTAGCTATGTGAAATACAGAGATGATGTGGTGAAAACTATGTTTCAGAAAATGCTTCCCCACGTGCAACAGAATTTCCCATATTTTCCAGATGAAATTATACCGACATTCAATGTCGAGGAATCTCCAGAACCAGATGATACTGATCCCCTTGTTGATGAACTGATTCTAGACCCTCCCCGATCCCCGATTTTAGACTCACCTATAGTCCCAACTGATAGAACCCCAGTCCCATTCCTGCACCTGAACCTTCTCCCGCTCGATGCAGCAACCGTCATACAAAGACATCGATTGGATACAACAACTCTCCCATTATTATTCTACTTCTTTTGATTCCAGCCATGTACCACTTCGTAATCGTACAAGATAAGGAGTTGCCAACACCTCTACTATAACACCACAACTGAAACAATGAAGTACCTCAATTTGCATTCATTTTGCATTCCATTGCATGGCATGTAGTTTTATTTCTTAGTTAGTTCTCTTTAAGAATCGAGGACAATGTTTCCCTTAAGTTTAGGGGATGTAGCGTTCTTTGTAGAACATGTGCATGATAGTATTAGCATAACGTTATGCCATGGCATCAACAATTGGTAAGATAGTTAGAAAAGATGTTTTGGTGATACCTAATGATGAAGAACTTTTAGGCTAGAGATTGAATGTTAATGACTATTGGGAATGATAGAACTAACTCTAGGGCTTGATGCTTTTTGAATTACTCTTACACGATTTGTATGTTCTCTATACTTAGGAAATTTAAAAAAATTTTATTAAGGAACTCTGGTTAGTATTGGTATCAAAATTTGGTATGGTGTTTAAATGATAAATCAATGAGAACTCCCTTATGTCTGAAATTGTAAATAAATTCTTCGGCATAGCTGTAGAGGGACACTCCTCTTTGCTGTGGCATTGTCTGTAACTTTCTTGAATAATTGGGAATTAAATGCATATGAGTGAATGAAAGTAGTCACGAGATGACTCTGGATAAATAGCTTGGGGGTGGAAGGTATTCTCCCTTTCAGCTAGAGTGTGGGAAGGTAGGTGTGATGGGATGACTCTCCACGTAGAAACATAATAATAATAATAATAATAATAATAATAATAATAATAATAATAATAATAATAATAATAATAATAATAATAATAATAATAATAATAATAATAAATTTATCAAGTAAAAAGGGAATATAAATATGCTTAATGAAGGAGTAAATGTTGGGGCAAAACTAGGGGACTTGATTAGAAATTATTTAAATTTGTTAATTATCGATTGGATACAATCACGCACACACACTACTGCAAAGACTCTTGACCTAGAGAAAAGTACTTGAATTCTTTATATGTCTAGTATGTTGAAGCCTAATTTTTCTGAGGGCTGAAATTCTATTTTTGTCTTGACTGTCTTGCTATTGAACATTACCATAACATTATGTTTGTGTTAAATGTTATCCATTGCTTGAGGAAAAACAATAGCTTAAGTTTGGGGGTGTGATAACTCCCTAAAAAGGTTACTTTTACGGTCTTTTTCACTTAAGTTATTATTTGTTTAAAAGCCCGTTTAGGTCATTTTAGATGCATATAGTTTCATTAGTGGTGGTTGTGTTATTTTATCTTATTGATGAGTGTTCAGAATCATTAATCTTTGCTCGTTATTTCTTTAATTTTGTGGAATTATTGTTGCTGATTTAATCGTGTTATGCTTGTTTTCGTGTAGGTCCTTACTTTCCAGAATTAGTGACAAAACGGACACATTCTGCATTTTTTTATTATTTGGTCACGACTGGAGACATGGGCCCTACGCGGTCTGACATGGCAGTTTCTATAAGGTCCAGTCAGTGACTATTTCTAGAAGACTTCCTTCGCACGCCTTCTGGAAGATGGATGAGCAGAGTTGCATTAGGAGATTAGTTTTAAGTTTAAATTTAAATAAAACAATTATCTTTATGATTATTTTATTTTATTTTCTTTATTTATCCTTAGGCTTTGAGAGGCTATAAATACCCACTTGGGGTAAGCCTAAACTCATCACTTAAATTACAATCTTCTTTTATCTCTAGTTTTTATAAAAGCTTTCTCTTTTTACTTTTTAAGTTCTTTTCATTTTTCTTTTATTTTCAAGTTTTGTTTTTAATATGCTAAGTATGACTTTTGTCATGATTAGCTAAATTTTTCATAAGTCGAGAGCTGGCGCGATGAATCAATTCCAACGGGAGAATTGAAGCAGGCCCTTAATATCTTCGGAATATCTCTCTCAGTCTATGCGCTTATTTTTCAAAATCAAAACAGTTTTCAAAATCAAATATTGACTTTGGTCAAGTGGTTGTTGCAATTAAATGTGTGGGAGGAAGATTTGACTTATAGAATGCAAATTCGACTTCCTGGGAACACACTTGGCGAGATGGCTTACCAAGAGGGAATTGAGATCGGAATTGACGGCTATTGAAGCAACAATCCGAGTCGGTCGCCACAAACTTAAACGATAGTTGATCTATGACAATTGATGTTGATAGAATCAATTCCCGAAGCCAAAATCAAAGATTGTCTTGGGTATTCGGTATACAAAATAGAGTCACGAAGATAGCCATTGTAAACAAAGTAACCGACGTGAATCTCGAAGGGAAAATCTAATTTGATGATCTAAAGAAAATTGAGTTAAAGTGAAGCTCGAGGCTATTTTTACCAAATCTGTTTTTGAATTTTAATCTTTTGTTATTTTTACTTCAAATTATTTTATATTTAAAAATCTTTTTACCAACCCCCCATTTATTATTTTCACGCCTGGTGTAAACCAATCAGACATAAATTAAGAATTTTCTAAGTCCCTGTGGATTCGACCCTTACTTCTCTATACTGTAAATTTCCTTATTTATTATCCGAGAAGAAGGAATTTATCTTGACATCCAAACGACAGTTGTCAAATTGGCACCGTTGCTGGGGACTTCACCAAAGTTACTAATTTTTGTTTGCTTTTGATTTATGACCAGGACTAATCCGGGAGCATTAGTGGAGTACGACCCAGAGATCGAAGTCAAAGCTAGAAGACTCCACACACAGACACTTCGGAAAAGAAGGAGACAACAATCAAATCCAGAAGAAGAATCAAATTCAGGTGAATCTGTTAATACATAACCAATTTCGATGGTCGATCCTACTATCCAGGAGTTAGTCGCGGCACCTACTGAACAAGTGCCTTTGTGCATTGATTTTTCCCAAGGCGAACTTCCGTACCAGTTGAAAACTAGCCTTATTCATCTCCTCCCTACATTTCACGAATTGCCAAACGAGAATCTACAAAAACATCTCAAGAAATTTCACATGGTCTGCTCTAGCATGAGACCACATGGAGTAACTGAGGACCAAATCAAACTTAGATCTTTTCCTTTTTCCTTAGCCAATTCGGCTAAGAAGTGGTTATTTTATCTTCCCCGTAATTCTATTACTACATGGGCTCAAATGACTCGTTCTTTTCATGACAAGTTTTCCATGCGGCGAAAGTAAGTGAACTACGAAGGAGAATACTTAGAATCAAGTAGCTTGAAGGAGAGTCGCTCTACGATTACTAGGAGCGGTTTAAAAAGTTATGTTCTAATTGCCCACAACATGGGTTAACCGAACAAACACTCATTCAATACTTTTATGAAGGATTATCTCCCCTGGAAATGAAGATGATCGATGTTGCCAGCGGTGGAGTCTTGGTGAATATGACTCCTACTAAGGCTAGGGACTTAATATCCACAATGGCCACAAATTCCCAATAGTTCCGCGCAAATAATGAACCTCCTCGAAGGGTTCATGAGATAAGTTCATATTCCTTAGAAAATAAGATAGATAAGTTAACTGAAGTTGTCGACTCTCTTGTTGCAGGAAAGACAAGAAACAATCGATTATGTGGAATATGTGCATTACCTGATCATCCGAAAGACGATTGTCCACTGATAAAGATGATGTAACAGCTCAAGTCAATGCAGTCGGGAACTTTCCGGGACCTCCCTAAAGAGCTTATAATCCCAATGGCAATACATACAACCCATGATGGAGGGATTATCCGAACTTCAGTTATGTTCAGAACTCAAGGCCGAATCAAGATTATCAAGCGAGACCACCTCCACCACCACAATAGCCACAAAAGACATCATTAGAGTCAATTGTCGAGAGATTAGCATTTTCCCAGGAAAAATTCCAGACTCGTATTGAAGCCCACTTCCAAGAGATGGACAAACAGATAAGCCAACTGGCTCAAACCGTGGGGAGATTAGAGTCACAAAGGAGGCTATCATCATAAACTGAGCCGAATCCAATAGATAATATTAGCGTCATCACCCTCCGAAGTGGTACAATTATTGAACAACCAGACCCAAAGGAAGTAAGCGCAAGATCCCAGAAGTAAGCGCAAGATCCCAGAAGAAAGAAGAGAATTTGAACTCACATAGGGAAGAAGAATCAATTGATGTAGAATCCCGAGAAAAGAATAAAGATGAATCAGAAGCTAATTCTGCACCATCTCCCTATGCCATCCCACCTCCGTTTCCTAAAAAATTCATTAAAAGAGACAAACAATCAGAGGAGAGAGAAATCTTGGATATATTACGGAACGTGAAAATAAATATTCCGCTTCTTGTGGTAATCCGAAAAGTACTAAGGTATGCCATATACCTTAAAGATCTCTGCACTAATAAAATGTGACTTACCGAAAACGAGAAGGTGAATTTAGGTGCGAACGTCTCAGCAGTTTTCCAACGACCGCTTCCACCGAAGTATAAGGACCAATGTATGTTTTCAATACATTGTAAAATTGGTGAGGTTAAAATCAAGCGAGCTATGTGCGATCTAGGTGCATCTATCAATGTAATGCCTCTCTCTGTCTATAATTTAATTTCCATCGAGCCTTTAAAGGAGATGAGAGTTACACTTCAGCTAGCTGATAAATCAATTATTTATCCTGAAAGACTCATAGAAAATGTTCTAGTAGAGGTAGAAGACTTAATTTTCCCGGCTGATTTTTATGTGATTAATATGAAAAATGATCGTAGCAACATTGGTTCTGAAATACTCCTCAGTAGTCCCTTTCTGAGCATGGCAAATGCAAAAATTGACGTTCGAAGCGGTATTCTTACTATGGAGTTTGACGAAAAGATCTTAAAATTTAATGTTTATAAAGCAATGAGATATCCGGATAACGTGCATAGTATTAATTTTGTTGGCGCTATTGAACTTTTTGATGATGAATCTAACTTCGTTGATGATTTATATAGGGAATCAGATGATAAAAAAGACGACATAAGGGAGTTGAAAAAAATTTCAGTTGTTGATTCAGATTTGATCTTAACTCCTTTAAAAATTAACGATTTACCTTCCCTTTTGTAGGCACCAAATATTAAGTCGACACAATCGAGGAATCATTTAAAGAAATCAATTTTTGGTAAAAAAGATGTTTTGACGGTCATTCTTTTCGACAAGATTTTTAATTTGGGAAATATTTGAAGAAATCTTTATAAGAATTTTCGAATTTCTCAAAAGAAATTTCTTAGTTGGAAAAAGCGAATGAAGTGGAAGTGTTTGTCATGGAACCTGTAGTCTGAATCAAGTCGTCGAGCTAACGACGTTAAACAAAAGCGCTTCGTGGAAGACAACCCATTGTTTTTAATTCTGTTACATTTTTATTTTTTTTTATTTTTTTATTTATATTTCGATTGAGCATATTTTATTTTATTTTTATTTTGTAGGAACCAAATATTTTTATTCAAACTTAAACGACGAAGATTTACGAAATTCTCATTCAAACAGTGCTAATTTCGAGCAGTTAAGGATGCACAAAGCAGATCGCCCTAGCCCGTGCGGACCATTTTATTAAACGGCGCACGTTAGCATTTCCCTTAGAGGAGGCCGACAGACGTTAGTGAAATCCCCAAAAAAATTCCCCCCTTTTGTTATCTTTCTGCTGCCCTCACTCCCAAATTCTTTTTTTGTCTTTCCCTTCCCTTTGACCGTGGACTCCATCCCTACCCCTATCACTTCTTTTTTTAAATTTTCAACACCCTTTATCATAAAAAAACAAAACCCCAATTTACTTCAAACTCTAACACTCCCCACGATAGAAAATAAAATCCTCAACCCTCTTCTTCTTCTTCTTCAAAACACTTCTTTCCTCCCTCAAACACACCATCGTTCATTCTTTTTCTTACCGTCACCAACCTTACCGAACCCCTACGCCCTCGCTAACGTGCTCGCTCCACGATGGTACGCATGAGGAACTAACAAAACAATGATGCATTCATATCACATCGTACCGTTCAGCGTTCACACCCACCACCTTTCTCCGTCCTGGATCTAGCACTGTTCATCATCATCTTCGTCGTGCTCCCTATCACTGTCCTTCTAGTCCACGCTAACTGTGGTCACTACTTCCTCTCGTCCACAGTAATTGACTTTCCTATCGTGTTCGATGCATTAAGCGACATCAAAAAATACACCGGAGGTAAATTTTGATCCTATTTTCATCCAACTATTACTAATGTATCATCCGATTTATGGTTTTACAGAGGATTTCAAAGCCAATTTTCCACTGACGACACAACCTGCCGATGTTTCTAGTTCCCGGCATCAAACCAGAGTCGCCCACTTCTACAGTAAATCCGGGGAGTACTCTATTCCTTCTATTGCACCTTAATTTTAAGTTTTGAGGCAAAATGCTTTAAGTGAGGTGGAGTAGAGCGTAGGTTAAATTTCACTTTTCCTTATCTTTATGTTTAGATGCTAGTATGTGTTGGTTGAATTTGCGGAAATTACATTGAACTTCTTTGTCTTTATGAATATTTTTGGAATGCTATGGTTGTTTGGGAACACATGATTGTTTAGGTTATGATGTTCTTGATAGCGAATATCATGAATTGTGATCAAGTTGGTATTTTTGTGATATTCCATGATTTTTTTTGGTTGAAATGTGATTATCTCAATGCATGAAAACAATTTGGTGAGATTTGAACCTTTACGAGCATATCATTTTTCACTCTCATTTTGTTGGGTTGAGTATATCGAATTTGGCATTGGTATTCTAGAACCTACATGTTAAATATTGTCGAGATTACACATGAACATGATGCTTAAAGATGATTTGGGCACCTTAGGATTAGCCATTCCGTTTCCCCACTAGATAGCCTACCCATGCATTTTCCCCTTAGTTAACCACTTTTGAACCTATTCCCGCTTCTTTGTTTTCACCATATTCATAAACCCAATCATTTTTATTTTATCCCACTTTTCTACCCTTTTTAGGGCAAGTGAATAATTTAACCATTGTATGCTCCATCGGAAAAAAGAAAAAAATTAACATTTTGAAAAAAAAATGAAAAAAAAGAAAAAAGAACCTGTTCGAAAGAAAAAAAGGGAAAAGAAAAAAGACATGAAAAAAATTGGAAAACGAAACAACAACAAAGAGAAAAAATGCATTTCGAAAAGAAATTTGTTGTTTCATATGTTGTCTTTTTATCTTGTTTTGCTTAATGTTTTGATGGAGTTGAGATTATTATTTGTTAGTTCATTGCCTTGAATATTTAGCCATATATTTAGCCTTTTCCCCACCTGTAACACCCCCAACTTGTATCCGAGTCTAAGGTGTCACATTGACTTTTCAAAACTTTGTTCTTTACAAATCCACTAAAATCTTAATTTCCTCATTTGAAAAAATAATTACTTTACAGTAATTAATACTATCAAATTGTTTTACAAACCATTCAGAGCATATTCAACTCAATTAATTAGTACATGCCAACTATATTCAAAATAACCAAATACAATTAAATCATCTATTTTCTGATCTGAAACTTTGTAAGGGAGATGTTGGCCTGTCTTGCTCTTCTTAACTTCTCTTCTCGCTTCTGTAACCTATGTTAAACAATCACACGCTAAGTCTATGACTCAGTGAGGCATTACATTTATAAAGGAAATCTAATTATTTAAACATGCAGGAACACACCATCTCATGATGTCATACCAAAATAATATAACATTACATACAATGTAATATACACATATACATATCTCACACTATTTCCATTACTAACCTTATTCCACTATCCATATTCTTATCATTTATGTCTTATAATCATATACTCGTATGTCTATTCTTTTAATCCACATATGATTCATTTAACCAAGCAATACACACATCATCATATAATCATATAATGCAATTCATATTATAAAAGAATATATTGTACATGTAATATATATATTTAATGTTATCTCTTTGTTAGCCCATGTACATATGTGAGAACTATAGATATGTGAGTCTATTGAGGTTGTGCACTATGCTGTCACCACAACTCGTATAATTATCCCCGAATGACCAATCCAGAAGTCATAAAGAACCTCAAAAATTGTCCATAGGTCCCGAAAAACCTAGGTAAACTGTCCATATGCTCCTTAGAACATAGGTATATTGTCCATATGTCTCAAAAGATATAGGTAATTCTGTCCATATGTCCCGAAAGACATAGGTAATTCTGTCCATATGTTCCGTAGAACATAGGTAAACCCTAGACTCTTGGCATGCCAACTATACCACTAGCTCTCATATTACATAACATGGGCATTATCATTTATATCATTTCACATAATCATATAAACACGTAGTTCACTGTCACATATCACATAGCTTATGTCGCATAACTTGTATCACATATACACATTCATATCACATGTTCATATAAGCTCATAACTTCTTTCACATTTACATATAATCATGTAGCTTCTTTTCACGTAGTTCATGTCACTTTTCATATCATTCATTTATCACATATAACATAGCTTAACATATGTTTGTATTCTTTTCCACCTAATCACATCTACCTCTTCTCATATATCTCATACATAATCTCTATAATATATACATTCCTTCACTTATCTTATAGTTATTTATCATATTACATAATTGAACTTATATCATATTATCATGTGTACATATATCATGAACACTTAACATGTATCATATAAACATGTATTCACACATATCATTAACACATGCAACAATTAATAACACACATGTAACATATCAAACATATGCTCATATTAATGAATTCATGCATTTTACTATAGGAAATAGACTTTTCACAAGTCTTATTTCCATTAAATATAATACACTATTTAATATGCACTCACCTTGGCCTCACTAAGTTCCAATCTTATTTTATGATTCCTTTCTTTCGATCGAATTTTAACTTGATAGTCATCCTGGAACTTGTCCGTGCTCGATATCTACATAATCATACATTAATACATATCAGTATCCAATTGATGTATTCTAATCTATCATTTCTTAGACCAAAAGAAAGGTCTAATTTTATTTCCCTTTGAAGTGCATCGGTACAATCTACAGTGCATCGATGCATTCCTTAACATGTGCATCGATGCACTATCCATGCATCGGTACACAATTCACCTTCGATGTTCAAATCTTAAGGGGGTGCATCGATGCACTCCTTATGCATCGATACACTAGTGGCATTCAATGTTCATTTATTTGAGAGTGCATCGATGCACACAACCCATAAATTACATTTTGAGCTCGAAAATTCTTACCTTGTTCTCAAATTCTACTTATTAATCCCTCCTTATACCTTACAACTTATCTATACATATTTAAACCTTATTATAACATTATAACACTTCACTATCCCTCATAATTCACCATAATTCTTGAATCAAAGAATTTCATCAAATTTTCCATGTGTTCTTAATTCAATTCTATCACCTCTAACTTCTTAATTAGCCCTTTGACAAGTTAAATTTAACCTCAAATTATACTAACTCCTTTTATTTCAAGATTTCACTTAAAAATCCTTTTACTTAATCTCTCCTAACTCTGTCATCTTTTGATTTTAAGATAACTTAAGCTTTCCTTAAGCTTAGTTATCGTCTAATGATCACAAATTAACCTTGAATTCATCAATAAATTAACTAACCATGAACTCACCTTTGCTCTTGGCTTCCACGTGAAGAAGAAGAAGAAAGGAAAAAAAGAGAATTTTGGAGAAATCTCTTCTTTTCCACGTGGTTCCCTTATCTTATAAAAGAAAAATAAAAATCTTACTTGTCAAATGACCATTTTACCCCTTATTCCATCAGTTATTTACTGAACAGTAAAATAAATATTTTAAATCTTTCAAAATCGGACTTCAAATTTCCAAAACTTTCATTTTAGTCACTTACTCTTGTTTTGGGATGTTACACCACCTTTACCTAAGCCTCGTTACAACCAATAAAAGACCCTTTGATTTATGCATCTTATTTTTATTAGTAATGGAGATTTGATTTACTTGCAGGCCTATGGTGATATCGTGTCAATTCTGACATTGATCGTTCTTTACCCCTAAACACATTGAGTGATTTGAGTGAATCCCGGTAAGGTGTTGAGTTATAAACATTGAGATTAATGAATGAATGGATATTAAAATTTCACTTGACTTGTTACAATTGGTGATATTCAATTGATTGATGTCTTGACTTGAATAATTCTTGTGGTCTCTACCTTGCATCCTTGGATGTGAAACTTGACAAAGAGTGGTAAGTGAAATTTTTGACTAGTTTAATTAATCATACTTGAGGACAAGCATGAGATAAGTGAGGGTGAATTTGATGAGTGTTCAGAATCGTTAATCTTTGCTCGTTATTTCTTCAATTTTGTGGAATTATTGCTGCTGATTTGGTCGTGTTATGCTTGTTTTCGTGCAGGTCCTTACTTTCCAGAATTAGTGACAAAACGGGTACATTCTATATTTTTTTTATTATTTGGTCATGACTTGAGACATCGACGTGACTCTGCGCACGACGCGGTCTGACGTGACAGTTTCTAGAAGGTCTAGTCAGCGACGGTTTCTAGAAGACTTCCTCCGTACACCTTCTGGAAGATGGACGAGCAGAGTTGCATTAGGAGACTTGGGGTAATCCTACACTCATCACTCAAATTACAATTTTCTTTTCCCTCTAGTTTTTATAAAAGCTTTCTCTTTTTACTTTTCAAGTTCTTTTCATTTTTCTTTTATTTTCAAGTTTTGTTTTTAATATGCTAAGTATGACTTTTGTCATGCTTAGCTAAATTTTTCATAAGCCAAGAGCTGACGCGATGACTCAATTCCAAAGGGAGAATTGAAATATGCCTTTAATATCTTCGGAATATCTCTCTCAATCTCTGCGCTTATTTTTTAAAATCAAAACAATTTTCAAAATCAAAGATTGACTTTGGTCAAGAGGTTGTTGTGATTAAATGTGTGGGAGGAAGATTCGGCTTATAGAAAGCAAATTCGACTTCCTGAGAACAAACTTGGCGAGATGGCTTTGCCAAGAGGGAATTGAGATCGAAATTGACGGTTATTGAAGCAACAATCCGAGTCGGTCACCACAAACTTAAATAGTAGTTGATGTACGACAATTGATATTGATAGAATCAATTCCCGAAGTCGGAATCAAAGATTTCCTTGGGTATTCGATATACAAAATAGAGTCGCGGGGATAACCCTTGTAGACAAAGTAACAGACGTGAATCCCAAAGGGAAAATCTAATTCGATGATCTAAAGGAAATTGAGTCAAAGCGAAGCTTGAGGCTGTTTTTACCAAATTTTTTTTTGATTTCTAATCTTTTATTATTTTTACTTCAAATCATTTTTTTATTTAAAAATCTTTTTACCAACCCCCATTTAATATTTTCACGCCTGGTGTAAACCAATCAGACATAAATTAAGAATTTTCTAAGTCCCTGTGGATTCGACCCTTACTTCTCTATATTGCGAATTTTCTTATTTATTATCCGAGAAGAAGGAATTTATCTTGACATCAAAACGACAGTGTCACTTATAAAGGTGATGTATGAGAAAAAGGTGTGGCTGTTTATGTTGTGCAGGAAATAACAGGCAAAGGTTGAACTAGGAAGGAATGATGTGACATCACATGTTGCTGAAGCAAATAGAAAAGCCTTGGCATTTCTGGCACATAAAAAGACAAACATATATTTTTATAAAATGACAACTGGAAAGACACGTGTCTGATGGTTATAACCGCCTTCTAGGAACCATTGTCACCTGGAAGGATAAAACTCATGCCCAAGGAGTGACTCTAGGGGTATGATGGGTATTTGGAGTGTTAAAGCCCATTAATAACCTTGGATATTTTTTATTATTTAATACACCTCACATGATAGAGAAAAGTGGTTACACACTCACCATCTTCAACTGGATTTTCTTCACCTTCTCCACCGTATCCTTCATTCCATTCTCTTAGTGGTGTGTCTCTATTAACAATCTCCAAGGAGTGGTGCGCTAGGTGTCCTAGAGGAGCTAGCAAGCTAAGGCAAGTTGTGGTGGTCGAGAAGAGATCCGGTTACACGCGTCAAATGCTTCTTCTCCCTTCCCCTTTGCTGTTATTTTTCATTTGATATTGGGTTGTTGAAACGAATGAATTTCATGTTTTGTTTCATGGATGATTTGAACCCCGTCATGAACTAACCTTATTTAGTGGGGTTGATATTATGGATGCTTAATTTTGTTTTAATGGTAGATTTAAATTTACCTTTTGCATTTGCTTGTTTTGCTTATGAATGTTTCATCTTTTAAGTTTCTATGAGGCATGAGAGTGTTCATTACTTAGATGAAGGCGAGGTGATCGAGAGAAACTTGGTCATTAATACTTGTAGTATTCGAGAGAAACACAAGTAAGATCCATATAAGAAATGGGGTGTAGTATTTTCTGAAGCTTAAACCAGGCATAGTAATAATATATCCTAATCCCATAGTGCTTGAGAGAGACTAAGATATGATTTCAATGACTAAGAGGGGTAGTTTTTATCAATAGCGTAGGCTGCCATAGTTGAGGCCAAGAGGAGATGTCATGGCATTATATTCTATTAGGTTCATTTGACTAGAGATAGTGTGAGCAATTTTAGCAAACTCCGTCAAACAAGTGAAGCCGAGATAGATTAAATCTTCTTGAGAGATAAGTTTTAGTATCCTTAAATCAATCCCTACCATTAATTCCCCTAGACAACTTGTTGTGTAAGGATTATCAAACTATCATTTATTTATTATTCTTACTATTTTTTATATATTTTTATCATTTCCAACATTATAATATGCTCTTGCCACTACATTTTCATATACTACCACATCATACTATCAATCCATATCCACCAACATATACTTTTAATTGCCGTGACATTCTCCATTGGTACATCTCATCACTAACTATACTTAGATATAGTAGTGCTTTGCGTTGGTTAAACTTTGTAATTTCCACCAATCCCTATGGAGACAATACTCACTCATCACTTTATTACTTGAGCGATTGTGTATACTTGTACATTATTTGTGTATAATTTTATAGTACTCACAAACACGTAACAGTATCATTGCTTCACCTTTGGAAAAGTAGATAGACCCCTACCCTCAAAGAGTATATCATCCTGCTAAACATATCAAATGTCAAAAGGCGTTCGCTTTACACTAAGACAATCTGACCCAAAGGATTCATAAAAAATATGGTCACTTTGACTAGGAAGAAAAAAGAGTGGGTCACAAAGTATATTCAGAATGATGGGATCTCATGAGCTCAACTAAAAAGTTTGATCTATGAGCAAGAATCGTCCAAGAAAAGGAGAGATTAGTTTGCACTCACAGTATATGTTTTGATAATTTTTTCAAGAAAGGAATTCGATATTTCCATAATATATTTTCTCGAAGTCATTTCTAGGAAAACAAATCATGCACCAGCCATCCTAGCATAAACATTCATGTCTTTAGACATATGTAAGCCATAAGGCGGGGGTCAGTTTATTGGTTACGTATTTCTCTTGATAGTATGGTGTAGAGCCATTCTTGGATAGTCGAAAGGGGTTGGACCCGAAAGCATCAGTTATATTTCTCTCCATTATTAGACTTCCTAGACAAGTGCAAGATTCCATAACCTCACAAAAGAAAATAATGGATTGAAGCTCTACGAAATATGAAAAGATATCGAAGTAGTCTGGAAAGTGTATTGGTTTCCCAAGGAAGATATATTGTACAGATGCGAAAATGACAACTATGTTATGTTACACGGACTATGGGGAGAAATTGACTACACTTCTTTGATGGCACTTCGACAGTTTGGTACCCGACAGTTCATACCAGCTACTCGTGCACTGAAAAAGACAGAGTTTTTCTTTTCTACCCTAAATTATAGAGACTGAATCTCGAAGATATATAATGCATGGTAAAAACCCTGTTTCTTAAATTTCAAGATGATAGAACCAATGTTCACATCAGCTTATAAGGTTTGGAGGATGAGAAAATCAATCATAATACCCCGAAACCAAATTTAGAAAATAAGTTGACCATAGAGGAACGATTAAGAAGGCTCCCGACCGAAGTCGAGCCATTAATAGAAAAAATCAGGCTGATAAATCTGGATAGAGAAAAAGGGAAAATGCGTTTCTCATATAAGAAATCAATGTGGGAACTAGAGCTAGCAGAGCGAGATGGAGTGATAGAACATTTAACCAAAGAAGAGGAGAGAATCCAAGAGACTTTCGATACCCTAGACCATGATTTCAGAGACTTGGAAAAGAATATGAAGGCTAATGGTTTACATCATACATCTAAAGTTTTGAGAATGAAGTTAGAAAGAGTAGAAAAAAGTAAGAGGACAAGAAGAAAAGAAGCAAGCTATGCAATAGGCCTAGAGATTAAGGGAACAAAGAGATGATGCCAATCAAGAGTTAGAACAAACGCGAGCGCAAATCGAACAACTTGAATCACAACTAATTAGTTTAGAGGAGACTTTTTAGAAACCCTATAATAGCAATGACATTTTTCTTCAAAGAGAGAATGAGGCCTTAAAGAAAAGAATACATGATTTAGAAGGAGGTGAGTTGATTTACTCATCAGCCAAAGAAATGACTAGGCGAGAAAATGAAGCTTTGAAGAATAAGATTATTGAGTTGGAGGCTACAGTGCAATGATGCAATGAATGAATACAACAGCTCAAAAGAGTTCAAACTTTAACTAATCAGGAGCTTAGGAATGCACTGCGCCAAGCTAATGATACCATTCAGATGCAGCATGAAGCAATGGAGAATGTAGTGAGTCAGGTTAGCAAGATTACTCAGCAAGTATTTGAGTTTTCTAAAGAAGTTGTTGCCTTGAGAGTCTTTGTAGTTCCAGAATCTGAAGAAGAGTGACGTATTATTAAGATGATGGTGGAGCTCGAGAAGTTAGGAGATATGGCTAGATATTATATGTAGTTCTCTATTGGTTTATTTTATTTCCCTAAGTGCTTAGGCATTGTGTGTTGTTGAGAACTTTTGAATGAACTGGTTATTCTTGAATCAATATCTTTTGCACTAGCTTTTTCATGTTTTTCCAATATTTAAGTCTTAATGCATAGCATTCTAACAATCATTTATTTAATAAGTCACCAAATAATAAAATAAGATTTTCGATCATTTGTAGTGATCCTGTAATTCACCTCACACACCTATGGTACTCGTAAGTCTACCAAGAAAATAGAAGAGGGACTAGCCCGAATTGAGCAAGATCAGGGAGACACGCAAGAAGAAATAAGAGAGAGACTGAGTAAAATTGAAGTAGTTATGGCAATTTCACATATCTACTTAATGAAAAAGTTAGAGGACATATTCAAAAACCATTCGACTGTCAGAAAAGATACTACTGACCACCCAATATTGTCCAAACGAGGTCCCTTATATCCACCATGTTTTAGCCCTGAACCATCTCACCCAGCAGGGTATGCGTCTGACCCTCAACACCCATCAAGTTTTACTCTAGATCCCTTGCATCCTCTAGGTTTTACACCTATCCAAGTCTCCATTCACTCCCCAGCTCCACAAGAGACTCAACCTGGAGTCTATGTAGCTAACCTATAACACCACTCAGAGCCTTTATTCCCACTGAACTATCTATCTACAACTAGAGCAAGACTTGATGAATCAGGTGTAGAAGAGTAACCACCCGAATTTAATGAATTGGTTGAAAAAGAGAAAGTAAATAGTGAGCTCACCCAGAAGCTTAAGAATCTAGAGGAAATGGTAAGATCAGTAGAGGTAATTGAGTCATTTCATGGGATGAACGCTAGGGAACTAGGCCTAGTCTCTGACCTTATCCTCCCATCGAATTTCAAGGTGTCGGACTTCGAAAAGTATGATGGGACCACATGTCTATCTGCTCACCTCACATGTATTGTAGAAGGATAGCTGGTTATACCAAAAATGAGAAGATATTGGTACACTGTTTCCAAGATAGCTTGTCTGGATCTACTACGAAGTGGTACAACCAGCTAACCAAAACCCATGTCAAATCATGGAGGGATTTAGCCAAAGCATTTTTGGAACAGTACCAACATGTCATTGATTTGGTCCCTGACCGGTGGACTCTTTAGAATATGGAAAAGTGACATAATGAAACTTTCAGGCAGTACGCCCAGAGTTGGCGTGATGTAGTCGCCTAGGTGAAGCCCCACTACTAGAGAAGGAATCCACCATTATCTTCGTGAACACCTTAACGACTCTGTATCTCGGACATCTGTTAGGAAATACTAGCAAAACTTTTGTTAATCATTTCGGGTGAATTAATTGAAAATGCCATAAAGAGTGGAAGATAAAGGATGAAGAAGGGTATAAAAATCCCTATTTTAAAAAGAAAGAGAATAAGGTGAATCATACGAACATTTACCACGAAAACATCGCAGCTAGTGTTACTATCTCTCAGCCTAGGGTAGATAATATGAAAACCAATGAGAATAGAGGCCGAGGAAAGAGGCAACGGGGATGACCTTCTCACTTGTACCATTACCTTATTCTGAAATATATGCCCCGTTGTTGAAATCAGATGTAGTACGCCCCTACAAGTTGACTCCACTCCAACCGCCTTACCCTCGTTGGTATTATGCCAATGCCCACTGCGAGTATCACTCAAGAATTACTGCCCATGACATCGAGAATTACCTAGCGTTCAAAAAGATTATGCAAAATTAGATCAACACAATAAACCTAGAATTCAAAGCACCATTTGCGAACACTTATCCCTTCCCAATCACGCGGGGGCAAGGAGTAAATATGATTGGTGAAGAGGAAAATAGGAGGTTGAAGAAAGATGTGTCAGAAATCAATTTTCCTCTTAGCTGGGTGTTCGAATGACTGTGTAAAGCAGAGATAATCAAGGGTAATCTTGATCCAAATCCTACTGGGTGTAAAGAGTATTATGATTATCACCAAGAAGATGGTCATGACATTCAATGTTGCCATGAATTCCGATAATTACTTCAGGAGATGATGAATAATGGTGAAATAGAATTATTTGACCAATAGGTGTAAAAGAAAGATGGATGTTTGCATGGCAGATAGCTCTAACAAGACGCAGGGAATAAGGAAACCTATGATCATCACAGTCAAGCCTAGAAACGAGAGCTCACCATCAACGACTCATAAAATCATGAATACAACTCCGTCTCATTTCCCATTTAAAGACACATGACAGGTTCCTTGGAATTATGATACAAATGTGTCCCTGCCTAGAGGGTCGAGAACCTCTGAGAGAATAGAGAATGAGAATAAAATAATCACTGAAGAGGTGAGTGAAGTAGGCCACTTCACGAGGAGTAGAAAATGTTACTCACCCGAGACATCCACAGAGGTAGAAAAGGCGAAATCCAAGGCAACAGCAGTGCCGAAAATCTTTAACGAGGAACCTCCACCAGTAATTAATGAGCCAGTGACTGAGGCTCAAGCTCTTGAATTCCTAATATTCCTAAAGCATAGTGAATACAACATGGTAGAGCAGCTTTACAAGTAGCATGCCAAAATCTCAATATTAGATTTGTTAATCAATTCAGATGTACATTAGAATGCCTTACTGAAAGTGCTAAAGTAGACATTTATCCCTGATCGTGTGACATATAAGCTAGACAGAATCGTGGGACATATAACTGCAGATAATTACATCACATTCACTAATGATGATATCCCAGAAGGTGGGATGGGATCCGTTAAAGCTTTAAATATCACTACTCACTGCCAAGACCATGTTTTTCCTAGAGTCCTAATAGAAAATGGGTCTGCGCTAAATGTAATACCTTTGATTATGCTGCAGAGGTTGCCCATATATAGCTAACACATGAGAGCTTACCACAATGTTGTTAGGGCATTTGACGGAACCCAAAAAGATGTCATGGGAAAAGTGGAGATACACTTGCTGATTGGACCTACTATCTGCAACATTGATTTTTTTGTAATTGACATCCACCTGACCTACACTTGCTTATTGGGGAGACCCTAGATCCATTCTGCAAGGGCAGTCCCTTCGTCTCTACACTAGAAAGTGGGGCTGAAAAAGAATTCATCGCTTCAGTAATGACTGATGCCCCATACATCGACGTCAATGAGAACACATTAGAATGTTCCTTCAGGGCCTTAGAGTTAATCAATGTAGCATATGTTGTTAAAAGAATCAAAATTCCACGTCTCATGCTATCTAATTATACCAAGATGGCGGTGAGACAAATTTTGGGAAGAGAGGCAAATATTGGAATAGTACTGGGTAGGAATCTACAAAGAATAGTACGACACGTTACCATTGAATGGAAAATAGATCATTTTGGGCTTAGATTCAAGCTCACATTCCAACAACATGGTCAGGAACTGAGAAAGAGCGCTGAAGTAAAAAAGGCCAGAATGAAAGGTGAAGATATCTCTGGGGAACGTATGTTCCTCCCTCCTATAGAGAGTTCTTTCAAATTTATATGGGTGTACGATATGGAGCAGTAATTGATCGATTCTATCAAGACTATGGAGTTGATGAAAGATCATAATATGATGGGTGAGGCTTTATAAGGACTGTCTGTGAACATGATTATCGGGGGTAACCAACCTATAAAATTTTTAGTTGGAATCCATCCTTGCCTCCCTGGTGTAGAACTCAACAACTGGATTGCAAAAGACCTCCCTATAGTTTTTAGGGATAATTCAAAGTAATGCTCAAGAATAACATTTGTTAATACCTAAAAGTATCAAAAGCGACTTTTTGTAGAAATCAATGTTATCAGAACTGATTAATGAAATATGCTTTCCTTACTTATTAAATGGAAATCATCTTCATTCTTTGCATTTTTTCACCATGTTGTTTGCATCATATTCTTTATTCCATATTCTTTATCATTCACATTCATATTCCAATCCATCTGAGCGAAATTTTATACATATGTCACAATGATACTAGCATGAATATTCTTGAATTCAGTCACAAGATAGATTTTGAGTGATCTTTGTGTCTGAAGGAAGTAAATGAGTGTGAAGATGAGGCAGATTGTGATGTTCCTAACAAATTATTAAGACTGGTGGAAAAAGAAGAGAAACATATTGTACCCTACAAGGAAGAAATCGAGCTGGTGAATTTTGGAACAACAAAAATAAGGAGAGAGATAAAAATCGGCACTACTCTGTCTATAGAAATAAATCAAGAATTGATAAGTTTGCTCCAAGATTTTAGAGATGTCTTTGCATGGTTGTACCAGGATATGCCTGTGTTAAGCACCGATATAGTAGTCCATAAGCTGCCAATTATACCAGAATGCAAGCTAGTTCAACATAAACTCAGGAGAATGAGGTTAGAGATGCTATTAAAGATTAAAGAGGAAGTGACGAAACAGACTGACACAAGTTTTCTTCAAGAGGCAAAGTATCTTGAATGGGTAGCCAATATCGTCATTGTACCTAAGAAAGATGGGAATGTATGCATGAGCATAGATTATCAAGACCTTAATAGGGCTAACCCAAAATATAATTTTATCTTACCTCATATAGATACTCTGGTGGACAACACTGCGGGGCATTCATGGTTTTACTTCATGGATGGCTTCTCGGGATATAATCAGATCAGAATGAATCTTAAAGACATGGAAAAATGACCTTTATAACCATATGGGTAATTTTACAATAAAGTGATGTCGTTCGGGTTAAAAAATGATGGGGTAACCTATCAAAGAACCATGATGACTATCTTCCATGATATGATGCATAAGGAAATTGAAGTATACGTGGATGACGTGATTACCAAATCTCGAACCGAATAAGAACATATACAAAACCTAAGAAAACTCTTCCAAATGATGAGAAAGTACCAATTAAAGCTTAATCAAGCCAAATGCATATTCAGGGTAAAATTAGGGAAATTACTAGGCTTCGTGGTGAGTCAGAAAGGAATCGAGACCGATCCAGATAAAGTTAAGGGGATTCAAGATCTACCAATACCTCGTATGTAAAAAAAAAGTTCAAGGGTTTCTTGGAAGACTAAACTATATATCTCGATTCATTTTCCCAGCTGACCGATAAGTGTGATCCGGTGTTTAGATTGCTCAAGAAAAATAACCCTGAGGTTTGGAACGATGAATGCCAAGAGACTTTGGAGATTATCAAGAAATACATGTCTAATGCTCAAATATAGTAGCACCAGTGCCTGGCAGGCTATTAATTCTTTACTTCATAGTTTTTGAGAATTCAATGGGATGCATGTTGGGGCAACATGACAAATTAGGAAGAAAGGAGAAAGCCATTTATTACCTGATCAAGAAATTCACTGATTGCTAGACTTGATATACATTGATTCAAAAGTTGTGATGTGCTTTAGTTTGGGCAACCCGAAGTCTCAGGCAGTATATATTTTACCATACCACATGGTTAATATCGAGAATGGATCTACTAAAATTTTTGATGGAATCTCCTGCTCTGACTAGCAGACTGACTAGGTGGCAGATGTTGTTATCTGAGTTTGATATTGTGTATGTGAGCCAAAAGGCAATAAAATTGAGTGTCATGGCCGACTTTATGGCAAGTCGTGCCTTGGAAGATTACGAGTCTCTGAACTTCAATTTCTCAAACGAGGATTTGATGTGTATCTCAACTGAAGAAGAATGTGCTATGGACGACAAATCTTAGAAATTG
The DNA here is from genome assembly GCF_006381635.1 of Hibiscus syriacus. Classification (NCBI taxonomy): domain Eukaryota; kingdom Viridiplantae; phylum Streptophyta; class Magnoliopsida; order Malvales; family Malvaceae; genus Hibiscus; species Hibiscus syriacus. The sequence continues at coordinate 65,925 of NW_024062441.1, forward strand.
TACTTTGATGGAGCCTCTAATGCTTTGGAGAAAGAAATTGGGGAAATATTGATTTCCCCAGAAGAAATATATTATTCTTTCACAAGTAGATTGGAATTCTTTTGCACCAACAACATGGTCGAATATGAAACATGTGTTATGGGGTTAAAAGTAACCATTGAGATAAAAGTCAAAATGCTTAAAGTATATAGAGATTCCTCATTAGTAGTGTGCCAACTAAGGGGAGAATGGAAGACAAATGACCCAAAATTAATGTTACATTCAACTATCTTCCCCGACAGGACAATCAAATGATTGATGTTCTAGTTATGTTAGCCGCGATGTTTAAGGTAAATAAGAAAACATACATGATACCAATCAAGATGCAAGTATATGAAACCCCGACACATTACTATCTCCTAAAAGAAGAAGTGAATGGTCATCCATGGTACTATGATATCTTACAGTCTATGAGATACCAAACATATTATCCATGTGCATATGAAATTGACAAGAAAACAATCCGAAGAATGGCAGATTGATACTTCCTTGATGGAGAAATCTTATACAGAAGAGGTAGTGATCAAGTATTATTAAGGTGTGTGACCGCCAAAGAAGAAAAGAGCATTATGAAAGATATGCATGGTGGAACATGTGGAACACATGCTAATGGTTTATCTATGGCCAGGAAAATCATGAGATATGGGGACTATTAGGCCACGATGCATACATATTGTATCGATTATGTAAGAAGATGCCATAAATACCAAATATATGCGGATAAAATTAAGGCACCTCCTTCGCCTCTATATGTTATAATCTCACATTGGCCATTTTCTATGTGGGGTATAAACGTCATTGGGGCAATCACACTAAAGGCTTCAAATGGGCATCACTTCATCTTAGTGGCAATTGATTATTTTACTAAATAGGTAGATGTTACTTCCTATTCCAGTATCACGAGATCTACAGTTTGCAAGTTTATAGAGAAAGATAATATGTCAATATGGGTTGCCAGAGAGGATCATCACAGATAATGCTACTAATCTGATTAATAAGATGATGAATAAACTATGTGCCCAGTTTAATATAAAACATGCAAACTTTGTAACATACTGCCCGAAAATGAATGGGCCAGTGGAAGCAGCAAACGAAAACATCAAAAAGATCATTGCGAAGACAACTGAAACCTACAGACATTGGCACGAGAAATTACCCTTTGCCCTATATGGATATCGGATGACTGTACGAACATCGACAGTGGCTACCCCTTTCCCTTTGGTCTATGGAACAGAGGCATTTGTACCCATGGAGGTTGAAATTTCATCACTTCAAGTCTTGAAAAAAAGTAGAGTTAGATGAAGATAAATGGGTTCAATCTCGTGTTGATCAACTGAATCTTATTGACGAAAAGAAACTGAAAGTCATATTTCATGGACAAATGTACCAAAAACGGATGATGCGAGTACACGATAAGAAAGTTCGCTCAAGAGAGTTTCAAGAAGGCGATATAGTGCTTAAAATGATCTTGCATATTCATAAAGATTTCTGTGTGAAATGGATGCTTAATTGGGAAGAGCCATACATTGTCAAAAAGGCATTTTCCGGAGCAACGTTGATTTTGGTAGAAATTGACGAAAAAGTGCTGAGGAACCCAATAAATTCAGACTATGTCAAGAAATATTATGCTTAAAAAATGAAAATGAATAAAAAAGAAAAAAGAAAAAAAATGAAAAAAATGAAAAAGGTGAAAATGAAAATGAGGGGAAGGATTTGACTTGAAAACATGAAAACGAGGCTCAAATGCATTTTGATATTGGAGCATCTGACAAATAAACCTTCTCGAAAGTCTAGTAGTTCATGAGAGACTTCACATCTATAGACAGCTTCGCGACATTGAGAAATCCCAGACAGAAGATCACCTCGAGGTGTCAAATTAACTTATTCATGAATACTTGTGCTAGAATTCATATGGACATATGCCTTTTGTTCCTAGAGTCTCTACTGGATTCTTTTGATTTCCATGACTTTGTAAAAAAACACGTATATTTTATTAATATATTTCATGATTATCACTTCAAGCTTCAGATCATTTATTTCTCCATGTCATAAACATACTAACATAACCTAGTTTCAAACGAGTAATTTATCGGTATTACTTTGAATTAACCTATAAAATGCAGGGAATCCAAGGCAAGCTACCATTGAAGCAAATGGTGGACAAAAGTGACACGAGAGATACCAATAACTCGAATGACAAATGAATAATGAAATAACAATAACATTGTTTGTTCCAAAGCAGATCTCTGGCCACTTCTGGGCAGAAGCACGTATGAAACATTAAAAGATCAATCTTGATTTTAGAAGTGAAGAAAGCCAGGATCACAGATCAGGAAAAGATCAACAAAGACAATGACTCGATAAAGATAAAAAAAACAAAGATTTACAAGACCATAGAGCTTGAAACACGAATATTACATCATACATGCACATTTAGGCATTTACAAAATAGGAGCATATACATTCATTTGTCATCAAGTTTTAAATATCTGACAGAAGTTAAAAAACAACAAAGATTTCATTTCATGATTTGATGCAAAAGAAGACAAGTTTCAACAAAGATTCAGTCTACATTTTTACCTTTGAAAACGTGGATTTCAACAAAGAATTAAGGTCCTTCAGTTCATTACCCTCTAAGTACCTCAAATACATATCAATGACACATGATGATCTTTTGTAGGCAAAAATCTTCAAAGAGAGGATAAACCAAACATTTCTGTGGAAGGGTTCGTAATGAGAAAAACTCATTCGATGAGCAAGAAGAAGTTCATAATGAGAAGAACTTATTCAACCTTAGCTCGATTCCATCACAGAAGGAGATGGATCAACATTTCCAATGGAAGAGTTTGTAATGAGAAGAACTCATCTGATGAGGGAGAAGAAGTTCATAATGAGAAGAACTTATTCAACCTTAGCTCGATTCCATCACATAAGGAGTTGGAATAGCACCGACCTTGGTTCGGCAATCACATAAGAAGTTGGATCAACATCACCTTAGGTCAACCATCGTAAAAGGAGTTGGGTCAGTATTTTCAAAAGAAGAATTTCATAATGAGAAGAACTTGTTTAATCAGGTTTTACCCATCGTAGAAGTAGGTGGATTGACATCCCCAGTGAAGAGTTTGTAATGATAAGAACTCGTAGCTCGACAAGCAGTGATCACATTTAAAAATAGTGCTTTGTGTCTTTACTCTACTCATGTTCCACTGCAATGAGCAATGAAGGGCATTTGTAGTCACCATTTTTCAACCAATATATTATTATTATTATTATTAGAAATAAATTAAATATTATTAAATATTTATTTACAAACCTAATACCCAACATCCAAACCCAAACTCGGGCCCAAACCAAGACCCTAGCCCAACACGTAAACTAACCTAATCTAACCATAACCCTAATATATTTTTCAGTTATCACCGTCACCACCAAAGTAAAGTCCCACAGCCGCCGATCGAGTTCGTCCCACGTTCAGTCGCGTCAGTCGTCGTCGTGGTCAAGCCTAATCAAACTAAATCTATCAGAAATCTCAACAAACCTTGGAAAATTTGGGGCATTAACAACACAAATCATCACACACAGTGGCTGTCAGAGGAGCAAGTAAATTAAGATTTTTTTATTATTATTTGTATCTGTAAAATCTTGGGTATAAAACACAGAAAAAGAAAGATGTAAAGGGGGATCTCTCCTCATTTTTCGAAGCAATACCAAGCAAGAAAACAATTCAAGGCTGATTTTTTAAAGGTTTTCTCTGAATCGAACTAAAAAATAAATAATAATAAAAGGGGTTACCTAAAGGGAGAGAGACCTTCTCCTTAAGGGCTTGGTTCATCGGGGTTAGGTCGCCGGTGAGAGTAGCCGAAGATTCAGAGGACTCTTGATATTTAGGCTCTTTCATGTAGGCTTAGGGGATATTTTAGGTCTTGTTTAGGGGCTAGGTGAGTATATCAGAGTGTGTAGGATTGTTCGGGGTTCGATTTTGGAACTCTAACCACTGTGGGTGTGGCCGATGACGTTATTTTAACGGGGTTTGGCTCTCGATCGAGCAGAGAAAAAGAGAGAGTTGAGAGAAAAAGTGAGATTTTTTGGGTTAAGTTACAAATGGAAAAAAAAAGGAAAAGTGGCTTTTATAGTAAAAGTTTAAAGGTGAATCGCATATAGATCCCCCAACATTTGTCGTATTTTTTCACTTTGGTCCATGATATGTTCTTTTTTATTTTAGTCTCAAAATTTAAATTGTATCAAATGGATGTTAAAAGTGTATTTTTAAATGGTTTTATAAAGGAAGAAGTGTATGTGGAACAACCTCCAGGTTTTGAAGATTCAAAATTTCCAGACCATGTTCTTAAATTGACAAAAACTCTTTATGGCTTAAAACAAGCTCCTAGAGCTTGGTATGAAAGATTGTCAAATTTTTTAATTGAAAAAAGGTTTTTCAAAAGGGAAGGTTGACACTACATTGTTTCTAAAGCATAAAGGTAAAGATTTATTAGTAGTTCAAATTTATGTTGATGATATAATATTTGGTTCTACTAATAATGTTCTTTGCCAAGAATTTTCTAAGCTAATGCAAAGTGAATTCGAAATGAGCATGATGGGGGAGCTCTCATTTTTCTTGGGACTCCAAATCAAGCAAAGAAAAGATGGCATCTTCATCAATCATGCTAAGTACGTCAAAGATATGCTCAAGAAGTTTGGACTGGAAAATGGGAAACCTCATGACACTCCAATGAGCTCTTCAACAAAGCTTGACTTAGATGAAGGAGGTAAATGTGTATATGTCAAATTATATAGGTCAATGATTGGCTCTTTGCTTTATCTAACTGCAAGTACACCGGACATTATGTTTAGTGTTTGCTTATGTGCTAGATTTCAATCATGTCCTAAGGAATCACATTTACTAACTGTTAAGAGAATCTTTAGATACCTTAAGGACACTCCTAGTTTAGGACTTTGGTATCCTAGAGACTCTAGCTTTAGCTTGCATGCTTTTTCTGATGCGGATTATGGAGGATGCAAATTAGATAGGAAAAGCACCTCCAGTACTTGCCAATTCCTTGGAAATATGCTAATTTCTTGGTTTTCAAAGAAACAAAACTGTGTTACATTATCTACCACTGAAGCCGAATACATTTCAGCTGGTAGTTGCTGTGCACAAGTTTATGGATGAAATAACAACTTTTTGATTATGGAATTGAAGTAGGTACCATTCCTATCAAGTGTGATAATACTAGTGCTATTTGTCTCACTAAAATCCCATCCAACACTCTAGAACAAAGCACATTGAAAAAGACATCACTTCATTAGAGACCATGTCACTAAGGAAGATGTAGTTCTAGAATTTGTTGATACTTTGCACCAATTAGCAGATATCTTACAAAAACCCTTAGACAAGGAAAGATTTTGGACACTTAGGAGAGAATTAGGTTTGACCAACCTATCTTCACTTAGTGTTTAAAATAATTTTAGTACTTTTAATAATAAACGAAAAATGCTTATAATAGTACTTTTTGATTGCATTCATTGCTATTAGTTAGGGGGAGTTTATAATTCTTAATGAAAAATTAATTTATGTTCAAACGTTTAAAGATTAGTTAATTATTTGAACATGATTAATTTTCATATATATGAGTTGCAATACCACTAGAGGAAATTATTTAGCATTTTGAGTGTTTAAAATCGAATTTTAGCATTTGGTGCAGAGGGAATCGATCCCCCCATGAGGGAACCGATTCCCCCTTTGAAGGGGAACCGATCCCCCCACAGGGGAATCGATACCCCTGGGGTTCTGGTTATACACGGGCAGAACCATTATTTTTGTTCAAACCCTTTTCTCTCTTCCGCCGTTCCCTCTCAACTCTCTCCCTATCTCCATTCTTGCCTCAAATCATCGATTTAATCGGAATTCACTTCAAATCATCTCCTAAACTTGCAATCATCATTAAAATCGTGCAAACAACATCAAAATCCACTCAATCTCACATTCAAGGTAAAATTTTCTAAACTCCCTATTTTATTGATTTTGAACATAGGACTTGTTTTAATTAGTTCTAGGATGAACTTTAGATCGGGCATTGATTGTTTAGTGATTAGAAACTAGATACAACCAATTTCATCAAAAACACAGAATTTTCCAAATTTTTTTTTTAAATTTTGAAATTAAAAAATATTAATTTTCAAATTATTGTGTTTTGATTAAATTGTTGTTATGAAAACTATACATATATTGTTTCTCAAAACCATATTTCTCAAAAGTTTTCAAAAACTTTCCCATTAGGATTGATTTAGAGAACCTTGAAATATTGAGGACTCAATTGAGTTTTGGGATTGATTGAATTGCATACATGTGTTTTCTAAATTGCAGGTTATCAATTCTATTCCAATTTCCTAAACCATGTCCAATCCTAAACGTGCTAGGTCATCTAGTCGCTCACACCGTCAACCAAATCCACCTCCAAATCCTCCTCATATTCCAATTTCTAATCCTAATCCCATTGATCCTAACTTGACTATCCAAAATTCGTGTTTCAATCATCCTGGTCCTAGAAATCATCATTTTGGTATTATCAATATTTCGACTCTTACAAAATCCGGAAGAACGTATTCCTTCTTGTCAAGCTATGTTAGCTATCAATTTTAAATATCTTCCTCTTTTACAAGAGTGAAAATTTGATAAACTCTTTGACCTTGAACCCATCGTTTACTATCAACTAGTTCGTATTTTCTATTCTAATGCCGTTTGTGTTAAAAACCAAACTGAAACCGAAACCATAGGAATTCGTTCCTACCTCCTAGGACAATTCTTATATATTGACTCGGCTTGCATAGCCAATACATTCGGATTAGATAATGATGGTATTTCAAATGAAAAAACATGTTTTAGGATCTCGTTATAAAAGAAGGATAGTGCAAGTGTCTTAGACCTTCATGAATGTTTCTTCATCTAATGATTTTGGTGGTTTCGACCATCCGGAGGTCGTTATTCTACTCTTAGAGCCTTAGATCTTTGGTGGTTACATTGTTTCGAAACAATATTAAAATTAACCTACCTCAGATTATTTTTGCTGAAATTGTTGAAACCATAAATCTTGTTCCTAACAAGAAACTCTGTTCATCTCTTGTTTACGGTTTCATTTTGAGTAATATGTTTTCCAAAGCTGGGCTTAGAGTCGGTCTAGATGTCGTTTTTCCTCTTAAGAAACAAATTAACCTTCTTTCCTTAACGAGAGCGGGATGGATTAAGGATAAGGAAACCGGTGAATGGGTTCGATCTTCTGCAAATACTCCGGGAGCTAGTTCTTCACAAGCTCCACCCGAAGCTGACGAAGATCTCAAGCTTGAGCAATTAATGCGAGACATCGATGAAGCCGAAGATGAGCCTGAGCAGCCCGAGGAGCAGCCCGAAGAGCAAGCACAACAAACGCATCAAATGCCTCCATATTTTCAATCCTTTATGGAGACATTCGATTTCCGATACGCTACCATGGATTCACGCTTTTCTTCTATAGAATCCCACTTATCCACAATGGGAGCTCAACAATTAGAAATTCTTCAGGAGATGCGTGCAAACAACGAAGCAACCAACGCGCATATTAATGACCTCACTCACGAAATGGCCGCTATGCGAGCTCGTTTTCCTTCTCCTGATCCTGATATGTGATTCTATGTTTTGCTTTGAACTCCAAACTTATTGTTTTAACATTTTGAATATTTTGGAATGTTTGAATTTTTGGATTGATTGACTTTGAATTTGTTTGGATTTATGAATGGTTAGAACTTATTGATTTGGTATGATTAAATTTATTGCATCATTTACTTCATGATTAGATATATGACCAATTTTGCCATTTCACATTAACTATGAATATTGATTATGAAACTAATGGCTAACGTTTCTTGCTTGTCATCTTAGCAGCTTAAAATATAATCAATTGGCTAAATGATTTCAAAACCTTGTTTAATTCTTTAAAATGTCTTTTTGATTTAACAAAAAGGGGGGAGAAGTGTTAAATGTGTTTTAAATGATAAATGGGAGAAGTGTTAAAGTAAGGGGGAGTAATTTCAAAACTTGATTTCAAAATCTTAAAATACTAAAATGTTGTTATATCAAAAGGGGGAGATTGTTGAAAACATTTTGATATTTCGATATAACAATTAAGTTAAATGATTTTTAGATTTTTCCAAATGATTTTCTAAGTATATTCGATATAACTATTCGAAATATCAAAACATTACTCCAAATCTTTCAAAGATCATTTTTAATCCTTACTCAAGTGTAAAATTAAGTTTTAATCTTAAAACAATTTCAAAATAATTTTATAAAGTATTTCGAACCATTTCAAAGCCAAAAATTCCAGATTGCTCAGAGGGAACCGATTCCCCCTGAATGGTTTGGCTCCGAGAATTCCAGTATGCTCGGAGGGAACCGATTCCCCCAGGGGTACCGATTCCCCCTTGTATAACGGTCGAAATATTGAATTTTACACTTAGGGAAACCGATTCCCATAGGGGGTACCGATTCCCCCCACGCTCCAAACTGTTTTATTAATTGTTTCACATTAAAACGGCTATATTATTTTCTAATCATCCCCAACGTTCAGAAGTGATTCAAGGTGTATTTAAGCAAGCTTAGAAGCCATTGATCAACAAAACATCAGCAATTAATCAGAGAGAGAATCAAAGAGAAAGCATCAACCTCAAGTTTGAGCATTTCAAGCCTATTTTTCATTCAATATTCATTTTGCTTTCAAGAACACTTATTGTGCTCAATTGTATTATTCTTGAGTGTTCTTTCTTTGTTCTAGAATTGTGCAAACATATTTGCCTTGTGAGTTTTTCTTGTAAGTTGCAAATTTGTATTTCTCTTTGAGAAAAGAGTTCTCAAGAATTGGGTATATTCTTGAGGAGTTGTAAGGTTATCTCTTTGGCCTTAAAAGAAAGAACAATTAGTGAATTGTTGGAAAATCCTTAGTGTGGATAGCTAAGGTAGTGGACGTAGACTTTGGTTGATAAAGTCGAACCACTCTAAATCGCTGTGCAACTGCTTTCAATTTTCTGCAAAAGCTTACACCAAAATTTTTATTGCCAATTCACCACTCTTGGCCGATTCCATCAATCGATTAACTCAACAGTTTGGCTTCGAGAAAAATAGAATGCTCGGAGGGAACCGATTCCCCCCCCCAAGGGGGTACCGATTCCCACTGTTTAACGGTCGAAATATTTGAATTTTACACTTAGGGAACCGATTCCCCATGAGGGGGTACCGATTCCCCCCACGCTCCAAGCTGTTTTATTAATTAATTTCACACTAAAACAGCTCTATTGACTCCACTAATCATCCCCAACGTTCAGAATCATTTGAATGTGTATTTAAACAAGCTTAAAAGTCATTGATCAACAACAAGAAACAACAATCAACAAGAATCAAGAGAGAATCAAAGAGAAAACATCAAACCTCAAGTTTGAGCATTTTCAAGCCTATTTCATTCAATACTCATTTTTGCTTTCAAGAACACTTATTGTGCTCAATTGTATTACTCTTGAGTGTTCTTTCTTTGTTCTAGAATTGTGCAAACATCTTGCCTTGTGAGGATTTTCTTGTAAGTTTGCAAAATTTGTATTATTCTCTTTGGGATAGAGTGTTCTCAAGAATTTTGGGTATAATTCTTGAGGGATTTGTAAGGTTACTCTTTGTCCTCAAAAGAAAGACAAATTTGTGAATTTTTGAAAAATACTTAGTGTGGATAGCTAAGGTAGTGGACGTAAACTTTGGTTGAGAAAGTCGAACCACTCTAAATCGCTATGCAAATCTTTTCAATTTTCTGCAAAGCTTCCACCGAAATTTTTATTTGCCAATTCACCCCCTCTTGGTCAACTCCATCGATCGATTAACTCAACAGATATTTCTAGTTTTTTTAAATTTAATTATTTTTTAGAAATTATCCTTAGATTAGGATCTTCTACTACAAAATTTGATTTAGTAATTAGGGTTTCACCTTAGTTTTAATTAGGAAGAAATTTGATTTGAGTTTTCGTATAAAATGCCCGATTACTCAAATCGATTGTTCGAATCCTCAAATTGTTAATCATTAACTAATTTTAAAGCCTACTTAGTTCAATCCCTTAATTTTTAATAGTTAATTAGAACAATTATTAGAGCCTTGATTTATTGGTTAGTCCTAAAACTTTAGGTGTTATAGATGTAGTCCTTCTACTTTATTTTATTTACACTTAGGTCCCTAAACTTTAGATTTTACATTTAGGTCTATGGATTTTAGTTGCCTTGCATTTTATTCCTTAAACTTTTAATTAGAATTTTAAATTAACATAATTAATTAGGTTAACAATTAGAGCTTACATCTTAAGTTTAATTTCATCTTAGTCCTTTAATTAGAGAACGATTCGATTTGAATTTTCACATAAAATGCCCAATTGCTTGAATCCTTTATCATATCCAAAAATTGGTTAATAAAATCACCTAGGGTTAACATTATAGACTTATTTTCAAGTTTAGACCTCTAGGTTCCTTAATTTCATAATTTAACACATTAGGTCAGGAGAAGCCTTAATGAATTCACCTAGTGAAATTAGGTTTCATTCGATTGATTGGTCGCACATGTTTTTAAAACCTAAGGCAACGTTCACTTATCAGGGAGTCAATAGTATATCTCCCGCAAGTATGCTCAGGGGGTGACTATTATTGATTCCCGAAGTAGGTCGACATCCTTTTCAATACCGCTTCATGATTTCTTAAAATCAGGGCAATATCCGGTTATTGAGCATAATAATTGATCTCTCGCATTCATGCTAGGGGGTGAACACTATTGGCTTAAATAAACGAACATCCTTTTCAATTGTGCATCCATATTGAATTTTCGATTAAATACAGTTCAAACTCAGAATTTCCAATTTTAAATATATAGTAATCAACTATGTACCAATTTTTGGGTGTTGTGGGGGGTGCTAATCCTTCCCCACGCGTAACTGAATCCCAAACCCTTTTTTTGTTTTCGTAGACCCTAAAATTGGTATTTTGATAAAATAAAAAATATTTTATTAAAATTACCATGTTTTTATGGCGTCCCGATCGCACCTTAAAATGATTGGTGGCGGCTCCTCACATTTTAAAATCTTTTATAAAAAAACCCAAGTCGTACTGATCTTTTCCCCACCCGGGCGAAAAAACGATGACAATGAACAAGATTAAAAATAATAAGTTTCATTCATATATAATTTTCACTAACAAATCATCTCATAATAAATAAATAAATAAAATCTTTTGAGAGTTTTTCTTGTTCAACATTTTTATCTTATTCTTGGTTCAGAGTGTGATGATTCAATTGTGTCACGACGTGTTGAGGTTTTTTTTTCACCATCTAGATTTTGAATGTAACACTTGATATCCGATCAGGATGATCCGGTCTAGATACCGAATGTCATATTAATCACTAAAGTAATATAAATTCTCTTTTAAAGATTATCTTCGAGCATGATTAAAAGCAATAAGTTTCATTCATAATACAACTTAATCACACAGCAGAGCAACATACATCATTATTAATTTTTAATGTTATCTAATATTAAAAAGTAAAAACTTAATTAAATCAAAACAGTAGTATATAATATTTTATAAAAATTATTGTAGAAAAAAAAATAAAGAATTCGTGTTCATCACCGTCCTCCATAATTTGTCTAGTAGATTCACGTAGGAAATTTTACAAAGAAATAGATAAAAAGGGGAAAAAAAACCTTCTGATGTTGTAGGAAGTTCCATTCATCCAAAGAGAGATCTACTCGAAGTGGTATACAATTAAAAGATGATTAGATGTATTTAATCACTTAGGGGGTGTTTGGTTCAAGGATTGTGGAATTTCCATGGGATGGGAATCTCACATTCCCATGTTTGGTTGGTCAGGAATCTCATTTCCGGTAATGTTTTATTACCAATAGTAGATTTTTTGGGGTATATTACCGGGAATGTCATTACCTCCCTTCCCTTAGGTATTGTAACATTACCGGCGTTTTGGACTAAAATGTCCTTAAATTTTTTTTTTCTTTCAAAAATATCATTCTTCTATCATTGAATAATAAAAATTCTACGAAGGTTAAATTAAAAATTTATCCTTAAATTATTTTAGATTTACAAAAAAAATTATATAATTAAAATTTTATATGAAGTTCAGAGATTAAAAAAATTTACCCTTTCATTAAACCTTTTTTATATTTTTAATTTTGTAAAAAAATTTATATAAATATTATAAATTTAATTTTTTAAAGAAAATATATAAATATTTTACAATTTGTATATTATACAAATATATAATAAGGACAATTTGGTCAAATATACATTCCAATAATCTTTATTCCTTTAACCAAACACGGTAATCTTATATTCCTGCTAAACCAACCAAACAAAATACAACATTCTCAGTAATCTTATTCCCTGGTAATCTTTTATTCCCACTGGTAATCTTACATTTCGTGAACCAAACGCACCCTTAAAGTTAGTTGACATTACAGATTTGATCACAATTAAATCAGTAATTTATTAAAAAAAATGATTTGTATAGATTTAAACTACATCTTTTGATTCACTTCTTAAAAAAAAATTTGTGGCAGCAAAGTATACAAAGAAAAGAAAATGTAATAGAAAAAGAACAAGGAGGGACGAATGATCTATCTATTAACCCAAAAAGTTTCTTTATGTAATTGATTTCATAATACCTACACTTCAAGAATCCACGTTTAGATTGATTTCTTCATTCTAAAATCATCTATTACATGTCTTTCCTTGGCTTCCGGCTCAAATCCGAGTAGTGACCGCCCATTTCCTTCAAAATCTCCACCCATAAACTTTCCGACGACGCGTCTGATGTGTCTCCGAAAATAAGATCCCGACTACCACGTACCAATATTCTGATTCAATTTCCTCCATCAGTTGCTCCATCTCCCATCCTGCGTAACCAACAAAGAACTTGAAATCCTCAGACTTAAGCTCTCCCATCTTCACCAGGTCACCAGCTATATCCCAACTGTCTCGAGCACCGAAAAAGAGGCCAGGGAACACCTCTTCAAACCCAGGAATCTTGGGCGTTTTCTCCACTCTTGAAAGGGGCCCTCCAAAGAGCATGGAACAACCAGCAAAAATAGTAGTCAACTCTCTAGTCTCTACTACTGGGTTTCATTTGTTGCATATTCTTGTGCAGTGGGCGATTAATAATAAGTCCAAATGGCCCGTATAGTGGATGTCTGGTTCCAGATCTCAGAAGGATAACAACTGTGCGTTCAAGGCGAACTCCATCCAGCTTCTCCGTGGCAAGACACAACCATTCTCAGCACTGAAAGAGGGTGGGCCCATTTTTTGCCAAGAGGTTTCGATGCATGAGGTGTCCCACCTTGTTCATGAGCATCGGACTCGGTCTTCTCTACCTGCTAAAATTTATGCAAAAGATTTTAGACTTTAGTGTTTCTTGAGCAAGAATCAAATATTTTTACAAATTGCTAGTAATGCTTGATGTTCCTTAAATCTATTTTTTTTATATAAGACGGTAAGGGGTTACCCAGATTTGCCCGGAACTAATCTCCACCAGATTCCCAAATAATATTAAGGGCACACTCTCACATTGATTTAGTCCAGTCAAGGTTTTAGTCCTAGAATGCTCCCAAAGGATAGAACCTTGGTTGACAAGGAAGAGGGTTCCTCCTTGACCAACTGACAGAGGAATGAGAGTATAGGAAACATCTTAGCAAAGGAAAAAGAAAATATTATCTCACCAACAAAACAAAAAACATATAACTACTATCAAGTGTAGTATGCCTCCAAATACAGTATAGAAAGCAGAAAGTGAAAAAGCGACAAATGATTCACCAACTTTAAGAAAACTCTACTATCAAGTATAAGCATGAAAGAGGGTTGCACAAGAGCTGATAAACAAAACCTTATGAAAATAACTATATGATTGGGCAGAGGACCGTTAGTGCTTAGGTTGCATGCATTGACTACAATAATCTGTATTCCAGAGTCGGTACATTGTTACAAAATTTTTCTATCTTAAATGGGATTTTTGCTTCGTGAAATCCTCATGTAGGTCCTAGACATGTCTATTCATCTGTAAGTTCGAGAAGTTAGACTCCATCTGTCAGTCAGATACAGTGAGGGAGAGAACATATATATATATATATATATATACACCAAAACATTTTAACTGTCAAGGTCCCAATTTGGGAATTGACATCTACACTCAATATGTTTGCTCCATGTAGTTTCTCTAATCAAGTCCAACATTAAGACGAACCATAAACAGGAAGTTATTAACATTGGACCTTCCTGAGAAAACTGAATGTAGGGAGAAAGGATAAGCATCACCTCGTAATTCTTGTATAACAGGGCTCTGAAATCTCTCCAGTCTGTGTTCAATTCGAGGGAACTCTGAAATGCCAAATTAAGTATCAACAATAACTGAAGAATGAAGGACATGAGAAAGAGAGAAACGAGACAACAGAAATAATATGAAGCTGAAACCTATTATAAGAACAATTCCTTACAAACTTTAAGAAAATAATAACTCAATGTTGAAGACAGCTAGTAAACAGCTTGAAGGAAGCATTGTTTCAGGAGAAATGAGCTTAGATAGTCAATCATGTCACAACCAAGCAAGTGAGGGATCGAGATCAAAGATGAATGCATTCTTTAATTTGCAGAGATCGTATAAGCAAGAAAATAAACTTTAAAAGTCCATTGTCACTATCAAGGGTCTCATAAAATCATTTCATCAGCTATTACCATATGATTGGAAATGAAAACTGACAAGAAAGGAGAGAAATAATTTTTAAGATAATATTGTGATCTTCTCTATTTGACAAACCACAAGAACCTTATCATATTCATACTGAAAATGTGATACAATAGCATTGCCAATTTAAATCCCAATAAACAAACAAACAATTTCATAGTTAAGTTAAATACTAGTACATCAAATCACTAATCTGTTAGAGATTTACCATTTTCTTCTGTAACATTTTCAAAGAACTCTATAGGTATAAACTACAATTATACAAAAGATTATAACCTCCCCCTAGAAAAGTAAAAAGCTGAGACTTTTTATCCAAAAAGAAGAAGAAATTGCATACGAGAAGAGGAATTATCTTCATCATTCTTCTTGGCCATAGCTTTAATAGTTAAAGAACGAGCGGCAGGTAAAGAGAAGCATCGCGTTGAAGTCTAATCCCAAAGACTCTGTTTCTCAATCTTCAAGGAATGGGGTTTTTCATGAAACAAATTGGCATTCAACAACAAAGCCACAGCTCCAGAAGCAGCAGTGTTTACGTTCTTCACAGGGATAGCCCAAAGATCCATTTTTAACAAACGGAAACTCGGCTGCTTACGCCGTTTTTTTTTTTGTTATTATTTAATATAAAAATAAATTACAATATAAAATTAAAAAGGATGGTGGACATCAACTGTTCGTCTAGCTTAAATTTCATAGGTCGTTTTGTCTTAATCTCTAGAGTTTAAATTCAACTTTCATTTTGTCGGCATATGCTTGGAATCAATCAAAAGTGAGAAAACTAAAATGTTGTCAGTAATTGAATACCTTAGATGTTGGCCGTTCGGTCCCAGATTTTATGGGTCGCTTCACCTCGACCCTTTGAGTCTGAATCTAACCTCCATTTTTTAGAACATGCTCGGAAGTTCATGAATAGAAGATCGAACATGAGGAAATTGAAATGTTTCAATCTAGATTCACATGTTTTGGGATAATTTTCGGTGAAACAACCATCAGATTCGAACTTAGCGTGTCAAAACAAGTCTCTTAATACAATTTGAGATCAAACAATTATTGATTTTGAAAGTCAACGGTGATCGACGGTGACTTGAAGGGCCAATGGTGATGGTGTAGATGGTGGAGAAGTAAAAATATTATTTTATTATTTATTTTAAGTTAATTTTATATTTTAATAATAATAAAAATATCACGTTATAGAATAATAATAATAATAAAATAATCTGTAATGACCAAAATATGAGTAATACGAAAATAGTGAGTGAACTAGAAAATTAAAAGCATATTAATTGAAATAGGATATAAAAATAAAGTTTAGTGAGTACTGGTGTAATTTACCCTATAAGAAAATGAAAGGAAAGTTGACGAAGAGCAGAAACCAAGGCTTCGGCTTTGTTTAGCCCAATTGGTATCTTTTAAGTTAAACAATTCATATGGTCGAATAAAATTAAGTCTTTGGGCCCAAAATAAAAATAAAAATGAAGTATTTGAACTTTCAATTGTTAAATTTATTAATATTTATTTTTGTATTATATATAATTATAAATTTTTAAAATGATGAATGAAATATTTCTATTTATTTATTTCAATATAAAAAATGCCTCATTATAATAAAATGGTCGATTGAAGTTAGCATAAATTACATGTATAGTCATTCAATTATTATTTTAGTTTTGTTTTGGTCATCTAATTATTTTTTCTAAAATTATCACTAATGTTACATTTTGGTTTCTTTTGGGTAACCTGTCACTTAAAAATTAACAAAACTATTGACATGACATTTTTAGTTTTTTAATTATGATGTGGTATTATTTTATGGTGACATGTCAGCATTATCGTTAATTTTTTAACAACGTGTGATCAAAATGAAACCAAAATATAACATTAGTGATGATTTTGAAATAAAATATATTGGTGATCTAAACAAAATCAAAATGATAGTTGGGTGACTGAATAAATAGTTTACCCTTAATTTAATATCACAGTTGACACCATGAAGACTTTGAAAATTGATTGAATGCATTAGAAAAGAATAGTATGCAAAACACCACTTATCTAATGAAAATGGTTTGAAAGAACTTACTAATTCAATAGAAAAAGAAGAAAAATATGTCGATATTAGCTTTAATCATAAATATGTTTTATAACTATAACACCCTTTATTCAAGTCAGATGATTAATCAATCAAGCAATGTCATAAATCAACAATTAAACTATTTTTAATTATTAAGTCAGCTCATAAGCTGCACAAATCTAGCGACCTCAGTGGTAAACGAATTATTATTATTCCTTGAGATCCCAAGTTCGAGCACTTTGAATATTAGGGGTGTGAGTGTTCAGTGTAAAATAGCTTAAACTTATGTTTGAACATATACTATCTTGTACTTACCTCATGTTACTAAAAAAATCAACTCAAAGGCTTTTATTTGACATTTTAAATCTTCATTCAAGTATTTAGGGACTATTTTACAAAACACACAACTCTTAAAGACCAAATAAACATATAAACAAACATTAGACAATAAAGTTAATCCATTTTAAACCTAAGGCATGTCTCAATGTGGGATAGGAGCCCTTATGTATAGCCTCTCTTCCTCTACTCAACAATGTTAGGAGTCTGATCACCATGTTAAGGTCTCTTCTTGGATTCATTTAAGGATGAGTTGGATAAGATCACTGGCCGTAGCAATCCATTGAGTACTGAACTCGATGTGTTTGCTCTATTTTTTAGCATATATTATACATTCGTATACCATAACAAGATTAGCTAAAAAAGTCGTATAATACATGTTCAGACCAACACAGATTAGTTATAGTTTCAAATAGTTACTCGACTGAAAAAAGTTGCACACACAAAATCACAATTCAGTTAAACAAGATTAGAAAAAGATAGGCAATTTTTACAGTAGCATCAATAGCAACTTTCCTGTGAAACTAGATATTTTCGTTCCGTGCTTTTTCTAGATCTCTCTAAGCTTGCGAATTTCTTTATTTGATGCCTCTTGGGCAAGCTTAGCATCAATTTCAGCTTTCATTAGTGTCATCCGCTCCTCTTTCAATTGACGTTTAAACCTCGAAGTTTTCTTCAACTTTAACTCAACCTATGGAAACACCATTATTTATTAATCCATGCTTATAGTTTCATGAATAAACTATACACACTTAACAATTTATAAAAATGAGATGTAAAAACAGATACAGTACACATCATTAAATTAACAGATACCATCTTAGTAATTCGTCTAATCTGATATTTATGTGATTTTTCCACCAACCCTTAAGCTCAAGCATTTCTTGCTTGGAGCAGCCTTTTTAGAGGCATCCTTTTCATTTTGGTGATGGATAGTTGTCTCTTTCTGTTACAAAAATACAATCACACGCATCCCTACTATATATTAAATTCCCGAAAAAATAAAAACACTAACCTTAAGTTCAACAAACCATTCGTCAAAATATGGTTGCCCATCATTATTTGCAATGACAATGTCCACAAGAAACATCAATTGCTGAACTTGTTTTTTTCTCTTGGTTTCATCTTTGGTATTGTCGTCGAAAAGTACAATTCAATCATCACAAAGATGTAGAAAATCCTGCTCAAGTTGAAGTAAAAGATAAGATTCAGTTGAACAAATAATTGAACTAAAAATAGCAACCTGTGATGGTCGTGGCATGTTAGTACCGAAATAATCTTCCAATGTTTCATTGTCTTCTAGAGCATCCCCACCGGTAAACACTACAATTATGTAGTTAACAATTTTGCTTCCAAACCAAAACCACAACTTATGCAATGCAGCTACTTCTTCTTCAGAAAAGCGAGTCCTGACAGAAAAAACCACCAGAACTGCATGGATACCATCCTAAGCCAGATCAATACATTTTGCAATTTCTTTTCCGATCATTTCAGATTCAACTGAAGAATCAAACAACCCTGCAATGACAGGTTTAACTTAGTCCTTTACATTAAATGCATTTATAGTTCCCTCCGAAGTATGTACACGTTGTCAAAAAGTAAAAAAAAATGAAAGTACTATGAAATATAACTAGGAAAACGATACTAGACAACAGCATGCCGGAAGTATCAACGACGTTCAAAATTTGGCCATCTTCCAGCTCTGCTCTCCTCAGTTCACAAGTAGTTGTTACGCCGGAGGAGCCGGTCCTTAATTTGAAGGACTCTGTCCCAAGAATGTTATTGCCAGTTGCACTTTTTCCATTCCCCGTACGTCCAACTAAAACCAGGGTTTTTCCCATGTTCAATTCCCAGTCATTAGCTACAGCACTACCACCCATCAGATGATACTTCCCTTGAAATTTAGAGAGAGAGAGAGACTAAAAGGAAACGAAAAGACAGCAAGAAGCTTAAGCAGGACTCTGTTGTTGAGTTGAAGATTAGATAGACTAATGCAACTGAGAATATAAAAGGCCGTTCAAATAAATATCACCAATTTTCTATAATGGACGTACACGGTATAGGTTGAACATTTATTGCTATATTTATTATGATTTCTCATCTCTCTGCCGAGCCCCGAGAGCACCTTCTTACTCAAGCATGCTTGCATGTCTTACTTTTTCTTTGAAATAGTCACTCATTACAAACTAGGAAATCCCCTTCTTTTTCAACCCATGGGTTTTTATGAGCAGAGGTGCTGGTGAGTAAAATATAAAATCTTATTAGTTAGTGATTACATTTTTTAACGCAAATATTTGTTTTTTGTTTAAATTGATCATTCTAATGCTTTTATGATCAAATCAAATATTTTGAATGATTGAATAATTATGTGTAATTTATTTATTTATTTATAATCTATATTGTTATTTTATCAAGAAGTCATTGTTAATATTATTAATATGCACGACCATTTTTCCATTATTAATTTTTATATTACCAAATTTACTATTATTGATGTAATATAAATAATTTATTAATATTTGCCATTGGTACAAAATATGAAAATATTGGTGTATGATGGGGGACTCAACATAAAAATGGCAAAGACAATCTTGATGCTGCAATACAATAGCTTTTAATTACAAACCATATAAGCAATAGCTTTTCACTACAAACCATATAAACATACCGTGTGAGATATCTCAAGTCTCAAATTTTAGTTCTATACAAGCAGAGTACTTGGCAAGCATCTTTCAACCACTAATGAATTAGCTACATTTTCAACAGGTTTTCACCTTTTATAACAGCTGTTTAACCAAAGCAAATAAATGTGTATTTTCTATCAGAAACTGAATTCATTTGACAATGTACTCACACCTTTTTCAGTTTGTCCTCACCGAGGATCCATCGTGTCAACCGACTTGGATCCTCAGTAAATGATTTGCACGACACAGGAAAAATACCAAGATCAGCTCCGATTAGGTCGTATTCCTGTAGTGCTTCAGCCATCTCGGCTTCGACAGATGCATCATCTACAACATCAATTGTGTTCATTGTAGAAGATCAGAATAATGATTCTCTCTTTCCAGATCATGTTGGAAAGGCTCCATGGCTGGTCCCTGGTATTCCATACATTTTAAGAAAAATAGTTAGCAGAAAATGGAAATGAAATGTTAGTCAACTGCTATTATTTTCATTTCCATTATGTTAATTAAATATCCATATAGATCATGTAAAAAGGAAATAAGATTAATCATATGAACCCAGCTTCATTTAATAAAAAATCAAGGACCAGATGTCAACTTCAAGCCCCCTTAGAATTGTCTAAACTTACTGGAAAAAGGGGAAAAAAACTTGAATCAAATATATCTACTTCAAATTGTTAAAGTAGTATCACCTGACATAGTTCAGCATAATGCCTATATATCTCACTGCTTTCATCTTGATCGCCAAGAAGTGTTCCGCCATACCAACCATTGGCTTCATCAATAGAGGTCATTGAGAGGTACCTAAGATCAGAAAATATGATTACCATGTACTCAGCATTAGCATTAAAAGACTTGAATCCAACTACAATGTAAAATTATAAATATTTATCCTAAATAACTAGAGAAATCAAAAGTCAGAAAGATCAGGATACCAATAAACACATGATTGCATATAGATTGTAATTCCTTAACCGTTAAGTCAACAGCCTTAGAATACAAGTCCATCCAACCTATGCTTTCATAACTTCCTAAGTACTTCACAATGCTTAACAAATGTCATAAATTCCAAGAACCTCGTCTGTAAGGAAAAATATATTCCTCCCCACATTAAGGCTTTCCTTGGTATGAAGGATGGAAAATTTGTTAATCTAATAGTTAAGCTACAAAATAGAGAAGTGGTTATGAACAAATTTCATTAAACAAGTGGTTAAGATTCATAACCACTTTTTGTGTTATGGCAATATGTTGTCACCTGCATGTAGTTACACTGATAATGCTTTTCAAGACAACGAGATATCATGCATGCAAGTACATATGGATCTCAAATAGTAAGCAATTAATCAATCCCACCGTTACTCAGTTTTCAGGTCATGTTCATGGAGGCCAACGTTATTGGCCCACAGTTGGCAACAATCTGAATCAATCTGAATCCTTCCTGCTATGAACATAAACAGATAATGCATTTTTCCTGAGGTAAAGAAGAATGAGTTTAAGAAAATACCTCTGGAAAATATCTTTTTCATCATCATCATCATCATTGCCATCACCATCATAGGAAGAAAGCCAATTTAAGTCACAGAAATCGTCAAATTTCATTTCACCATTTGGCCCTCCATTTTTAGTTTCATGCACATGGACTTTTGGAGCTGAACCAACTTCTTCAAACTTTCTTTGGCCAAATAGCCAATTCGGACTTCTAAGCTGTATTTCACTGTGCCAAAATTCCAGAGTTTAGATCAAATAAAATAATTTGTCAATCTTACCCCCTACATATCAGTTATGACTTGCGTTTTAGTGCAGAGCAGTTTTCTGACCTAAAATTTAGGCTAAAACAAGTAGATAATCCACTTTACCACAAAAGTTTAACTGGTACTAGAGAGGCAAAAGAATTTCAATAGGTTTAAGAAAAGCTTGAAAGTTCTTAAGATTGAAAAGAAAAGTAGACCACTTGACATTGACATTCTTGGGTTAGTATTGTATTTCAGAGCCAAGCCAATAAACCCATTCCACCTCCAGCATATTGTAATGGAAACATGTATTGTATTTCAGAACAGGTATGATAGATAGTGGTGAAGTACATATTTTTTTCAGAACAGGTATCATAGACAGTGGTGAAGTCGATGAAAACCGTCACAAACAAGGTTTAAGCTTCTTAAAAAGGATATAGTTACCTAAAAAATTATTTAAACAGAACCTAGATGCAACTAAGATAAGCTTCAAACTAGCCAAGGTAAGGTAAGAGACAAAGCACATCCTGGCACCATATCAGGACACTCAAATATTCACAAATGGTTCAATTTTAGGAAAAAATCATGACTGCAGATAAAATATAAAAAAAGCATCTTATCAACTGGAAGAGGCAAATGTCACTATTCAACAAAAGATAGAGAAACAGATAACAAAGTAAAAGAAGCTACAAACAATATATATATATATATATATATATATATATATATATATATATATATATATATATATATATATATATATATATATATATATATATTGCAGAGATAAAATGATATTTACGCTGCATCAGGTGCCACACCAGAATTTGCTGTTGGACCACCAGGTCTTTGATCTGGTTCACTACACAGTCTCACATTCTTTATTGAACTACAAGTCCGTTCTATCAATTTATGAAATGATGTCAACTTCATCCGTGAAAAGTCTTCTCTACAAGCTGGAATGGGAGCAAGGATCTTTCCCACTACTCCTAAAGGCTTAATATTATCCACCACACTGCATATGGCAATTAAAACAATGAAAAAAAGGTAAAATAAAAGGTCAGAAATTTGACGATAATGCAGGTTGGGACGGGTATATTGAAGCTTACCCCTATGTGTATTATCTAGAGTTAAGAACAACAAGAACAAGAACAATAATAATCCTTTCAGCAGAGTTATGAAACAGCTAAATGTCCTTAGTTGAGGTCTGGAATAAATATCTCAGGATTGCTAGAAGATGAGGAGTGTAGTTTTTTTTGGGTTAAAATAGTTATGGAAACATTTACCACTTATCATCTCCTGCCCCAGAAACATGAAGATAATAATCCGAATCCAACTCCCAGAGAGCAGGTTTTCCTTCCCTCGGTTGGAAGTAGCCCAAAAATCTGGTAGAAATACCAATGGCTGGTAGTTAGAAGAACAAAAACTGTAAAGAATTATAAAGGCTATAGCCTATACCTATACTAAATAATCTCTAAAGCATGAAATGTCCCTACTTCCAAAAGGCACAGTTACAATGAAGATAAAAAACCTTCAAGATATCATTCATTAAAGAATTGTTTTTAAAATGATAGATGGAAAAGAATTACAAGTTTATTGCATCTTGTTTTTCACCGTCGGTGTAGGCATTACTATAGTATCGCTTGATAGACTTGAGAAACTCTCTAGACTGGGTTGTAGCTTTCCACTTTCCCTGCCTCTCTGGAAAAACCTAAAGTACGTAACAAATTAAATATTCTATGAGGATAATTCCATACCATATGAAAAATGCTGAATATCATATGTTTTTGCTTTTGCATTTTTTCCCCTAACAACAGAATGGTTAAGTAGATAATCCTACTGTGTTATGAGCAGCAGAACCTCCATACTGATGGGCAAGAGCATCTCCCATACTCTGGTACATGTCCATGAGGGCAGCAGCAACGCTACTATCAGGGTCCACTTTAGGCTTGTCTGTCAATCCCATTGCATGGAGTTGACGGCCTAAAGCTGCCAACCCATAAGCATATTGTGCAACATTTGTACGATCCAAACAGTCAATGCAGTTAGTTCGCAGTACTCCACTCTGAAATCTTGGAGGTTCACCATTATAATTATCGATTTTAATTTGTTGACTTAAGTCGCCCTCTCTTTCTCTACTGATTAGTGAATTTGTATTCTCATTGCTGCTTCCAATCTTAACAAGATCACCAGATTTACCTCTCAGATCTCTAAGCGATGCATCCCTGTAATAATTGAAATAAGCTAGTAGTATACTGTCAATAAACCATTAGAAAATTTCAAATTAGTTACAAACAACTTCCGAGTTTCAAAAAGGGGAAAAGTTTCCTCAATATCCTGACCGCCATTGGAAAATCATAATAGCTCTCTAGGAAACCTTTCTAGGTTTTATCTTTTCAAAGATATATTAACATAGCATAATAATGTCTTAGCGATTCTTAAAATTTAATCATGAACTTATTTTACTATGTGCTTTGTATCAAGTGGGTATTATGTTTCCTGAAAATAAATTAGAAAAACCTTAAGTTCCAACATCTAGATCTATATAAACAGGTTACTTCTCAAATGAAAAGACAATCATAAAATACAAGAAAGTAAAAGACGGAAACCAGCATAAAGATTAGAATTTACAAATACAAATGAAAAATTGGAAGTAAAAAAATCATTTTATATAAGAATGAATATGGTACCTCCCAGTGCTTGTTCTGCTAAGTTGGTTGGATCTCCTTTTAACAGTTCTAGGTTTACCACTATAGTAAAAACCGGTCAAATCAAGAGCTTCACTAGCCACAGCACCCAAAACAGCCAAAACATTGGCAGACTTGCTTGAGATCAGCAAAGAACACACAAGAACATCAATATAAGCTCAAATTCGGAAAAGGTGAAGGGAGGAAGCCAAAGGTTGTCTGTTTCATGAGAAAAATTAACAACCTACCTCTTGGCAAACTTGTGAAAATCCCAATGAATAAATTTCAGTTGATTCTCTTCCGAAAGAATTGCGTTCAAATACCCAACTGCATGTGCAAATTCACGCCTCAACATCATCTCTCTAGGTCTTTTCTCAACAGTCTGCATTTCATTATTTGATTTAATTAAAAGATAAAAATTATAACAAAACTCAAAATGGTGTGTAGTTAAATGGTCAAAAGGAGATAAGCTATAAAATGTATTACAAATAAACCAATACTCATCGGCAGAACGATAGCTAGTTTCCATCATTTTAGCCGACTAACAAGTACATATACACCTCCACATCTTTACATGTACACTCATATATGTAAACAATCATACATCCAAATTAGATTCATGAACAAGATAAAATCTAGATGGAGGTTGTCAACAGCTTGAGATCCCTACAAAAGCAACTACAACCTCACAATTGCACATAGGTTGAAAAGGGTAGCAAGGTAAGGAGTTATCAATAAGTGTTTGTGGCTACTTCAAAGAAATTAAAAATATTCTACCTGAAACTTATGAAGAGATTAATGGCATCATTTTCTACAGAACGCTAAAGCAGAAACGAACAAGCTTTCTGCAATATAATTATTGGTAAGATATTTTAACAAGTCATATAATGTCTCATCTGTATTATTTAATTAAAAGTTTTCAACTCTAGCACAAAACAAATCCAGCCATGCAGCTATAGCAGTTAATTGTACTAAACAGAAGATGGAGCCCCAAAAGAACTAGTCGTCAAGGAATGTTGGTAAAATCAACCACTCTATCATACTGGGTGATCCAACTATTTTTCTTGGTGCAAAGTTAACCCTGAGATATGATTTAGGTGCAATTTTAACCATTTTTTGGATGGAAAAAGTCACATGACTGCATGTATACAGCTAATAGAGTTACAAGACAATTAAATGAAAGATCTGAATGTTTGCAGAGTCAGATTACATATACAAAAATATATATTTAATATTGTCTTTATTTATTTTTCATCATATTTTTCTCTGTTCACACTTTCAAGGGTTGCCGGAACTGCAGCCAAAAGGCTTCGTCAGAGATCTTGGAAAGTTATGTAACTTGGACTCTGGTGTAAGTGTCGGACACGAGCATCGCTAGACTTTTCTAAGTTTTCCTATATATTTGGAGGATCCTAGGAGATCATATCCCCAAATCAAAGTGTTGGTCATGGGTACTTCATGAAAAATAAAGAGTCCGAGCAACATAGTTGGAAAGCCCTGCATTAAGTTGGAATGTCTATGTACAAATTTTATAAGTAAAATGCTGTATTACATCACCCTGAAGGATACATGGTGGTAAGGGAATCTAGATAGCACCTCCTTTATTGTAACCTACAAAGAACTAGCAGCCTTAGTACTCCTACACAGAGGGGTAATATCTCTTTTGGATTTGGTTTTAAGAATATATTTCTTTTTCATTTTCCAGAATTTTAAGAATATATTTCATGACAAGCTATTATGAAATTGTGGGAAGCCATTACTAATTCCACTCTGACTCCACAAAAGTTCATCTCAGTTTATGTCACTAATTTGTTAAATTAAGAAGCCACTGGTAGTTTTTTTTTTTTGATAGGAATAAAAGGCCTCAATAAACCCCCTTGGTGGTTAACGGAACTTAAAAATAGTTCCTTAATCCACACAAGGAGGAAAGGAGTGCCCTAGGATTCAATAAACTCAAATATAACAAAGTAATACAAACCATCTCCCTCAAGAGATATAAAACCAAAAAGAAACAGCCCTTAACAGAGCATAATTCAACCAATACCCGCCTTAGCTAGGACATCCGCCTCTATATTGGCTGTCCTACTAACCCAACTAATAAAACCTTCAAAAACACTAAGCTTTTGAATAATGTCTTTAACTATTTGAACATAAACAACAGGACAAGAGACCACATCCTTAATCCAGCCAACTGCCACCTGACTATCACTCTCAATAATCAATCTATCTTTAACCCTATGACGAATAGATTCAAAAAAATCTAAACCCTTTAGGATAGCCTTCAATTCCATTAAAGTTGGGGGCCCCGGACCAGCCGGCTCTTTGAAGGAGCCAAGAATCGAACTAGACATGTCTTTCAAAATACCACCTAAGCCACTCCTCTTCCAATCACTTGAGGTAGCCGCATCCACATTAAGTTTAACAAAACCTTTTGGAGGAGGGGACCAAGGAAACACGGTTGAAACCCGATAAGAATGGGATGAGTAGGAATCCACTATGGACGGGTCAGCAATAATATCATCCTTGGAAATAGTAACTTGAGTTTCCTTAGCTAGAAACCATGAAGCAAGCCTGCACCTAGCTAGAAAGAAAATCTCTGCTCGGTCAAGCTTCCCTCCTTCAAACACAATAAAATTCATGGTCTTCCAAATTGTCCATAGAACAGCTCCAGGAATAAATGGCCAGATAAGAGAGTTGGTCTTCAAGTCATTCCAAGCCAATAGGAATCTTTTAGCATCTGCATGAAAAACCGACTGAAAATTCCAATATCCCAAGAATTTCATCCAAATTGGCCAAACAAACGAACAGGAAAAAAATAAATGCGATGAAGACTCGTCTTCAAGATTACAGAAAGAACACAAAGTATCATTTATGCCCCGAACACCTCTCTTAACCAAAGCTGTCTTGACCGCCAACTTCTTTAATATAACTTGCCAAAGAAAAGTCTCAACTCTTGGAGGCAACCGACCCCTCCAAACATTATACTTCCAAAATTTAGCTTCCTCTGAATCGGGAGAACCCGAATAAGATAGGTTGACACATGATTTCACAGTGAAAACCCCTTCCCCATTCCCCTTCCAAAACAGTCCATCAGTGGCATCAGCAGAAATAGAGAAATCAGAGATAACAACCATCAAATTTGCCCATTGCTCAAATTCCCAGTCATTCAACTCTCTCCTCAACTGAACATTCCAAATCCAACCCCCTGAACTGAACTCCCCAAACTGAGATAATCTTCCTTCTTTATTTACTGCAATAGAAAATATTCTAGGGAACAAAACCATCAAAGGATGATCCATTGTCCAATTGTCTTGCCAAAACCGAATGTTCCTCCCATTGCCAATTTTAAAGCTATATTTACCTCTGATACTACAGCCCAACGAATCAGCATTATAATGATTTCTCACCATATCTCTCCACATCCAGGATAGTTTAGGAGAGACTTTACTGTCAAACTGCATCAAGGAAGGATCCAATTTATATTTGATGCATAGCATTTCCCTCCAAACCGCCTCCCTCTCAATAGCAAACCTCCAAGCCCACTTTTCCAAAAGTGCCCTATTCACCACCTTTAAATTAGGAACCCCCAATCCTCCTTCAATTTTTGGTTTACAAACATCGGACCAGCTTACCCAATGTATCTTCTTTCTCCCATCACCACCACCCCACAAAAAATTTGACATGATAGAATTTAGAGTCTTGTAAACTGAAGCTGGAACCTTGAACATTGACAAAAAGTAAATCGGGAGTGAGCATAGAACTGATTTAATTAGAACTAGCCTGCCTGCCAGTGACAGAGAGGAGCCTTTCCAGCCCGCTAACCTCTTATTAAAGCTTTGAACCACTGGATCCCATAGAATGTTGGAGTTCCTATGTGGACCTAGAGGGAGACCCAAATATTCTGAGGGAAAAGAGCCCACTGAACATCCAATCATAGCTGCCCAACCCTTAATTTCCTCTTCCTTTAAGTTCACTCCAAATAATTTACACTTCTTTAAATTCAGCTGGAGACCAGAAATAATCTCAAACACCCGAAGAACCCTCTTTACATTCAAGATCTGTTTTTCCGACGCCCCACAGAACATAATAAGGTCGTCAGCAAATTGCAAATGGGTTAAATTAAAATCCCTCTCGTCTTTTCTAATGACCAGTCCCGAAAAAAGCCACTGGTAGTTCAAAATATAAGGCTTAAGGGTGCCTAAAGCCCACGAACTTTTGAAAAAATTCAATTAAGCTGCTGAACTTTTCTGCACCCAATTGAACCCTCGAATTGAGAAATTGAATCAATTAAGCCATGTGACCAATTTTGACTGTCAAGTCTTAAAAGGTTTTTTTTCTTAGATATTACTATCAAATGGCATACTGTGGTTCTCCCACATTGAATTTATAGATTTTTTAAAGAAATTTCTAAAAAAAATTAGGGGCTTAATTGATTCCCCTCCCCCCTAAAAAAAAGTTCGAGGGCTTATGGCACCCTTAAGCAAAAAAATAATAATCAAATGCACTAAAGAAGCAAAATGAATATGAAAGATTGAATAATATGTAACTAGAAAGAGGAAATTGCAAAAACCTTGATTAAATTGAGTACAATTATTGGATTGCCATATCTCTTTGCCAAGTCCTCAAAATGCAATTTTGTTGCCTGGTATGTAGGATCATACCTCTGTACTGAAGTGAAACAAAAACAAAAAAGATTTTGTTGACCTGAAGTTAAGTATATGAAGATGCAACGGGTGACAACAGGAAAACAAAGAAAAGAACAGAGCAGAAAGAAAAGAAAAGAATCAAGCTGATTTTTACAGATTATATCAGGTTTAGGACTAAATCTTGAAGCTTCTTGGGACCAGAAAAGAGGAATTGAGCCACGCATCTGCACAACAGAACTCATCTTTCCCTTGCAAGACCCAGCTTCTTCATCAAGAATAATTTGCTCTGTTTCAACATCATTTGCAACCCTTCCTCGATCATTCATTCCCCTTTTCAAGTACCTGAGATTAATGAAAAAATACATCAAATTTTAGAATGAGTCCACCTCAATCCCCCCCCCCCCAAAAAAAAAATCTTTTTTTTCTTTATCTTTGTAACCCCTGGACCAAAAATCTAGAAGCCACTGACAAGAAATTATTTGTATCTTCCATATACTCCTTGAAATAATATTCAGTGAAGCTTCAAAGGAAATACTCACACACTGAAAATATATTGCTCCTTTTTTCTCCAAATGACATCTTAAAACAAGAAAAAAGGAAGCATAAGAAGGCAAATCTTGGAAACTTGAGGGGAAAAACTATCATAGCATGCCTCAAGGAACACTTTTGAAAGAGTTTACCACTTCTGGCACTCATATAATCACCCAGGAAATAGAAAACAAAAAGAGAAGGAACAATAGAAGGAATAAAACCCAAACAAAACCAGATAATAATTGCAATATTTAAGAATTATATCAAATTCTGATATTTGAACAGATCTAGGATAATTTGCTCTGGTACCATTATAAATAATGAATTAACAAAAAGGCAACATAATAAAATTTTCTACCCATCAATCCATCTGCCATCTTTCTTATGGATCATCATTCATCGCAGCTAAATAATTGAAAAAAAAAATTACTATTAGGAACTGCTTCCTATCACATTCAACTCTGATCATCATTTCTTGTTATACCACCAGACTATCATTAAACCTTATCTCTTTAGATTCTGTTTTGGTCCTAATTAATCAATCTTTAGATCCTGAGCATTCTTTCAACCATAGTGTGCAACTAACCCCCTCTTGTAAGTTAAGAATTAAGACTATATTTCCAAAAATAGTTCACCAGGAATATAATCTTTAGCATGCCAGTTCAGTGCAGTTCAGATCATCAGGAACTAGAAGGGATGAGCAATGGCATACAAGATACAATTACTTTTGAAATTAAAATGAGCCTATTGCCTATCAGCCATAAATTGACCCTTTGACTAAAAATGTGATGCTGAAATGCCTAAAATTCTAAATGGAGCAAACCAACCAAAAAGAAGGGATTTTATTTCTAACATTTTTTCAACAAAAATGCATGTATATGGCATTTAATGGACCAAGGTCTTTTAGTTAGTAATAGGCAAACCAAGTAAAGAAAACAATTTCCGAATGAAATGGCAGACTTTCAAGTTGAAAACATCTGCTAACATATTACAACATTCGAAAGTCACTTCAGTGGTCTGTAAATAAAATGAAGAAGGATGCATGCAAAGCAGTTACCGTGTTCCAGCAAAATACCGAGATCGTCTAGAAACTATGGAAACACTGAAGTCCCTCCCAAAGATTGATAGCCGATTCTGTGTTAAAATAGCACAAAACCAGAAAAATCAAGAGAGTTGGTTGAATAAGAAACAAGTAGTACATCAAACTTAAATAAAATATTCATATTCATGAGCTACACATTGTTTTAACCAGACTTTCAGCATCACTAAAATAAATTAACAATCAAATGTCAGCTTCCTCTAAAATAAATGAAAAAGAAATCAAAGTTGTGTAATTGTATCAAATATTATCACACTGGGAAAAATTTATATCGAAACTTTTCTGACACCGTTCTTCATATTCAAGATTCCAGATTCATTCTAGTATGTCGGAATATATGTTAGAATTGAGCCTCTGACTGAATTTTTCATGTCCATGTATTCAGCCAAATGTGTTCTAGTATGTACCTCTAACTGAATTTTTCATTTCCATGTATTGAGCCAAATGGATTCTAGTATGTAGAAATATTTGTCAGAATTGAGCCTCTGCCTGAATTTTTCAGGTCCATGTATTGAGCCAAACGGAAAAAGAAAATAAATATAGGCCGATATAGCAGGAAAAAATAACCAGATACTTATGGCACTACACATAAATAACACAGGACGAGCCTTAAAGAACATAAATAATGGCTTATTACAACTAACAGAAAAAAATCAATAGTTACAGGAAATGACGGAGGATGCTGAAATAAAACTAATTCTACAAATCAAAATGAATAAAATGTGTCCAATGCAGCAAAAAAACTCTACCGACATTTTAATTACCTGTTTAAAATGCCCATGAACTAATGCTATTGTCCAAATGGTGTTACTGCATCTTGAACGTATGGCTTGGGTTAAATAGGCATTCCAAACAAATATGTTATCATATGGCATCCTTTCTTCGCCTACTGATAAAACATTTTTCTGCAAACTTTGCATTATAGGATACGTATAGCTGTAGAAAAAATCTTTGGTCAAGTCCACACTGGAAAGCAGCTTCTTGTACCTGAAGCCCAAAAGCAAATGAATAAGAATAGTTAAAAAGCTCTACTAAAATTAGACCCTGAAATGCCAACAGAAAGCGAGAAAGAAAAAAATTACAGCAAAATACAAACCAAAGGAATAAGGCAAAGCCTACAACATAATATACGTACAAGATTTTTTAGTTTCACATTGTTTTTCTGTGGTAGTGACTGAGAAAAACTACAGATCAAATTGGTGACTATTATTGATGATACAGATACAAGTATAGATTTCCATGGCAGCACTTACAATTACTTAAAGGTATTAAACGAAAGAAAAATATACTTTAAATATATAAATATCCAAACAGATCTCTCTACACAGACAGAACTAAATGCAGTTCAAGATTGGAAAATTACTAATCTTTTAACTTGGGAGACTGTTGTTCCCTTAACAAATCACTCAATGCACTTATTGTTCCCTTAACAAATCACTCAATGCACTTATAAAGCAAAGAAAAAAGGTCCAAGGGAAATTTTTTTGATTGGAGAGATAATGTCACTGATCTCTCAAATTAAAGTAGATTAGTAGAAACCAAAAGCAGCAAGGGGAGCCAATGCATTTACCTGTTTCTAATGTCTCATTGCTTACCAGTTACAACATAATGGATACAAATTATTTAGTTTTCACGTGTTTTCTGTTGTAGTTACTGAGAGAAGCCATACATCGAAATGGTGACTATCATTGCTGATATAGATATAAGGATAGATTTACGTGATAGTAGTTATAATTACTTAAAGGAATTGAAGAAAGCAAGATCTTATTAAAAGGGGTAAATATCAGAGCAGGACTCCACAAACATAGCACTAAATGGAGTTAAAGATTTGAATACTTCTTATCTTTTAAAACCGGGAACCTAAGTTCACTTTAATAAATATCTCTAACCTCTGAATTCTTAGAAAGAAAAGAAAACAAGGCCTGGGTGCTGATTGAAGAAGATAACATAACCGATCTCAATTTAAATTAAAGTATACTGCGAAACATCTCAAGTGTGCACAGATTGTGGATTTTCCTGTTTCTTCTGTCGCATAGCTTTACCATTGATCCACTTAGGGTAACAAAAACAATCCGTTATTTCCATAAAGCAATCACTAAAAAGCCAAGAAACTTAAATGACACCTCGCAACCTACTAAGAGTAGAAAAATCACTTCTAAGAAAATGGTTTGGGTCACCACATAGTTTGATGTTACAATTGCATCCATATTATGCAAAACGACTATTTCTAGGAATGCAATAGAGATAAATGCATAAAATGAATGCAGTTAATGTCAAATTGAATGAACATAGTCAATTCTACCTTCAAACTGATAAAAAGTTACAAAAAAAAAGGAATAAAAATGATTCACGGGTTTTTAACCAAACCTAAAAACTAACTATGAAGCAATCAAAATAAAGGAGATACCTCAGCTCTGTTTTAGAATGTGCTGTATCGGATTGAACAGAAATATGAGGAATTGTGATCAACTGGCTCTCATCTATGCTATATATTGCATGACCACATATACTACCAATTTGTTGTCGCTTTGTAACCAGAATCAAGTAGTATGACTCCAAAAACTTGATGCAACCTGAAAATCCGGATGCATGGTAGAGATTTTAATAGAAACCATACCTTAAATGCCTTTTAAGAAAATGTAAATTGTCACTAACCTACAATCCCGAAAACCTTTGCCACAAAATTTAAGCCCCCCGTGGAACGATTTCCTTCAGCAATCCGCTGAAGCAAGTTTTTGATCTCTTGTGGTGAATAAACCACTGGGTCTTCACTGATATTAAGATCAGATGGTTCAGATCGATCAATTTTCAGCACCCGAAAGAATTTCTTGTTCCTATCACTCCCAATTAAATAAAACCGCTGTTTAAAGAAACCAGAAATAAATTAATTAATTAATACCCTTACAAGACAAAAGCCTCAATCCTGAACAAAAGGAGATGAAAATCATGCATAAAATAATCTAATTACCCTATTAGCAACCAAACAGCAGTTTCAAAATTCTTTATTAATCAATTCTCATCTAATATAGCTAATATAGTAACTTCTTTCTTCATTTCCTATTTTTTAACATGGCGATTTTAGTTGCTTCTTCTCGAAATTTCTCCTTTTTCCGCGCATGCAGAAAACTTTAGAATCGAATACGAAAGCCCTAATTTCTATTTTTCAAATCCATATTTTATCTTAAAAAGATAACTTCATGAACTTTTCGATAGCAACTAACCTTATGCAAAAATGGCCGAAAAAGAAAAGATAAATTAGAGAAATGTCTTTCCTATTGCTAAAATCAAGAAAGTTCTATGATTTTTCCATGAAAACCAAAACAGAAAAAAGAAAGGATCATTACTGCTCGAGTTTCATAAAGCTTGAACTTCTCAAGGGAATAGGAATTGGGATCGGCCTCCGGATCCATGGAAGGATGGATCTTAGCGTATGGAAGAGACAAATTGGTTTTCGAATTCTCCGATTTTTCCATTTTGGTGATAAAATTTTGGAACTCAATTCAATTCAACGCTGTGTTTCGGGCATTTTGGTTCGGGTCAAGTTAGTTTCATTTGACAACTAAAACGGCATTCGATCTCTGCGAACTTTAACCGAGTTGGTTATATAGTCTTCGGCTCTTCGATTCTCTTAACTCACTGAGTTGGCTTCGGCTCTGAAATGGGCCATGTGGTGCCATTGAAGTAATTTAGAAATATATCAGATTTTCTAGAGGGTTGGGCTTATTTAAGGGCTGACCTTGTTGGACAACTTCATTAGGATCAGATGCAAATCAATATCTATACAATAAAATTAGGTAATTTAATTCGTGCAATTTCCACTTCATTATTTGGAGATGACGTAATGAAAAACGTAATCTTTCAATGTGTTTTTTCCAATTATACTATTTAAATCTTAAAGAATTAATTTTTTCAAAGAAATTTCTTTGGTTGATCGACTAACGATCTATATTCTTACTAACATGATGTGATAACATAATATTTAAATCTTAAAAATATTATTTTTTTTCAAAGAAGTTTCTTTAGATGATCAACTAGCGATCTATATTCTTATTAACGTGATGTGATAACATGATCTGTGCATAACTGAAGTGTTTTAAAGCTTGGAATATAAGTTGACTTGCAATGAATTTTTAAAGAGAAAATAACCTCAGTGACCAAAAATGCCTTATAATATACGATTTTAACCAACTTTTTTTGGATTTGCCAAAATGACCAACTAAATCGCAACTCATTCCATCTCCATCTATCACTCTCTCCGGCGACATCCGTTCCTATATCCAACGACATCCTTCCCCATCCGGCAACAAGTTTTAGTTTCGCAGCTCGTTTGTTTAGTAAATTAATTTACAATAATGAAATCATCTAATGTTGATCATGTTTGGATATATTTGTGTTTTGGAGGGTCATGGGAGAATATTCATGGTGTTTTACAATATATGCCTTTACCCATGAATCTTCAACTAAAACTGTCATTAAAAAAGTTAAATTATGAAACTTTAATGTTACGTGTTGCAAATAAATTGAATTTAGAGCCCCTAAGTGGATTTAGGCTATCTTATCAGAGATATGGTAAAGTTTATTTGTTAACCGACAATGAAGATGTTGAACGATTCATTGCTTACATTAGTGTTTCAAGTGATGATGTTACATTGTATGTTGTTGAACCTAGAAGTAGTGAAGTTGGGTCAGTAGCGGGTAGTAATTAACTAAGTTTTTCAACCCCAGTTTATGGTGCTCAAAATTTAATGGTTCCACCACAATTTCATCACCAAGCAAATATTGTTTCACCACATTTCCAATAACAAACACAATCTCAAAACCCACAACCTTTCCCTAATCCAAATCCCAATCAACTTTCAGCACCAAATTCCGGTTTTCGTATTGACCAGTTAGACGATGATGAGCCAACATAAAAAATTGTGAGTACTAGTCAGTATTCGAAATTTGATCTTGGTCAATACCCGGACTTTGATCTTGGTCAATACTCGGATTTTGATGATTTTTCAGAAGAAGAAACAGACCCTGCGTGTAATGATTTTGATATTGGTCAATACCCAAATTTTGATGATGAAACAGCCGTTGCCGAGGAAGATGTTGTTGATGATAATGAGGAGGAAGTTACGACTGTAAATGAACATGTTGAACATCCATTCTGTAATTCATATAACACTGAAGAAGAAAAAGAAGAAGAAGAAATCCCCAAAGAAAAGTCCCCGAAGAAAATGCCATGGGAGTATAACTGGAATATACCAGAATTACTTCAGATACCGGAAGAAGAGTTGGTAAAGATAGCAGTTGATTGTTACACAAAAATTATTCGTATCAAGAAAGATAATTGTTTTGATACAAAGGAAGACTTGAAGATAGCTTTGTATACGAAATGTGTGGAAGATGGCTATCAACTAAAAGTTAACAAATCAAGTAAAGATCGTTTCGAAACAAGGTGTATGATTGATAAAAACTGTATGTGGCGTGTGATTGCAAAGAGGATAAAAGATTGCGAAATGTTTCAAGTTAGGACTTTTATTGATAAATATACATATTCAAGAACCCAAGTTTTTTCTCACCATAGACAGGCAAACAAAAAGGTGTTGGGTGGTTTTCTGGCTGAGTTAATGTTTTTGAATGGTAGGGTATATCGGGGACATGAAATTATGACTGACATGAATGCTCGGTTCAAGATTAGTATCTCATATTCTCAAGCTTGGAGAGCCAAATGTTATGCCTTGGAATTGTTGAGGGGGTCGCCAGAAGCATCGTTTGCCCAACTGTCGGCTTATTGTCACAATTTAAAGCTGAAAAATCCTAGGTCGGTAACTCATATCAAAACAGATAGAGATGGACGCTTTAAGTTGCTATTTATCGCCATTGGTGCTGCGGTTAGTAAATCAATATAATTTTGTTGACTCATTTTTGTTAGTTACATGCATTTCACATTTAAATGATTATATTTCTTGTGTATATGATTTTGTAGATTCATTCGTTTATTAATTGCATGCGCCCAGTTATTATAGTTGACGGAGCACATTTAAAAGGTCGATACCTTGGAGTAAACTTATTAGTAGTAGCCATGGATGCTAACAATGGGATACTGCCAATAGCTTACGGGGTTGGCAAATCTGAAACCTCTGATTCATGGACATGGTTTATGGGGCATCTTAGGGATTGCATAGGTCCTATTAGCAATCTGACAATCATATCCGATAGGGAAAACTCAATTGACAACGCTGTTAGAAGGTGTTTCCCAGATGCTTTTCATGGACTTTGTGGTGTTCATTTGTATAGAAATCTAAAATCAAGGTCTGCTGGTATAAAAAATCACAAATGGACATACTGGAAGGCTGTAAAAGCTTATCGGGAAGTGGATTTTAATAAACATATAAACTGTTTAAGACGTGTTTTGCCTCAGTGTGCTCAAACACTAGAAGATGTCGGGTTTGAAAGATGGTCAAGAGTACATCAACTTGGAGCAAGATATGGTTTCATGACGTCTAATAGTGCATAATCAATCAACGCTCTAAGTCGTCATTCCCGGAAATTACCCATTACTATGTTAGTGGAGTTTTTTCGAGCCTCTATTCAACAGTGGTACTACAAGAAAAGAAACCATGCATGTATTATTTCTTTAAATTCGTAACTTATCATATATTTTACTAAGTATTATTTATTTAAATTTACAGGAACATTGGAACATCGTGTTACACCATGGACAGAAAAAAAGATAACGAAACGTGTTATGAAGTCAACGTCATGGAGAGTTGAACCATGTTCAAACACTTTGTTTGAAGTACTGGATAATAACTTAAATGGGCTTGTCGATCTAAATGCAAAGACGTGTAGTTGTATGAAATGGCAAACATCTGGTTATCCGTGTGGCCATGTTATAAAAGTTTCTCTTCATCTAAACCAAGATGATTCAAGCGCATACGCTATAGATTGCTACACTACAGAAGTATATCGACAGACTTATGGCGAGATTGTCTACCCTATTCCACATCCTTCTGAGTGGGACATACCAGATGACTTACAAACGGTTTTGCCACCAGCCATGGACAGAAGACTACCTGGCCGACCAAAAAGTCACGATCGTATACCGTATAAGGGTGAAGAGAAGAAGAGATCGACATGTAGTCGGTGCAAGGAAAGTGGTCATACAAGGTTGACATGTAGATCACCAGTGCCATCACAATCATCTTTTCCTCTACCAAAATATGGATCCTCATCAAAATCCCAATCACAACCGGCTTCACCTTTTGGGACTGTTAACTTAGGTGATTTTTAAATGCAAACGTTGTATTATGTGTATATTATGTGTGAACTTTTAACATTTTCAATTAGGCATGTATTAGTAACTTGAGTTTGAACATTGGTATGATATGTTCAGTTGTTATCACTTATTAGACATTCATTTGACTATCGCAACGCGGAAATCGCAACGCGAATATGACTATCGCAACACGGAAATGACTATCGCAATGCGGAATTGACTATCGCAACGCGGAAATGACTATCACAACGAGAGAATCGCAATGCGAAATGAAAATCGCAACGAGTGAATCGCAATGCGAAAATGAAAATCGCAACGCAAAATTAGTTTCGCGTTGCGATTTTCATTTTCGCATTGCGATTCACTCGTTGCGATTTTCATTTCGCATTGCGATTCTCTCGTTGCGATAGTCATTTCCGCGTTGCAATAGTCTATTTTGCATTCAACATAATGCAGATTGAAATCAACAAATCAACTATTACATTTCAATCAATTAAACAAGCACAAATATTATATACACATCAATTAAACAAATCAACATTTACAAATCATCTTTTACAAATCAATTAAACAATCAAAAAATAATAATGAAATCAACTTTTTCACCCATACATCCATTTCACGCAGCTCACTTCAGGATTAACCTGCAGAAACCAAACATTGAATCAACAACACTTTCTACACATCTAAAACCTACAAACAGCAAATTATTGAATTCTAGCTACTTAACCAAACATTTTCAAACCAAAAAGAGTAAATATGTTTAACAACACTTGCATTTGACTTAAAAATTGTTTATGGACACTTTCATAACGCGGATGCAGGTAGGCAGCGTCTCGCATATATCGCTCTAGCCATAAAATACCGAAACCACAAGCCTACTGCACCTCTATCTCTATCGGTAGGAGGTAGAAAATGTGTACTTCCTGTCGTCAAACACTCCAAGCACATGCATACGAGAGGACCACAATCCCCTCTGGCTTCCTTCGTTTGTTGTGGCGCGGTCTCGTCTCTGATAACTGTAACATTGAACTTCTTTGGCTTCTTGTTTCCAGACTTAGTCCAATAATCAATTGCATCCAAGAATTTAGCCAAATGAGAGCTCCATCCCTTAATCATATCTCTCAAATCAGACAATGATATGTAATTTATCATGCTGTCATATACTATTATCTTTAGGGATGGGAGCTGAAGCTCGACGAGAAGCCAATGAGTACGGTCCAAAACAGAGATAAACACCTGCATCGAAATGTAATAATTCAAATTGCGCACTTATTTATGAACACCTTTAAAATATTTAAACAAATATACTAACCTTATCGACCTCCCACCATGCAGGATAAAGTTTAGCTTGTCCATTAGCCAACACATATGATTCCTGTCGTTGATTCTTCAAGTGAACTACGTGAAAAGACATTGGCATAATTGTATATCGCAATTTTTTAATATTTTTCTTCAATTTCCTTACAATTAGAAGACGTGTCACCCATGCATCAATATGCTGTTTTACAAAAAAAGACATATATTAGTGAATTACATAAATTTTAAAAAAAAATTAATCAAACTGAAATATAAGAAATATAAGACTTACCCCCCATCGAAATAGCCGTTGTCTTCAACCCCTAATAATACACCCCACCAAGACCGTTCAATCAACAAATGCATATCATCGTTGAGTTTGTATATGTCAGCGTAACACCCTTGGCTCCGCTCATGTAGATAAAAATCAACTGCGGTCTTAACCCAAAGGGTATTATCCAAAATTGTTTCCGGTAGTTGTTTCCTCTCCACTTCATCTGCCGGAATGGTACTGGTCGGTAACTTATACAAAAGCCAACAGTCATCCATCATGTCCGGCACGTGAGGGGGAATCTCAATAATTCGATATATTACGCCGTGTGAATCGGGCTCTAGAATGTTGGGAGGGACCTCTTCA
The DNA here is from genome assembly GCF_006381635.1 of Hibiscus syriacus. Classification (NCBI taxonomy): domain Eukaryota; kingdom Viridiplantae; phylum Streptophyta; class Magnoliopsida; order Malvales; family Malvaceae; genus Hibiscus; species Hibiscus syriacus. The sequence continues at coordinate 105,737 of NW_024062441.1, forward strand.
ACGATGACAGTGGCCTCTTGAACGGTGGGATGTGATTCTTGAGGGATGATAGGGGCCTCTTGAACGATGACAGGTGAGTCGGGCTTTTTCTTACTGATTCTTCACACTATTGGGGTGAACGGAGACGTAATGGCACGTGCACGCCGTCTGATGCGTGAACTCCATCTTGCAAGAAAAAATCGACGTAGAGCATCCACCTTAGCGGGCCGCTAAAAATAAATTAATACATAAATCAGTAAATAAACAGACATGATATTAAACAGTGAGAACAAAGACAAATATATTTCAAACTTGCATAGTATTCACCCAAGTCATTATTATATCATTGTTCACAAAATACATCAGATAACATTCCAGAAGTAAGCACTTATATAAATATTTAAAAGGACAACATATAGGTTTAGTGCAGGTTCAATGACAACTTAAAGAGTAGTAGTTTATTCTTGAAACTTAAATTTTCAACACTGTGAAGTTAGTATTTGTCTTTTGGTTGAAGTAATGCAATTCATTCAAGTTTCAATTTGCAGAAGAAGAATAGAATCTGAAACTTAAAATCGCAACGCGAAAATGACTATCGCAATGCGAAAATGACTATCGCAATGCAAAAATGACTATCGCAATGCGAATTTGACTATCGCAACGAGAGAATCGCAATGCGAAATGAAAATCGCAACAACAAAATTGCAACGCGAAAATGACTATCGCAATGCGAATTTGACTATCGCAACGAGAGAATCGCAATGCGATTATCATTTCGCATTGCGATTCTTTCGTTGCGATAGTCAAATTCGCATTGCGATAGTCATTTTCGCATTGCGATAGTCATTTTCGCATTGCGATTCTCTCGTTGCGATAGTCATTTTCGTGTTGTGATAGTCATTTTCGCATTGCGATAGTAAACTATTCTTCTTCTGCAAATTGAAACTTGAATGGATTGCATTACTTCAACCAAAAGACAACCAAAAACAAATACTAACTTTACAGGGTTAAAGAATAAACAGTTAAACAGTATTGGCAGTAACCGAATGAATTTACTAAGCAATCTAAGTGAAATTACGAGTAAATTTATCATCAAGTTAAATATGAAAAATATTAAACTTACCTCGTTGCGTAGAGTATGAACCTCGTTCTGCAACGATGCTACAATCTCACGTAGAGCTGCTACCTCACCACGTAAAGTAGACACCTCAACACGCCATGCACCATTGTCATCGCGTAAAGTACCGACCTCCTCATGCAAGGCATTGACCTCATTACGTAACTCCCCTAACTCATCCCGTGGAGGTGGAGGTGGAGAATAGGGAGATAAACATCGTGGCATCTTTGCCGGTCACCTATCATGAGGTGATGGTGAAGAAGAGGCTCGATGATGTGACAGAATAGGTGATGACTCTCGTTGTGGAGGTGTATATTCGGGTCGATCAGGTGATGGCTCTGGGTGAGGTGATGGCTCTCGAAGTGGTGGATGCTCATCATCCGTGCCATCAAAAAAAAGCTTACTAGCTTGCCACCAATCAGTGACAAGCTCAGCTTCCGTGGGTGTCAGCCTCTGTAATTGAGTGTTGGCCTCCTAACAATATAAAAGCTCAAACAAAGTTAAACGTGTACTAGTAATAACTTGTTTATAAACATATGGTAGTATTTGTGTTAACTTACATTATTTATTGTAGTATACGATAGTAAATCTTCCCATTGCTGCAAGGACCGTTTCTTCTTCTAGGAAATAGCCCTAGGAATATCATTAGAAGTTTTTAATGCATATGTCTGCATGGCGGGAAAGGCCTCAAATATACAAATCTACAAACAATATAATAACAAACATTAGTAATTGTTAAATAATTAATTATAATTTTGGAAACATTATATAAAAACTATTACCTTAAAGGCCCAAATAAAGCCTGACAAAGTGTATTTGGAACCATCGCCACGCAAACTTTTCCGATCATTAAAGGCAGACGACAACTTATTCCATGTAGCTCTCCATAGATACGAACCCACGGAAACAAGTTCCATGCATTTAGGTCCTCTACCAATTTAATTAGATCATTAGGAATAGGTTGTCGGGCCCTCTGCCTAAAAAGTCGGCTTGCAAAAGTATTAGAAGGCATACTCGGACAACATCGACGTCATCCATCCGAGTAAAACCATATTTCTTATTCAATAATCTCGTCAAGTCTTCCACGTGTAAATTCGAATTCTCCGTTGACTGCTCAGGAAAAACCCGGGAAAACCATGATAGGCGGGTAATATGTCAAGTGTACCGATCTACATCATCGTGTCCGAAGCATAGATCGGTGATTAAGCAAAACTCCTCCTGCCCAAAACACGTATATGCCGGTGGAAAATCAAACCATATCTCTTCATCACGACGTTGTATAGTCTCTGGTAGATCGCTAGTCATGGTTTGAAGAAACAGATGGGTCAACATAGCATCTCCACCCGGATGTTGTACTTTCAGCCATGGCCCGAAGCAAGTATCCTCAAATATTTTTCTTTGTGCAGGTGAAAGCTTCGACGCAATTGTTTTGGCCAGGCTTACTTTATTTCTTAAGGTCAATTGAGCCGAATAAAAGTTCTGCAAAAACAATAAACATACCAATTTAGATATACCAAAAACTACACTGTGAAGATATGAACAATAAAGAGTAGTAGTTTATTCTTCAAACTTAAATTTGCAACACTGTGAATTTAGTAATTGTTTTTTTGTTGAAGTAATGCAATTCATTCAAGTTTCAATTTGCAGAAGAAGAATAGTTTCTGAAACTTTAAATCGCAACACGAAAATGACTATCGCAACGCGAAATGAAAATCGCATTGCGATTCTCTCGTTGCGATAGTCAAATTCGCATTGCGATAGTCATTTTCGCGTTGCGATTCACTCGTTGCGATAGTCATTCTCGCTTTCAAATACTAAAATTGAAAGAAACTTGAATGGATTGCATTACTTCAACAAAAAGACAAAACAAAGACAAATACTAACTTCACAGGGTTAAAGACTAAACAATTTAACAGTATTAGCAGCAATCGAATGAATATAATAAGCAATCTAAGTGAAATGGTTAATCTATTATTGAAAAAACCAGTAAACTTATCATCAATTTCAATATGAAAAACCTAATAATAATGCAAAAATTTCAAAATAAAAATAATTAAAAAAACTAACCATCGGTGGTTGATTTGGTTGATTTTCCATTTCTGACTGTGAATGATTTCACCGGAGATGGAGACTGTTATCGTCGTGGGGAATGATTTCGTCGGAGATGGGGACGGATGTCGCCTTAGAGAGTGAGAGATGGAGATGAGACTGAGTTGTGATTTAGGGTTTTAGGTTATGAGTTGCGATTATAGGATATACTGTGGACGGTTCAGTGTTCCGATATATTAATATATTCTTGTTTGGAATTTGAAAAAAAATACGCGTTAATACGAATGGCGCTATGTAAATCGCATTGCGATAGTCAGATTCGCATTGCGATTTACGTATTCGCGTTGCGATTTACGTAACGCGTTGCGATTTACGTATTCGCGTTTCGATTTACGTAATCGCGTTGCGATTTACGTATTCGCGTTTCGATTTACGTAATCGCGTTGCGATTTACGTATTCGCATTGCGAATTAGGAAAATCGCAACGCGAATTTGGGAAATCGCAATGCGATAGTCAGAATCGCGTTGCGAATCTGGAAACTGATTTGCCATACCGGAGATCGCGTTGCGAATTATCAATCGCATTGCGATTTAGTTATTCATTTTGGCAAATCCAAAAAAATTTGTTAAAATCGTATATTATAAGGTATTTTTGGTCACTGAGGTTATTTTCTCATTTTTAAATGAGGTTTGAAAATTTTTAGGTCGAAATATCTTCTTCTGAATTGATCAATTGTTAGTTACCTTTCAAACGAATATTGAAATGTTACAATTGGACTTCGAAAAATTAAATAACATATATTTTAGTGAAAATAACATATACAAAAATTAGATACGAGTTAAATATATTTTTTTAAAAATATAAATTTCTAATAATTTTGATAATTTTTTATAATTAAATTCAGCCTAATACTCTTTTTATGACTTTTAGATGATTCAAGATCATAATATTGTTTATTTTTATTTTGTTAATATATTTAAATAAGTTTTAATTTTTTTCAACAACTATTAAAGTACATAGAAAAATTAAAGAACATGGATTAAATTTTATTATAGTAGAGGGACTAAAACTATAATTAATCAAAAATTATAGAACAAAATGAAACTAAACCTTACAATATTCAAAGTTTCAATTGTTTCAAAGTGGCCCATAATAAGTGCAAGAACCACATTTTCCCCTAGTTGTATTGTTCTATATTTTAGAGAAAAATATGAATTGTGTTGGACAAAGTCAATGCATGTCGTTATTTTGTTTTCAATTGTTTCCTCATGGTCCCCTTAAATTAATAACAAAGATTGGTTACTCATAAGACGGAGCCAAGATCCCAGTTCGAAATGGATAAAGTATATATATATATATATTTTAAATGAGGAGAAAATTTATAATTGTCATACCCTAATTTAGGGGCTAGATTTTATTAACATAAAGTATTGAATTAAAGTCGTAACAAGGGAACATTAAGGACTAAAATGCTTGATTTCGATGTATGATGGTTGTTTTGCAAGCTTAAGATAGTTGAGGGACCTAACCCTAAAATTGTCCATCTCTTGTCTTAAAACAAATTTAAAGAATCACTTTTATTAGATATGAATCAGATGATATCACCTCCATCATTTTCTTCCTAGTTGGGAGTTCAAAACTGTGCCTTGTTTCACCAATATTTCCCTCGTCGGCCACCATTGTTTAGCCAGCCGAGGGGTGCACTGCCACCGTCGATGGCTTCACCATCGTCTCGTGACCCAACCTAGGCCACCAAGCATCAAAACTCGTGGCCGTGAGAGTAAACTGGGGAGAGATCGTTCGAAATCCTTTAACACTAATCACGACCACCACTCACCGTCGAGGGTCACCACTGGCACCAACATAAGTGTCACCTCGTTCTGATCCCATCCTTGCCCTCCATTCATTGTGTAGTCTCGCCGTCTGTCGTGAATCATTAATGGAAGGTCAGTCGGAAAATAAAAACTCAACTTTATTTTTCCTGCGAATTCGGTCAAATTGTCCGTCCGTTGAGCTCACAGCTATCGTCGTCGAACTCTTATGGCAAGTGTTTTACACTGTTATGGCTAATTATTAATGTTGATTTGGATCAATTATGGCAAGTGTTGAAACAGGGAGTAATCGGCCGATCACCATAAACTCCGTCGTCGTCGCACGTATCGCCACGCCCCGGAAACGTGCGTGGGGCTCATCCCCCAGCTCTGTTTCTTCTAGAACTGGTCTGGACCGGCCTGAACCACCCAACTTGATCTGAACCGGGTCTGTTTGACCCGACCGAGTCAACACAAACTAAGTCAACTCGTTCGAGTCAACTGTTGACTTTGACCCAAAAAGTTAAAATTTCCGAAAAGTCATATTTTATGTTTTTCAACGTCTTGAGTCTGAATCTGAAGTCTGTTTTGCAAATTCACACTCGGTAAGTTGTTTTTCATTGTTTTATCTTTGGAATCAAATTTAGTTTTTCGATTAAGTTCAGTTTCTGATGTAAATTCATTTGTTATATATATGAGAAATTATTGGACGTTGAATTCAAGTTCGAGAGTGATCAAATAGAGTTTAAATGTTCGATCGGTGGAGTACAAAAATTGAGGTAATACTTTACTATCTCTTTGCATGTTTTATAAAACATGTTGATAATGGACAAATGCATGGATGTATACGATTGGTCTACTATGCATGTTTGATTATGGATGGACTCGAACTGAATACGGTTTAAGTGATAAATTGACTAAGACTCTATCGAATTACATAAAGGAATTGGAAGACTGATAAGAAATGATTTCAAGTGAAATGATTAGCCTGAAGAGAAAATAACCTCATAATTATTAAATTCTAACTATTTTCGTTAAAAATGTTTATTACCGGAATCACCTAAGTATAAAATTATGAAATTTCCCTATGGGTCCTAGACTGATCTGAGAGCGAAAGTATTATTCTTGTTTGAATAATTTAGAAAAATTGAATTAAAGGAATGATTGGACGGAAGGAAATGACTGGAATAACCTTGAATTGTAATTTGACCAAAATGCCCTTGCACTACAAAAAGACCATGATTACCCCTAAGAGCAAAAAATAACATTGAATAGATATATCTGACCAAATTACCAGAAAAAGGTACATATGCTTGGATTGATCAGAATTACCGAAATGTCCTTGAGCTACGAAATAACTAAAATCAATATTCAAATGACCAAACTACTCTGAACTCTAAAGGAACTAGAATACCTTGTAGCCTAATTTATCGGAAGTAATGTCACTGACAGAATTGAATAGAATGATGATAATACCCTTAAAATGTAAAAAGAACTATGGATAGACTATAGGAACATCGATAAACCTATATGATTGTACTACCTCTAAAGGTTATGGATCACGACTTAAGTGTCAAACAATTTGGATACTATTACAATGTGGAGTGAAATAAATACCAATGGAATACCTATTCGTCTCCTTAAGAATTGATCAAGGATGATTATGATTTTGATCAGATCAACTGGTGCAGTCGGTAATAGGAAGTGAATAGTAAAGTGTCACGGTCCAAATGATTGACAAGTATCCCAATATTGGGAACTGTAGATCAATCAGACTCGAAATCCTGATAATTCAATATATAAAATCTTGAATACCACAAATCATTGCTCTATCCTTATTGAGTTAAATTAATGAGAATTCTATAAGAACTAAAATGTCTAAAATACCCTTGCTTGTTTGAATAATGGAATCATACCTGTCATACTTGAAATCTTAAGCAACTCTGATGCAAAAGATTATGAATATCTTCCTGATCACCAAGTAGCTCTGCAGAATATTTGGATTCTCTAGTGTGTTCCTTATGTAACATGTAAATGATTCTCTAGTGTTGTTGTATTTAAAAACGTGATTTTCCAAAATTTGAAATTTATTGATGCTTTGAATTACTTTTAAATGAACTATGGATACATGATATGTGCCCTCTGATTTTTTTTGTGTTCATTGGAAAATACAATCTTTCCTGATTTATGGATCATGGAATCTATTGGTTTATGAACTATGGTTACCTGAAATGTGTTATTTGATTACCTGTTTTCACTGGAAAAATATAATTGTTTATGAATTATGAATCATGGAATATAATGGTTAGTATTCAAATTGTTTTATTGGGACATTATCTAGGTAGACATGAGTATGGAGGTTCAACTCTGATCAAGCTGGTAAACCCTTACAAACCTAAGGTGACCCTTGGGTAGGCTCCAAGTTCTCGAGGCACTCACTTGGGTAAATCATGGGATTGCATATAGTGTACGGATGGAGGGTAGTTATATGGTTTATTTCATTGTCACACTTACGAGATTTTACTGGATCATGATCCATATATTACTGTTTACTGTTAAATCTGATTTCTACTGGATATTGTATGGGTAGGATTCTGGAGTATGGAGGTTCAGCTCTGATCAAGATGGTAAATCCTTACGGACCTAAGGAGACCCTTGGGTAGGCCCATAGGTCCCAAGGCATTCCCTTAGGGTGGATCCTTTGTTGTGTGCTTAAGGTAAGTCCTTACGAATGCAGTTTTGGGAAACTGCATAAAGGTGTGATGGAATCGAACCAATGTTGAACAAGTTCTTTTCATTATGAATTTCTTCTCCCTCGTCGGAAGAGTTATTCTCATTATGAACCCTTCATTGAAAATGTTGATTGGTTTATCCTCTCTTTGAAAAGTTTTAAACGTGCAAAAGATTATCATATGTCAGTTATTTGTATTTAAAGTACCCGAAGGTAATGACCCAATGGTCCTCAATTTTTGTTGAGATCTATTTCTTTCAATGGTAAAAAATATGGACTGATTCTTTGTTGAAGTTGTAAAAGGAAATCTTTGTAAACTTTTTGAATTCCTGTCAAATATTAAAAACTTGATGAAAAAATGAATGTGCATGCTCCTATCTTGTAAATGCCTATTATACATGCATGATGTAATTTTAGTGTTGCCAATTTTATTGTCTAGTGAATCTTTGCTTCTTTATCTTTGTTAAGTTTTCTTCTTTGTTGGGTTCATCTTGTAAATGACGTTGCTTATTCGCATTAAAGTGATCTGGCCACTTCCTGGTAAATGGATGACTTCTCTACATAAAAAAAGTCTACTTGAAGAAAGGCATTCCTGAAAAGGCTTATAGGGAAAAATCATAAGAATGACTCAAACGACATCCCAGAAAAATGGTTCTAAGAAATACTCAAATAATTTTCTAGAAAAATGATCCTAAGAATGACAAAATTGTTTCTCAAAAGTATATTTTACAGGCATTCTCATGAGAGGGAAATCAAAACTTATCATGTTTGTACGAAATAATGAATGCATGATGCAAAGATGTAAATTCATATAATATGTATGAGTACATATTTTCTTGATCGATTGGGAATGGTTGATAGAGCATTCTTCATTCTCTTATTGGTTCAACTATCTTCTGTCCTCTCTTTGTGAGTACTATAAATGGTGCAGATATGTGTGCAAGTATACACAATCGAACAAGTAATAAAGTGATGAGTGAGTATCGTTCTCCACAGGGATTGGGGGAAATCAAATAATTTTGTCACGACACTTTACTCTGTCACCTAAGTAAAGTTAGAGATGGTATATATACAAATGATAATGCTGTGGCAAAATGAATGGATGGTATGGAAATGGAACGATGGCAATGTGGTAGCAAATGGATATGTTGTGGCAAAATGGATTGTGAGTAGTGCGATAAAAATGTAAAGGCAAAATAAACTGTAAATACTGGATTTGCTTATAAGAACTTTAGACTCCTCACACGACAAACTACTATAGGAATGAGTGATGGGAGTCACTAAGGAAAATCTAAGTCTACTTTTCAGAATGGTCTTACTTCTATGCCTTAACTGCCCGACAGAGTTTACTAAGGGTGCCCTATGCTATCTCTAGTTATGGGACTCGACAGATTGAAGATGCCTTGGCAAAACCGATTAGAGTTAGCTACTGCAGGGATCCTACTGGTCCATATAACAAGATATGTCTCGGCAATACCTTTTTGCGGCACATTAACATCTAACATATCGCTCATGCACAACTCCTTTTAGTCGAATGAAATCCTAGCCTTATCTCTAAGTGGATTAGGCCTAGTTACTATCTAGAACCCCTTTCTTATGTGGTTCCTCCCTAGTTTCTCTCGAATACTAAGGATATGTTACTTAGGCATTCTCTCGAACACTAAATAATCACTTAAAGAATGACTACTCTCATAGCTCCTACAACCTTAAGGCATTAAAATTCATAAGCAAAACATATTATAACATAGAAAAACAATCATTCATTAAAGCAAATCTTAAATATCCAAAATAAACTCCCACCAAATAGGATTAGTTCATGGTGGGGTTCGAAATAAGCAAGCACAAAGTAAGTTAATTTGTTCCTTACAACCCAAATAATAAATAACGAAAGCAAAGAGCAAAGGGAAGGAGGAAAAGCCTTCGACGTGCAATGCCGGAGCTTCCCTCGGCCACCAAAATAGTCCCAGCGATCTAGCTTCTCTCAGACGTCTAGAACGCCACTCCCTCTAGCTTGTCAGCGGAGGAATGCCACGGCAAAAATGATTGACGAAAAAAAAGGAACTTTTTCTCCGAATTTTTAGGCTCTTGGCGGCTGTCTAAAAATCTCCGTGTCTCATCAAAAAGTAGGCTTCATATTCTATTTATAGGGGAGAATGAACCTAGGGTTTTGTGTTAAAATTACACTTGCACCCTAAATTCATTCCTTTTATATGAGAGTTGAACAAATATGGTAACTGGCCCCTCCTTTAATGTTGATTGCAGAAAGCACTTTTTATGCCATGACAGGTGGCTCTTACTAAAAATATATTCTTTGAGTTTTTATGCCCAGAAATGCCATCTGAGATGTCGCGGCAATCGCATTTTGCTCAGTAGTCTCATCATGTCATGCAATTCCCTTTTGCTTATCTTTGCTCCCAAATCTGCACATCATTAAACAAAACACCTTCCCCATAATGCAACACTGATTACAAAATAAAATACCGCGGCAAACATAATTTCACCACATGCAACTATATGCTCCTAAATGCATCTATATGATCCTATATGAGCTTTTAGACAGTCAATAAATTAAGTGAAAATGTCCCAAATATGACCTTTTTACGGAGTTATCACACCCCAAACTTAAGCTATTGCTTGTCCTAAAGCAATGGATAGTATTAAGCAAAATAAAAATGCCAAGGCAAGTTCAGAAGCATAATAGTTATATGGGATAGAATTTTAGCCCTCAGAACATTTGGCTTCAACATGCTAGACTGGTTTGAGAAATCAAGTATTGTCCCCTAGGGCAAGATTCTTTGTGTGGGTGTGTGCGTGTTTGTATCCAATCCATGCTTAACAAACCTAAAAATTCTCTACGCAAGTTTTCTTGTTTTGCCATGACATTTACAATTTTTACTCCCACATTGTTTTCTTTTCCTTTTTGATTTTTTTAACACTGCTACAAGGGGAGTTAGCCTATCACACCTACCATCCCACACTCTAGGTGAAAGGGAGCACACATTCCACCCCCGAGCTAGTCAGGTAGAGTCATCCCGTGACTACTTTATTCACTCATATACCATAGCTTCCATTTATTTATTTGTAGTTTCCAGGAAATGTCATGGCATAGTGGAGTGTCCATCTACAGATATGTCGAAGCATTTATTCACAACTTCATTTTTTCTTTTTCTTTTCTTTTCTCTTTTTTTTACAAAGTAGTGTTTTCATCGTTTATGCCAAGACATGCAAGAGTTCTCTTATAAATAAAATTCAAGTTCCTTAAGCATGAAAAACAACAATCGTGTATTCAAAGGTCTCAAAGAAGCAAGTCCTAGAGTTGGTTCTATCATCCTCAATAGTTATGTACATTCAATCCTAGCCATCAAGAGTTCATCATCATCGGGCATCATTAATTTATTCCAGAAAACTAATTCTAACACTTACTAATATCATGGCATATTCGTTCTACTAATACTATCATGCAATGATTTGAGAACCCTACCTCCCCCAAAATTGAGAGAAGCATTGTCATCAATGTTAAATAAAACTAAATAAAACTAGACTACATGCAATGGAATGCAATGCAATGCAAGGTACCTTGACTTCATGTTTGTGGTGGTGTGGCAGTCGTGCGGTATGTGCGCTTTTAAAATTGTGTGGGGCTGGAGTGTTCAGAATCTGATGCTGGTGCGGTTGAAATTTGGATGGACCCTAAGCTTGCAAAGAAAAATAAAATATTAAATTAAAAGGAAACTGAATAAAAACAGTAACAAAATAACCATATATTTATGCACAAGAGTAAAACTAAAATGTCACGGCATCCTTAAGATGTTGGGCCAGTATCAACTTCATGCAAGATAAGTGCAGTCTTGTCACGCAATGGTGGGACTCCTTGGTAAGCCTTCAGGCGCTGTCCATTGACTTTAAAGATGGACTCATCGTCCATTTATTGATTTTAACAACGCCGTATGGGTAAACATGGTGGACTTCGAATGGTCCCGACCAACGTGACTTTAATTTGCCCGGGAAGGTTTGAGCCTAGAGTTAAAAAGTAACACTTTTGGCCCACATGAAAATGCCAAGGCAAAAGCATTTTGTCATACCACTTCTTGGTTTTTTCCTTGTAAAGCTTGGCATTTTTATATGCTTGTGCTCGAAACTCCTCCATTTCATTCAGATCGAGCAGCTGTTTTTCCCCATCGAGTTGTGTGTCGAAGTTTAGCTTCTTTATCACCCAATATGCCTTGTGTTCTAGCTTAACTGGTAGGTGGCAGGCTTTTCCATATACCATCTTGAAGGGAGACATTCCTAGAGGTGTTTTGAATGCCGTCCGGTATGCCCAGAGCGCTTCATCGAGTTTTAGGGACTAGTCTTTCCTTCGAGGGTTCACCACCTTCTCGAGAATCTGTTTGACTTCACAGTTGGACACTTCAGCTTTCCCATTTATTTGTGGGTGATATGCCGTGGCAATTTCATGTCGTACTCCATATTTCTGTAATGCCTTGGCAATTATCTTGTTATCAAAGTGGGTGCCCTCGTCACTGATGATGGCTCTCGGTACTCCAAATCGAGTAAAGATATTATTGTGAAGGAACTTGAGTACCGTCTTAGAGTCATTCCTCGGTGTGGCAATAGCTTCAACCCACTTTGAGACGTAATCCACAACAAGAAAAATATATAAGTCTCCAAAAGAAGATGGGAACGATCCCATGAAATCAATGCCCCAAACATCAAAGAGTTCTATCTCCAAAATATTTTACAGCGCATTTCGTTTCGTCTGGAAATGTTTCCAGTGCGCTGGCATCTGTCGCACGCTTTGCAAAATGCATGGGAATCCTTAAATAGTGATGGTCAATAGAAGCCTGATTGGAGGACCTTTGCAGCAGTCCTTGCACCTCCAAAATCCCCTCCACAGGTTATAGTACGGCAATGATATAAGATATCGCGTTGCTCCTCTTCTGGGACACACCGTCGAATCATTTGATCGACACATTGCTTGAACAAGTATGGCTCATCCCAAAAATAGAACTTGGCATCATGCAGAAACTTCTTCTTGCCCTGGTTGTTTAGTTCATAAGGAAAAACACCACTAACAAGAAAATTGACAAGGTCAGCGTACCACAGAATTATCATGGCATATAAAATTTTCTCATCAGGGAATTCTTCTTTAATATTGAAAATGTCATGACATTCTAAAATGTTCTCTAGCCTAGATAAATGATCTGCAACCTGGTTCTCAGTACCTTTCCTATTTATTACCTCTAAGTCAAATTCCTGCAATAGGTAATATCCTCCTAATAAGTCTAGGTCTGGAATCTTTCTTGTTCACTAAATATTTTATAACTGAGTGATCAGTGTGAATAATGACTTTGGTGCCTATCAAATATGGCCTAAACTTGTCAAATGCAAATACCACGGCAAGTAATTCTTTCTCAGTGGTAATATAGTTCAATTGTGCCTCATTCAAGGTACGGTTAGCATAATATATAACATGAAAATTTTACCTCTACGTTGCCCAAGTACAGCTCCCACGGTAAAATCACTTGCATCACACATCAATTCGAACGGTGCCGTCCAATCTGGGGGAACCACGATCGGTGCAGAGATAAGTCTTTGCTTCAGCTCTTTGAATGCGCCATGGCATTTCTGATCAAACACGAACGGCTAGTTCTGTTGCAGTAGGGTGCACAAGGGCTTGGATATTATGAAAAAGTCCTTGATGAATCTCCGATAAAATCCAACATGTCCAAGGAAACTCCGAATGCCCTTAACAAATTTGGTGGGGGTAACTTCTCAATCACCTCGATCTTTGCTTTGTCCACCTCAATGCCCTTTGCAAAAATTTTATGGCCAAGAACAATACGAGATCAGCCTCCTCGTATCGCTTTAGTACCTTGCCAAATTGCCGAGGCATTTTTGAAAATCATCTCCAGAAACAAAAAATCATCCATAAAAATTTCCAGAAAGTCCTCAACCATGTCTGAAAATATGGCTTGCATGCAGCGCTGAAAAGTTGTCGGGGCATTACAGAGTCCAAAAGGCATTCTTCGAAAAGCAAACATGCCATAGGGACACGTGAATGTTGTCTTCTCTTGGTCCTCCGGTATGATGGCAATCTGATTATACCCCGAGTATCCATCCAAGAAACAATAAAATGCCTTGCCAGCAAGTCGATCCTGCATTTGATCGATAAACGGCAAAAGGAAGTGATCCTTCTTGGTGGCCTTGTTGAGCTTGTGGTAGTCCATGCAAATCTGCCACCCTGTGACCGTGCGAGTAGGTATCAACTCGTTGTCTTCACTCGTCACCACGTTCATGCCTCCCTTCTTTGGCACACATTGAACTGGACTCAACTACGATCTATCCGAGATGGGGTATATTACTCCAGCATCAAGCCATTTAAGAATCTCTTTCATCACAACTTGTTTCATGATTGGGTTTAATCTTCGTTGTGGCTCTATGGATTTTCCGTGGCATTCTTCTAGCAGAATCTTGTGCATGCAGATAGTTGGACTTATTCCCTTCAGATCTGCCATAGTCCATCCTAACGATTTCTTATGCTATGACAAAACACTTAACAAACTAGATTCTTGGTTAGGAGCAAGGGCAGAGGAAATAATCATAGGCAAAGTTTCATTACTACCCATATAAGCATATTTAAGATGTTATAGCAAATTCTTAAGTTCTATGGTAAGAGCATGTTGTAATGAGGGCTTGGGAGGAAAAACTCTTCAAAATTCAAAGGTTCAAAGCGCGTACCTGGGCTAGCTTTGAGGAAGCTAGCCTTATGTTCCTCGGATAAAAAATCGTTAGGTTCTCCAGCCTTTAAGTCTTCGATTAGCCCATCATCAGGTCCCAGCTGAATGAAATTGTCCTGGCAAAATTGATATGCTTCTTTCGTGATTACTGTATCCACTTCTAAAATGCTCTGGCATTCTTCAGAATCATCCATGTACTTGAGAGATCGGAAGACATTCACATTGACATATTGATCGGCCACTCGTATTGTCAGCTCTCCCCTCTCGCAGTCTATGAGAATATGACCGGTTGCTAAGAAGGGTCTCCTTAGAATGATGGTGTTGTGGCATCGACCTCACAGTCCAAAATCAGGAAATCGACAGGAAAAATGAATTTGTCAACCCTCACGATAACATCTTCAATTCGCCCTTCAGGACGCACATGTGAATGATCGGCTAATTGCAAAATGACAGATGTGGGTCTCATTTCCTATCCCAAGCTTTACGAAAATTAACTTAGGCATCAAGTTTACACTCGAGCCAATGTCACATAGTGTCTTCCCAACAAACTCCTATCGAACATGGGATGATAAAACTGCCTGGATCATGTCTCTTTGGTGGCAGCTTGCTTAAGGAAGAGCAAAATTCTTTTGCCGTGGCAATTATCTTGTACTGCTCAACCTTTCTTTTCTTGGTAACAATCTCCTTGAGAAATTTAGCATAAGTGGGCATTTTTCGTAGCTTCCAAAAAAGGAACATTGATTTGAAGTTGACTCAGAATGTCAACGAACTTCTTAAACTGGATATCTTCGTTATGCTTCTTCAGTCTTTGCAGAAAAGAAGGTGGGGGTCTGGCTTCTTGTACTGACAGGGTGCGAATAGAAGTTGCCTTGGCATTTTTATTTGCGCCCTCAGTTTCTTTACTCGACAAATCCTCAGCCTTGTCCTCTTCCTCTGGTGCTTCTTCCGGCATTTCTTGATCAGCTTGCACAGTTATAGAGAGTGAATCATCCTTTGGTCTTCCACCAAACTTGTCTTCGACATTAATTTGTGTACCACTTCAGAGAGTTAGCACACTTCAATGTTCTTTGCCATGAGGTTTTGTAACTTCAGTGTCACTCGGTAGATGTCCTGGTCTGCGTTCTTGTAATGTCGCGGCAATTTGACCAACCTGACTCTCCAGCGCCCTTAATGATGAACTATGGCTCTGAAGTAGGGCTCCTTGATTTTTGATTGAGGTCACATGATCTTGCAGCATTGTCTTCGTTGTTGCAATAAACTTTTGCATTGTGGCCTCCAAGGAACTGGTGTTAGATAAAGATGGTCCTCCTTTATTAGAATTATGCCATGGCATATTCGATTGAAATCCCTGGGAGTCATTGAAATTCTGCTGCCAAGCTGGTTGATGAGCATTGCTGGTTCCTTGATTTCCCCAAGAAAAGTTCGGATGTAAACGCCATCCATGATTATATGTGTTAGAATAGGGGTTGTTATTGCCTCGATTGAAGTTGCCTACAAAGTTAATAGATTCCTGATTGGTCGGGCAGTCACTCTCATTATGATTGTCGTGGCATAATAAACATGTTGAATGGGTTACCTTCACTTCTCTCACCTCGCTTGGTCTTTGCAAATTCTTCAACATATTTGCAAATTCTTTAGAATCTAGCTCGAAAGCTTCATGTGATTTGCGCCTAGATCCAAGCCTTATGGATGGAAATTGATAATCGTTGTTGGCAATTCTGTCTAGAATGTCAAATACCTCTGCTGGTGATTTGTCAAGTAATGTCCCATTTGTCGAGGCATCTAGCATCATCCTCGTGAGTTCATTTACTCCATTGTAGAACATAACCACTTGCGTCCAATCTTGAAAACCATGATTCAAACATTTACAAAGTAATCCCTTATATCGATCCCAGTACTCATACATTGATTCGTCGTCAGCTTGACGAAAAGAAGCTATGTCGTTCCTCAGTTGGGTGTTCATGTTCGAAGGATTATACCACAGCAAATTTTTTTGCACAAATCAGTCCACGACTCCATTGAACCCGCTAGAACGCCACTCAACCAAGCCCTTACTCGGTCACGCAGAGAATAAGGAAATAACTTTAGTTTTAAAACATTTTCGTGCACTCTTTGTTGGCGAAAGAAATCACAAACCTCCAAGAAGTTACGAATGTGTTGCCTGGCATCTTCATTTGGCATGCCCCTAAATTTCCCTATGGAGTTCAGCATATTGAACATGACAGATTTGAGCTCGAAGTGGGCTGCCTGAATTTATGGTGCCATAATTCTAGGATTTAAATCATCCAGGATAGGGTTTAAGTGATCACGAATGGCGTGAGGTCTGACTGCATTCCCATAATTTGGAATTACCCCGGCATTCTGATCTTCCACATGACCAATAGCTTTATTTCCGATTTGATACATATTTGCAAGTTGATCTCGTCTTCTTCTCTTAAAAAGCCTCTCAATCTCAGGTTTAACCGGTTCTAATGGCTTATTCGAACGTCTTCTGGTCATACACCACGAAAAACCTGAAATAGATAAAGGAAAAAAAAAGTAAAGATATCTAAAAAAAATAAACAAGTAAAATAAAAATGCTTTGACAAAACAAATTAACTTCCAGTTGCCAATCCCCGGCAACGGCGCCAAAAACTTGTCCGCTCTTTGTGAGTACTATAAATGGTGCGGATATGTGTGCAAGTATACACAATCGAACAAATAATAAAGTGATGAGTGAGTATAGTTCTCCACAGGGATTGTGGGAAATCAAATAAGTTTGTCACGACACTTTACTCTGTCACCTAAGTAAAGTTAGAGATGGTATATATACAAATGATAATGATGTGGCAAAATGAATGGATGGTATGGAAATGGAACGATGGCAATGTGGTAGGAAATGGATATGTTGCGGCAAAATGGATTGTGTGTAGTGCAATAAAAATGTAAAGACAAAATAAACTGTAAATACTGGATTTACTTATAAGAACTTTAGACTCCTCACACGACAAACTACTATGGGAATGAGTGATGGGAGTCACTAAGGAAAATCTAAGTCTACTTTTCAGAATGGTCTTACTTCTATGCCTTAACTGCCCGACAGAGTTTACTGAGGGTGCCCTATGCTATCTCTAGTTAAGGGACTCGACAGATTGAAGATGCCTTGGCAAAACCGATTGGCCTTAGCTACTGCAGGGATCCTATTGGTCCAGATAACAGGATATGTCTCGGAAATATCTTTTTGCGGCAACATTAACATCTAACCTATCGCTCATGCACAACTCCTTTTAGTCAAATGAAATCTAACCTTATCTCAAAGGTGGATTAGGCCTAGTTACTAGCTAGAACCCCTTCCTTATGTGGTTCCTCTCTAGTTTCTCTCGAATACTAAGGATATGCTACTTAGGCATTCTCTCGAACACTAAATAATCACTTAAGGAATGACTACTCTCATAGCTCCTACAACCTTAAGGCATTAAAATTCATAAGCAAAACATATTATAACATAGAAAAACAATCATTCATTAATGCAAATCTTAAATATCCAAAATAAACTCCCACCAAATAAGATTAGTTCATGGTGGGGTTCGAAATAAGCAAGCACAAAGTAAGTTAATTTGTTCCTTACAACCCAAATAATAAATAACGAAAGCAAAGAGCAAAGGGAAGGAGGAAAAGCCTTCGACGTGCAATGCCGGAGCTTCCCTCGGCCACCACGAACAGTCCCGGCGATCTAGCTTCTCTCGGACGTCTAGAACGCCACTCCCTCTAGCTTGTCAGCGGAGGAATGCCACGGCAAAAATGATTGACGAAAAAAAAGGGAACTTTTTCTCTGAATTTTTAGGCTCTTGGCAGCTGTCTAAAAATCTCGTGTCTCATCAAAAAGTCAGGCTTCATATTCTATTTATAGGGAGAATGAACCTAGGGTTTTGTGTGAAAATTACACTTGCACCCTAAATTTCATTCCTTTTATGTGAGAGTTGGTACAAAGATGGTAACTGGCCCCTCCTTTAATGTTGATTGCAGAAAACACTTTTTATGCCATGACAGCTGACTCTTACTAAAAATATATTCTTTGAGTTTTTATGCCCAGAAATGCCGTCCGAGATGTCGCGGCAATCATATTTTGCTCAGTAGTCTCATCATGTCATGGCAATTCCCTTTTGCTTATCTTTGCTACCAAATCCTGCACATCATTAAACAAAACACATTCCCCATAACGCAACATTGATTACAAAATAAAATGCCGCGGCAAACAGAATTTCACCACATGCAACTATATGCTCCTAAATGCATCTATATGATCCTATATGAGCTTTTAGACAGTCAATAACTTAAGTGAAAATGTCCAAATATGTCCTTTTTACGGAGTTATCATCTTCCTTATCTGTCACACCGGAGTGCATTTTTTTTAATCTTGACTTGTAAACGGGCACATATTTCCTCAGTAAATTTTAGCCTTCGATAAATTTTGTTTCTCCTAGCTTAAAGTTTTTGAAAAGAGAACCTATCATTTCAATCTTTGAAAATCATGTACTTGTTTCCACCCATTTGACGAAAAAAATCAACAACCACTGTCTAGAACTAACCACCGCAAAAATAACAAAACATTCATGCTCCCTGACAAGTTCTACGATATATCCATGCCAAGGATGGTAGTTGGAACCTTAGAAACAACTGGAATTGAAGGTGTTTGATCAATAGATAACATTGAATTCAACCCTCCAAGCTTTGTATTGTTTTTTTCAAAGTTATATCATCTATTTAGAAAAAAGAGAACTTCCCGGTTATCCACTTTTAATCTTGGTGCAGATAGAACATGACCTTCCAAATGGGTGAAATTAGAATTTATAGAAACCCTTTATGAGCTCAATTATATGTTACAATGTCTGACGAACTCTTTATCGAGAAACCTTTGAAAATTTAACTTGGTTTCTTCAAAAATTCATTTAAGGTTATCATCAAGAAACCCCTAGAAATTAGGCTTAATTTCTTTCAAAATTCATTTGAAATCATCAAGAAACCCTTGAAAATCAAACTTAGCTTCTTTAAAAAAATCATTTGAAGGCATCAAGAAAATTAGGCTTAGCTTATTTCAAAATTCATTTGAAAACATCAAGAAACCCATGAAAATTAGGTTAGATTCTTTCAGAAATCATCAAGATTCTCGAAAATTGAACTTAGCTCTTTTAAAAATTATTTGAAAACATCAAGAAATCCTTGAAAATCAGGCTTAGCTTCTTTAAGAATATTCATTTGAAAATATCATATTAGGTAACAAGCCCCACTTCAAAAATGATGATTATTCTGTGTATTGGGTTCCTCAATCCTTAAGGTTCTGCCACTCTTAATGTAATTCCCTCTATTTGAGGCTTGAATTCTGATTTTTCTTTTCTTTCTCTTATTTCCTTGGAAAATCTGTAAGAATTATGTATATATGAATGACAATATGAATGCACTTAAATGTATTGAAATGTAATGCATGACTTTCTTGTATGCAAGAATGTTGATCATTCTTCTTCTTGCTTCAAAGTGAAGACCTCATTATTCATTCACTTGATCATCTTTGAATGGATCCTGCCTCATATTGATGTAGTAACTTGCTAGCTCAGGTTTGCAATCTTCTGGGGATCATCCTGATCATCTTGTGGTCATTGTTTATTGTCTTTATTTTGGAGGAAATGTTTTCTCTCTCGAATTCTTGTTATGACTTGGTATATGGCCTTGACGCCATTTTTATCCCTGTCTCGACCGCTCAATCAAATTTGTTTCTCATTATTGGTCTTCCAACTAAAGCATGAACGGTCTATTTCTCGAGGTAAGCTCTTTTTGTTTTCATCTTTTGACCCTGGCACTCCAAGTGGTGATGCTTATTCACCATGTGTGTTTGTTTTGAATCTTTTTATCTCAGCGAGATCTAGTTTTAGGTAATGCCCAATGTGGGCATTCATGGTTCTCTTCATGCTAAAATCTTAATCTTGAATGGCTTCATTCTCGTGTCACTACTCAACAATGTTATTGAATAGTTTGAGGGCTTCTCTTCATGATGTCTGTTGCGTGTTGTGAGTACTATAAAATTATACACAAATAATGTGCAAGTATACACAATCGCCCAAGTAATAAAGTGATGAGTGAGTATCGTCTCCACAGGGATTGGGTGAAATTACAAAAGTCTAACCAAAGCAAAGCACTAATCTATCTATGTATAGTTAGTATTGATATATACAATGTCATGACAATGGAAATGTGTATGCTGGTATATATGGATTGATGATCTGATGGTGTAGCAAATGGAAATGCAATGGCAAGAACAGATGTTTAATGTTGAGGTTGATGAAATGTCAAGGCAATAAAAGATGGTAAAAAAAGTAAATAAATAACAAATAAATGATATGTAGAATCCTCACACGAAAGCTTCCACTGGAATGAATGGTAGGGATTGATTTAATGATGTTAAACTTATCTCTCAGGCAGATTTAAGCTATCTAATCTTTACTTACTCGACAGGGTTTTCTCTAGTCAAAGGAACCTAACAGAATAGGATTCCATGGCATCTTCTCTCACTCAACGATGATGACAGCCCACACTATTGATAAAAACACCCTTTTTAGTCGTTGAAATCATATCCTAGTCTCTCTCCAGTACTAAGGGATTATGAAATAATATTCCTAGGCCGATTCAAAGCCCTTTGAAAACACTATAGGCCATTGCTTGTGAGGATCTTGTCTTGTGTTTCTATCAAATACTACAAGTATTTTTAGCTTAGGTTTCTCTCAAACACCTAACCTTCATCTAAGAAATGGACACTCTCATGTCTCTTATAAGCCTAGATGGTGAAGTATTCATAAGTAAAGCAAGCAAATAACCAAGATAAACATAAATCTACCATTAAAATAAAGTTTAAACAACCATTAAACCAACCACCACAAAATAAGTTAGTTCAAGGTTGGGTTCGAAATATCCATAGAACAATCCATAAAATATTCGTTCCAACAACCCAAAAAAAAAAAAAAATAGCAGCAAAAGGAAGTGAGAAGAAACCTTCGACGCGCGCCACTGGAGGTCTCATCGGCCACCACGAACCACCTTAGCTAGGCATCGCTAGCTCCTCTCAGACACCTAGCTAGCCACTCCTTAGAGCTTTATCAATAGAGGAACACCCAAGGAAGAAGAAGGAAAAAGAAAACAAAAATGGGATTTTTCTGCTCTGCCCGTATGCCACTCTCTATTGTGTTTTTCTCTCCCTTGTGAGGTGTCATATATAACAAAAATATCTAGGGTAATGATGAGGTTGTTGGGTGATGTTGGGTGCAAAATACCCCTCATACCCCTAGAATCACACCATATACGTGAACCTTATCCCCCAGGTGGTAGTGGTCCTCTGACAGGTGGTTAAACCATCATTTCACGTACAGAGCCAGCTGCCCTCGTATAGTTGTATCTTTTTATCGTTTTTGTACCAGAAATGCAAGGAATTTCAATCTGCTTCAGTAACGTGTGATGACGCGACATTACTTCCCAAAGAATCCTTTTGTCTGCTATTCCCTACACACCACAAACAACTGCAACTTTCTCTCATACATCACCTTTAAGAGATAAAATAGCAATACCACCACAAATACAACTATATAACTACATGATCCTGAAATGACTAAAATGAGCTCTTAAACAAACAATAACTTAAGTGAAAAAAGCCTTAAAAGTAACCTTTTTAGGAAGCTATTACACCCCCAAACTTAAGCTATTGCTTGTCCTCAAGCAATGGATAGCAGTTTCATAAGTAGAATGTCATGACAATTTCAACAATAGAACAATAGGACAAAATTGAATTTCAACCCTCAGAACAATAGGCTTCAACATGCTAGACATATCAAGAAGTCAAATACTTTTCCCTAGGTCAAGATTCTTTGTGGTAGTGTGTGTGCGTGATTGTATCCAATCTATACTTAGCAAATTTAGACAATTTTTACTCAAGTCCCCTAGTTTTTGTCAAGGCAATTACTTATTCATTAAGCACATTTTTACTCCCTTTTCTTGAACTTTTTTTAGATGTTGTTACGAAGGGAGACAACTCATTACACCTACTCTCCTACACTCTAGGTGAAAAGGAGCATACATTCCACCCCTGAGCTAGTTAAGTAGAGTCATCCCGTGACTACTTTCATTCACTCATATGCGCGAGGCTGCCATTTATTAAAGATAGTTCCAGGCAATGCCACGGCAAAGAAGAGTGTCCTTCTACAGCTATGCCTAATCTTTTTATTCACAATTTCATATATAAGGGAGTTGTTTTTTATTTTTCTTTTAAGCACAATATTATATTTCAATGCCAAAACTAACTAGAGTTCCTTCATAAAAATTTTCTAAATTTTCTAAGTATAGAGAACATACAAATCATGTAAAAAATTCACAAAGCATTCAGCCCTAGAGTGAGTTCTATCATTCTCAACAGTCTTTTACATTCAAATTCTAGCCTAAACATTTCATCATCATCGGGTATCCTTAAAACATTCTATCTACCTATCCTACTATTTACTGATGTCATGGCATAATACTACACTAATGCTATCATGCATATGCTCTACCGAGAACACTACCTCTCTCAAACTTAAGGGAAGTATTGTCCTCAATACTTAAAGAGAACTAAACTAAATAAAAACTACATGTCATGAAATGAAATGCAAACTAAATGAAAATGAATGCAAGTGAGGTATCTCATGATTTGTGTAGTAGTGTTGCCTTGGAACTACTGCCAGCTCCTCGTCTGGTACACTTGTGTAGAGGTGTTGGGTTGGACTCTGAAGAACTGGATCCATTACGCGCAATATTGATGCGTCCAGCCATGGTTTTAGTGCATCGGCCACTACGTGGTACAGAGAAGGATCGGGACTGGGTGTTTCTTCAACAGGTACATAGGTGGATATTCAGGGGTCTCAAATGGTGCATATCAGGAGTCGTTTATCAACTAGAGGGTCAGTTGTATCTTACTCGGGCTCGGGAGATGTCTTGGTATTGAATGCCGGCAG
Organism: Hibiscus syriacus; assembly: GCF_006381635.1. NCBI lineage: Eukaryota > Viridiplantae > Streptophyta > Magnoliopsida > Malvales > Malvaceae > Hibiscus > Hibiscus syriacus. Next base: position 129,167 of record NW_024062441.1, read on the forward strand.
AATTTCATCCAGAAAATTTTGTTGAACATGGGGAAAAATTTCTTAAAACATCGCTTCCACCACAACATCTCTATGTTTCACATATCCAAAGAAATTACGGATGTCACCATGTAAAGCATGCAGTGAGTCTGAGTCTGCGTCACAACTTCTTCGAGAGTAAGTAACCATGCCTCAGCATTTGATTGTTCAGTACCTGCAGACTGCTCATGAGCAGGCTCCTTAGACTTTGGATTTTCAATCCCCAATAACAGTGGTAATCTAGCCCTAGTTATGCCCAAAATTCCAGGTAAAATCTCACCAAAAGCATTCTCATTAACCTTTTTCTTACGACACAAAGCAGTGATTAAATTAGGGAATACTAAAACACTTGCCTTTTTACCCAATCACTCATGAACTTGATGAATAATTATTCGACCAACATCAATAGGATGGGATACCATGATCGAGTGTAAAAACATTAAACGAGAAAGTGATATCGTCATATTTTGAGATGTAGGCATGAGCTTGTGTTTGAGAAAATGGTTTGGTGAATATCGACTGGTTTGGTGACCATTCCACTCGGTTTTTGCAAAGCACAAGTCCTCCAAAATCCCATCGTAGGTGGTGTTATCGGCATCATTTTTTAATGTGGCATGTCTGTCTTCCACATCATATAAATGAAAATACATATTAATCGCAGAGGGTGTAAACCGAATCTGTTTACCTCACACAAAAATAGAGTGTTAGTTAGGCTTAGAGATGTTGGCATAAAACTCCTTAACCAACGAGGCATTAACCGAACTCGGATGCCTTGCAAACTTCTTCCATTTGAGTGGAGTAACAATGTCCATCACGTCTAGTCCAAAGCCATAGTCGACTTCATCGTAAAAATAAAACCCAACTCAAAGAAGAGTTTTCGGTTCTTGAAATTTTGAAACCGTGCCTTGGCTTCATAATTTTTGAACTGTTGTAAAGTGGAAGCCTCAGGTGTGGCCGATCTTGTACGCACCATTTTCAGCGGTTGTGAAGCAAGAAAAATAAAAAAAAAAGAAACTTTGACAGTGTTAAAAGCTTGAAGGATATTCGGCTATGGGGAAAATGAGAGAAGATGATGAATAAATGAGAGAGAAAAAGTAAAAGTTAAAAAATGAAAGAGAAAAAGTTAATAATGAAAGAGAGAAGAAAAAGTTAAAAAAAATTGAGAGGGAAATGGGTGATAGGATGGTTAAAAGAAATGAGTGGATGGGGGTTAATGCGTGTATGAGGAAGGAAAAATAACCTGCCAAAAGTAATGATGATGATGGAACAAAACTGTGGAGAGAGAAAAGTAAAAATCAGAAATTAAATAAATTAAATCAAAACAATATCTTCCCCATTTAATGTGTTGTCCTTTCCTCCCTTTAGTAACCGCTCCCTGCACAGTTTGCAGCACTGTGGTCCCTACAAATCAAATCAAAAAGTATTTACAAAATAAAATAAGAATAAAAATTAAAATAAATAAAGAAAATATTAAATTTTTATTTTTGTACAATAACAAATTAATGTCGTGGCATCGAAATTTGATTTTCCTCTAGGCACTCTTCAACAACGTGCAGATGCAAAACTGCCTTGTTGTGCGGTGGTGGAACTCTATTATAGGCTTTCAGACGCTGGCCATTGACTTTGAAGATCGTCTCATCTATATTTTTAATGTTAACAGCTCAATTGGGGTAGACATAATGCACCTCAAATGGTCTTGACCATCGAGATTTGAGCTTCCCAAGAAAACGTTTGAGTATGGAGTTATAGAGCAAGACTTCTTGGCCCACATGAAAATGATGTGGCATCTGTTTCTGGTCATGCCACTTCTTGGTTTTCTCCTTGTATATCCGAGCATTCTCATATGCTTGTGCTCTAAACTCTTCCATTTCGTTAAGTTCCAGTAATCTCTACTCCCCAACTAGTTGACATCAAAATTCAATTGCTTGATAGCCCAATATGCCTTATGTTCAAGTTCAACCAGGAGATGACAAGTTTTCCCATACACCAACTTGAATGGTGACATCCCCAAAAGAGTCTTGAATATTGTTCTGTATGCCCAAAGGGCTTCATCTAACTTTGGCGACCAATCCTTCCGACTTGGGTTCACCACTTTCTCTAAAATCTGCTTGATCTCTCGATTGGATATCTCAGCTTGGCCATTTGTTTGCGGATGATATGTCGTGGCAATCTTATATCAAACTCCATATCTCCTCAATGCCTTGGCAATCAAATTGTTATCAAAGTGGGTTTCTTCATCACTAATGATAGCACGAGGTACTCCAAACCGAGTGAAAATATACTTGTGCAAAAATTTGAGTACGGTCTTAAGTCATTTCTTAATGTTGTTATTGCTTCCACACACTTTGATAAATAATCCACAACAAGCAAGATATATATATTTCCTCCATAAGATAGGAATGGTCCCATGAAATCGATGCCCCAAACATCAAACATATCTATTTCCAAAATATTTTGCAGTGGCATTTCATGACTCCTGGATATATTTCCAGTCCGTTGGCATTGATCAAAAGCTTTGTAAAATCCTTGAGCATCTCTGAACAAAGTTGGCCAGTAAAAGCCTGATTGAAGGACCTTAGCATCAGTCTTGCTCCACCAAAATGGCCTCCACATGGGGCTGAATGACAACGGTACAAAATGTCACGTTGTTCTTCTTTAGGTACACATCTAATGAGCTGACTCCACAATGCTAGAATAAATATGGCTCATCCCAAAAATAGTACCTTGTATCGTGCTTGAACTTCTTTTTAGCCTGGATGTTAAATCAAAAGGTAATATTCCACTAACAAGAAAATTAACAAGGTTAGCGTACCACAGAATTGCCGCGGCATATAAAATTTTCTCCTCAGGAAATTCCTCTTGAATATCTACAGTGTTAGGGCATTCAGAATTGTTCTCTAGCCTAGATAAGTGATCAGCAACTTGATTTTCAGTTCCTTTTCTATCTACCACCTCTAAGTCGAATTCTTGCAAAAGTAAGATCCACCTAATGAGTTTAGGCTTGACATCCTTTTTGTTCACTAAGTATTTTATAGTCGAATAATCAATGTGAACAATAACTTTAGTGCCTATTAGGTAAGGTCTAAATTTATCAAAAGCAAATAACACGGCAAGTAATTCTTTCTCAGTGGTGGTGTAGTTCAATTGTGCTTCATTTAAAGTACGGTTAGAGTAATAAATAACATGAAAGATTTTACCTCGGTGTTGCCCCAAAATAGCTCATACGGCATAATCGCTTGCATCACACATCAGCTCAAATGGTGATGTCTAATCGGGAGGAACTATAATAGGTGCGAGATCAATCGTTGCTTTAGCTCAGTGAATGCACCGAGGCATAACTCGTCAAACACAAAGGGTTGGTTTTGTTGAAGCAATGTGCACAAGGGCTTAGAAATCTTAGAGAAGCCTTTGATAAATCTTCTATAGAATCCAACATGTCCAAGAAAACTTCTTATACCCTTGACCGAAGTTGGTGGTGGAAACTTTTCAATCACTTCAATCTTTGCCTTGTCAACCTCGATACCCTTATGAGAAATTTTTGGCCTAACACAATGCCTTCAGTCACCATAAAGTGACATTTTTCCCAATTTAAGACCAACTCAGCCTCCTCGCATCTTTTGAGAACTTTTGCTAAATTGCCAAGGCATCGTTCAAAATCATCTCCACAAACAGAAAAGTTGTCCATGAAAATCTCTAGAAAATCCTCAACCATGTCTGAAAATATGGCTTGCATACATAGCTGAAATGTTGTCGGGGCATTACAGAGTCCAAAAGGCATTCTCCTAAAGGCAAAAGTGCCATAGGGACAAGTAAATGTAGTCTTTTCTTGGTCCTCTGGTGCAATGGAATTTGATTGTACCCTGAGTACCCATCAATTGAACCAACATTTGGTCAATGAAAGATAGAGGAAACTGGTTCTTCTTTGTAGCTTTGTTGAGTTTTCTATAGTCCATGCATATCCTCCATCCGGTCACAGTGCGAGTGGGTAATAGCTCACTATCCTCATTAGTAACCACCGTCATACTCATTTCTTCGGAACACATTGGACAAGGCTTACCCATGAGCTATTTGAGATAAGGTAGATCACTCCTGCATCAAGCCATTTTAGAATTTCTTTCATAACCATATTCTTTATAATAGGGTTGAGTCTTCTTTGTGGCTCTATTGAATTGTTGAGGCAATCTTCAAGCAGAATCTTGTGCATGCAGATCGTATGACTAATTCCTTTCAAATCGGCCATAGTCCAACCAATTGCTTTCTTATACTGCATCAAAAAACTTAACAAACTTTGCTCTTGGTTAGCAGTAAGGTTAGCGGAAATAATCATCGGTAAAGTTTCATTGCTACCTAAGTAAGCATATTTAAGATGCCCTGGCAAAGTCTTAAGCTCTAAAGTAAGTGCATGCAATAATAAAGGCTTAAGAGAATTAAATTCATCAAAATTCAGAGGTTCAAAATTCATACCTGATCTAGCTTGTAGTAAGCTAGATTGCTCCTCCAAAATTGGAAAGTTATCATTCACCCAATATCCATTTTCTGCTAGCTAAATGAAATTATTCTAGTAAAGATGTTCAGTCTCTTCTTCAATCACTGAGTTCAATTCAGAAATACCTTGGCATTCTTCAATGTCATCGATATACTTGAGAGTTCGAAACACGTTTACAATCACACACTAATCAGCCACTCTCATGGTGAGTTCACCTTTTTTACAGTCTATCAAGATACGTCAAGTGGCTAGGAAAGGTCTTCCCAGAATAATAGGCGCCTTGGCATCAACTTCGCAGTCTAGAATTAAGAAGTCGACTCGAAACACAAACTTATCCACCCTTACTATGACATCCTCGACTCTCCCTTCAGGTTTAACATGGGATCTATCGGCAAGTTATAAAATAACGAGGTGGGTCTTGCTCTCTATGCCAAGCTTAAGAATATCGATTTCGATATTAAGTTAAAACTTGAACAAAGATCACGCAGTGCCTTTTCAATGAAATTAGCTCCAATAGAACAATGAATAATGAAGTTGCCCAGATCATTTTGCTTTGGCGGCAACTTACTCAATGGAGAACAAAATTTTGTTATCGTGGCAACAGTCTCTACTTTCCTCTTCTTGGTACAGATTTCCTTCAGAAATTTGTCATACATTGGCATATGTTCAATAGCTTCCAAAAGAGGTACATTGATATGGAGCTGATCAAGAATGTCCATGAACTGCTTGAACTGAACTTCATCATTATGTTTCTTCAATCTTTGCGGGAATGGTGGTGGGGGTCTAGCTTTCTTAACTGCAGTAGTAGGAATTGTTTTTCCTTGGCATCAAATTCTGGTGCCTTGGCATCAAATTCTGGTGCCTTAGTAGAACCCTCATCCTTGTCATTCTCAGAAATAATATCATCGTGTAATTCAGCTTCACCATTGTCAATAGTGGGAGTAGAGTCATCATGTTGTGCCCCATTAACCTTGCCTTGTTGATTGATTTGTGTTTTACTCCTAAGAGTTAACACGTTGCAATGCTCTTTTCCATGTGCTTTAGTGACTTCAGTATCACTTGGCAAATGTCATTGCTGACGCTCTTGCAATACCGTTACAATCTGACCAACTTGTCCTTCCAAACCTCTCAGAGACTAGCTATGGCTTTGAAGTAAGGTGCCTTAACTATGAAGTAAAGCTCCTTGATTCTTAATTAAATTAGAATGATCTTGCAGCATTGCCTTCGTAGAAGATATAAACCCTTGAATCGTATCTTTCAATAAACTTATGCTTGCTGAAGATGAAGCTCTTTGTTGGTATTATGTCATGGCATAGCATTCTGATAACTTTGAGGCTCATTGTGATTCTGCTGCCGAGTGGGTTGACTAGTACTGTGGGCTCCTTGATTTCCCCATGAGAAATTGGGATGCTGACACCATCCTGCATTATAAGTGTTAGAGTAAGGATTGTTGTTGTCTCAATTGAAATTACCTACAAAGTTGATGACTCATGGTTGGTAGGGCATTCGCTTTCATGATGATTGCCTTGGCATAACAAACATGCCAAGCTAGTTGCTTTCACTTCTTCACCTCAGTGGAGCGTTGTAAATTCTTCAGCATATTGGTGATAACTGAGAGTTAAGAAGACACCGAATCCTTGGTATCTAACTCAACTGCCCCAGGTGCTCTCCTCCCACTCCCAAGTCTTGAGGAAGGAAATTGATAATCATTATTAGCAATTCTGTCCAAGATAACAAATGCCTCATAGGTGATTTATCCAACAATGTCCCATTTTCCGAGGCATCCAGTAACATCCTCGTGAGTGCATTGACTCTATTATAGAACATAACTACTTGATTCCAATCGTGAAAACCATGATTTAAACACTTTCGAAGTAAACTCTTGTAACGATCCCAACACTTATGCATGGATTCATCGTCGTCCTGGCGAAAAGATGCTATATCATTCCTTAGTTGCGTACATGTTCGGTAGGTTGTACCTCAATAAGAAACTTTTGCAAAGATCGGCCCATGATTCTATCGAACCAAATGGTACACCCCTCAACCAAGCCCTTGCTCGATCATACAATGAATACGAGAACAACTTTAATTTCAAAAAATCCTCATGCACTTCTTCTTGGTGGAAAGAACCACAAACTTCCAGAAAATTCTAATATGTTGTCTGGCATCTTCATTTGGCATACCCCCAAACTGCCCAATGGAATTCAACATGTTGAACATGACTGGTTTCAGCTCGAAATGTGCAGCTTGAATTTGGGTGCCAAAATTCCAAGATTTAGATCATCTGGTATCGGATTTAAGTGATCACGAATAACACATAACCTACCAGCAGGTTCAACATTGTCTAATGTCGCGGCATTCTTATTTCCGTCATCTTGACCAATGCCTTGGTTTCCAATCTGATAATATTTCCTCGAGCATGTTGAGCACATCTCCTTTGTCTAAAGAGTCTTTCAATCTCAGGTTCTATCAGTTTCAATGGCTCTTCATAATTTCTTCTACGAATACACTAAATAAACCTGAAAAAAAAATTATCAAGTAAACTATACACAAATAAAAATGCAAAGTAATATAAAATGCTCTGGAAAAACTAATTAACTTCAGGCTGCTAATCCCCGGCAATGGCGCCAAAAACTTATTGCGTGTTGTGAGTACTATAAAATTATACGTAAATAATATGCAAGTATACACAATCGCTTAAGTAATAAAGTGATAAGTGAGTATCGTCTCCACAGGGATTAGGTGAAATTACAAAAGTCTAACCAAAGAAAAGCACTAATCTATCTATGTATAGTTAGTATTGATATATACAATGTCACGGTAATGGAAATGTGTATGTTGGTAGATATGGATTGATGGTCTGATGGTGTAGAAAATAGAAATGCAGTGGCAAGAGCAGATGTTTAATGTTGAAGATGATGAAATGTCAAGGCAATGAAAGATGGTAAAAACAGTAAATAAACAGAAAATAAATGATAAGCGAATAATCCACACATGATAAGCTTCCACTGGAATGAATGGTAGGGATTGATTTAAGGATGCTAAACTTATCTCTCAGGCAGATTTAAGCTATCTAATATTTACTTACTCAACAGTTTTTCCGAAAATGTTCCTGCTATCTCTAGTCAAAGGAACCTAACATAATAGGATGTCATGGCATCTGTTCTCACTCAACATGATGACAGTCCACACTATTGATAAAAACACCCTTTTTAGTCGTTGAAATCCTATCATAGTCTCTCTCGAGTACTAAGGGATTAGGATATAGTATTCCTAGGCCAATTCAAAGCCCCTTGAAAACACTATAGTCCATTGCTTATGAGGATCTTGTCTTGTGTTTCTCTCGAATACTACAAGTATTTTTAGCTTAGGTTTCTCTCGAACACCTAACCTTCATCTAAGAAATGGACACTCTCATGCCTCTTACAAGCCTAGATGGTGAAGTATTCATAAGCAAAGCAAGCAAATAACCAAGATAAATATAAACCTACCATTAAAATAAAGTTTAAACAACCATTAAACCAACCACCACCAAATAAGTTAGTTCATTATGGGGTTCGAAATATCCATAAAACAAGCCATAAAATATTCGTTCCAACAAGCTAAAAATAAATAAAAAATAGCAGCAAAGGGAAGTGAGAAGAGGCCTTCGACGCACGCCACCGGAGGTTCCTCGGCCACCATGAACCACCTTAGCTCGCTAGCTCCTCTCGACGCCTAGCTAGCCACTCCTTGGAGCTTTATCAATGGAGGAACACCCAAGGAAGAAGAAGGGAAAAGAAAATAAAAATGGGATTTTTTTGCTCTACTTGTATGCCTCTCTCTGTTGTGTTTTTCTCTCCTTGTGAGGTGTCATATATAATAAAAATATCTAGGGGTAATGATGAGGTTGTTGGGTGATGTTGGGTGCAAAATACCCCTCATACCCCTAGAATCACACCATATGTGTGAACCTTATCCTCCAGGTGGAAGTGGTCCTCTGGCAGGCGGTTACAACCATCATTTCACGTGCAAGCCAGTTGTCCTCGTACAGCTGTATCTTTTTGTCATTTTCTGCGCCAGAAATGCCAAGGCATTTCAATCTGCTTCAGCAACGTGTGATGCCGCGACATTACTTCCCAAAGAATCCTTTTGTCTTCTATCCCTACACACCACAAACAACTGCACCTTTCTCTCATACAACACCTTTAAGAGATAAAATAGCAATATCACTACAAATACAACTATATGCAACTACATGATCCTAAAATGACTAAAATGGGCTCTTAAACAAACAATAACTTAAGTGAAAAATGCCTTAAAAGTAGCCTTTTTAGGAAGTTATCAATGGCATAATCAAATGGAACACTTAAGAAGTGATCAATTCTTTTAACAGAAATGTCTTAAATTTTTGCTATGAGCTGAGATATGTGTCCCTTTCGATTAAGGCGATCATCTACTTCTTGACGGATTACCGACACTTTACAAGGAAGTGTTAGAAGTTTTATCCTCTAGTCCTTCTGATCTCTCAGACTATTTGCTTTCAAGATTGTGAAATGCTTCATTATTCTGGCATCGTTTGTTCTTCTCCAATTTGAGACAGGATGGGCCTCGCCAGCTTCAAGGACCTTTTTCACTTAAGATTATCCTGTTTGAAAATATTTTCTTCCTCTTTCAATTTTAGAAATGTGAAAAAAAAAGTTTGATGAATAAGTTTCAAAAATGCTACAATTTTCTTCAGGCTCACAATCAAAGAAAATTGTAAAACATGAGTTCATTGAATATCAAATAAATCAACTTCTCTTGTCTTGCTCAATTCGTTATGTTGTTTAAGGGTTATTTTCTTTTATTTTCTTGCTGAATTGTAAATCATGTCGACTAAGTAATTGAGTATAATGATTTGGAGTTGTATTGAATGAGGTATTGTATTCTTTCAAAGTAGAGTCAATCAATACTATCTTTAGTTTGATTATAGATATAGGAAAGACTTTGCTATTCGATCTAAAAATCTCGTAAACTCCTTAAGATTGAATAGGTGTGTGTCTCACTTTAGTGCCTTATAATTTTATACGATTATCTTGAATTGTGTTACCATTATTTTTATACATGAATTGTCTGTTCAAGAGGTGCGATTATTGAGGTAACCTACTATGCAGGGATTGATCGAAGAGGTGTTGGTGGATGCGGTAGCACTTCTTGTATTTTATAGTATATGCTTACGTATTGCTGTCTGATTTTGTAATACGGTGCATTGAGTGTTGAAGTATTCAGCCCATGAGACAGTGGACGTATGAGCAACTAATTGATCTGTATTTGTTATGCTCTACTTGTTTTCGTGTATAATATCTATACTTAGCGTCGTCCCTGATTAATTATGTAATATGAATGTTCTCTAGTTATTTTCTGTACTTAAAGACCATATTAAATCACCTCATTCTATTAGCTTGAATTCAACATCGATTGGATGGTCTCGTTCTTAATTTTTATGATGTTTTCAAGTATTACTCTTCTATGAGTTGTTTATTAGATTGTTGTCTGAAATTGTTTTCGAGAAATTTTGATTTTGATAATACTTCCTTCAGCTATGAATCCATGCCATTTGGAAAAAAAACTGTTTTGGTCGCAAAATTAGTGAAGTCTGTCGCGAACTTTCTAGCTAGAACGTATACACGTATGATATTTAAAAATCTATTTTAACTGAGAAATTAAACCAAAACTAATCCCCTTAACTATGGAAAGTGAGAGTCAAAAGTATTAAAACCCTAAAAGATTTGGAAGTATTTAAGTGGAAAATGTGATGAGGATTTGATTCTTTCCTTCAATTATCTATTCAGCTTTAGCTCTAACTCGTTTATGGCTCTACTCTTTTTCTTTCCTTTTTTACCCCTTTAGATCTCAATAATAAAAAATATGCATGGTTTTGTTGGTTTTCTTGTGACCTTTTTCTAGATATTGTTGGTCCGGTGGCAGCCATGGATTCGTTCAAAGGGCAAGGTGAAGGAGGCATTCAGATGTTGCTAACTGCAGAGCAAGAGGCTCAGCACATAGTTTCAAGTGCTAGAAACAGTAAGAAAACTTTTAACTGACTAAATATACTTAATTATGTTATTTCATTTCGAATTTCGTAAGTTTTATGTAATTCAATTTTCGATGTCAAAGAATCCATCAAATAATTTCAAAAGTGGAAGAGAGTATTGTTCTCCCTTGAGGTTGGACTCTTACAATTACACTATAGGATGTATGCGTATTCATTGTCAATTAGTCAGGGACGAACACATAAGCTGGACTAGAGAGGGCCATGGCCCCCAAAATTTAAAAAAATCTAATTTTTATCCTTAATTTTTTTAAAAAAATTCAATTTGACCCCTCAAATTTTTTAAAAATTCAAATTAAATTTTAAATTTTTTGAATGTTCTTAATTAAATCTCCTCCCATATTTTTAAAAATTCTCATTAAGTCTCTCAAATTTTCAAAAATTGTAGTTAGACCCTAATTTTTTGGAAAAATATAAACTAAACCCTTTAAAAATCTTAATTTAAACCACTAAATTTTTTAAAATTTTAAATTGGACCCCCAAACTCCATCACCAAATTTCGTCACTACAAATAGTTAACAGTTACCGCATTGTAATCACACAGACAAAAACTTGAATTTTCACAATTATGTCATTGCTCAGTGAAGATGGCCAGGCTAAAGCAAGCCAAAGAAGAAGCCGAAAAGGAGGTCGCCCTTTACCGCTCCCAAATGGAAGTTGAATACCAAAATAAAATATCGGAGGTACGTAATTTCAATAATAAATTTTGTAAGTGATAGATTACTGTAAATTGATAATGTTTGCAGTCAACCGGAAGCTCTAGAAATACAGTGAAGAAACATGAAGAGGAAATTGACAGGAAGATTAAGGCTTTGACGAAATCAACCACGATGGTATCAAAAGAAGTAGTTGACATGCTCATTGAACACATTACTGTAAAGTCAACAATGGAGGCTATAGAGGGGGCACCATTTTTTTTTGCATGGGTTTTCAACAAAAGGGGCACCGATTTCGGTGCCCCAATTCTTTAATTAAAATGTAAATGGGTTAATCGTAACTTTAGTCATTACATTTTTAGGGTATTTACAAGATTAGTCCCTAAGCTTCAAATATAAATATTCTAACCCATTTAGCTTCAAAATTATCCCAAAAGCTTCACTTCTCTCTCAAGTGTGTTTTGTAAACACCTGTAAAATTTTCTTTAGTAAAAGATCTGCAACAGTCCGGAGTCGTAAGCATAATTGGTTGAACTCTGTTATCAATTTTTGGGTATTATTTTTTCGCTTTTATTTCGTATTCTCACTAATCTTGTTATAGGGAAATTACTTGTACTCGGTTTATTTCACAACAACTAGTAATTAGAGCTTTTGGTTGTAAGTTTTGTCAATTTTTTTGCGAGGTTACTATTCATGTGAATAGTAAATTTCGTGAATAGTGAAATTTTGTCGGTAATACGAATTTGTCGACATAGGTGTTCTAATATACGTTGGTTCGCAAGAATTGTCATAAACGATCCAAACGAATCCAGATTCGAGTGGGAGCGATGGCTGCAGACGAAGGGAATGTGAAAATTGAAAAGTTCGATGGTACGGACTTTGGCTTTTGGAAGATGCAGATTGAAGATTTTCTGTACCATAAAAATCTATATCAACCCCTCTCAGGAAAGCAACCAGAGGGCATAAAGAATGAAGACTGGGCTCTTCTCGATAGACAAGCCCTCGGAGTTATCCGACTGACGTTATCCCGCAATGTTGCTTTCAACATAGCAAAGGAAAAGACCACGGCGGGTCTTATGGCGGCTCTCTCCAGTATGTACGAGAAGCCATCAGCTCAAACAAAGTTCACTTGATGAGGCGATTATTCAATTTGCGGATGGCGGAAGGGGCATTAATGGCTCAACACTATCACAACCCAGTTGAGTTTTGTGGAAATTGAATTCGATGATGAAGTTCGAGCTTTAATTCTCCTATCTTCTCTACCAGACAGTTGGAATGCTACTGTTACAGCAGTCAGCAGCTCGTCGGGAAATAGCAAATTAAAATTCAACGATGTTTGAGATCTGGTATTGAGTGAAGAAATTGGACGGAGAGAATCGGGTGAAGCATCAATCTCCTTAGCCTTACACACAGAGTCAAATCCAAATCCAGAACGGGAAAATCAATCCGTAGCAGATCCAAATCCATAATGGGAAAATCAAGAACAGGAAAGAAAGATTTTACCTATTATAATTGTGGCAAGAAGGGTCACTTAAAAAGAGACGTCGAGCACTGAAGAAAGATACCGGTGCACAGGGATCTGCCAACATGACAGAGAGACAGGGGATGCCATGATTCTAAGCGTCAGCAGTCTGATTGAATCATGGATCTTGGATTCAGGGGCATATTTCCACTCCACCCATTCTGAGAAATCATGGAGAACTATGTCAGTGGTGATTTTGGGAATGTTCATCTAGCTGACGATAAAACCTTGAAGATCGTCGAAAGAGGAGATATCCGACTAAAGTTGCCAAACCAGACCACTTAGACGCTGAAAGTGTGAGACATATTCCTGGTCTCAAAAGAAATTTTATTTCTGTTGGACATCTTGATGGAGAATGATATAACACAACCTTTTCAGGCTGTGAATGGAAGATTACCGAATGAGCACTAGTCATTGCTCGTGGTAAGAAAACTGGTACTCTCTATGTAACCTCAAATTTAGAGAATATCATTGCAGCCGCAGATGCTGATGGAAAATCAAACCTATGGCACCAAAGGCTTGGTCACATGAGCAAGAAAAGGATGAAGACACTTTTTTCAAAAGGGAAGCTTCTGGATCTAAAGAATGTAGATGTCGGACTATGCGAGGATTGCATCTTTGGCAAACAAAAGAAAGTCAGCTTTGCAAAGATTGGTAAGACACCCAAGGCTGAAAAGTTAAAGTTGGTTCATATTGATGTATGGGGACCATCTCCAGTTCCATCTCTTGCAGGCTCACTATATTATGTCACATTCATCGATGATTCTACAAGGAAGGTGTGGGTTTATTTTCTGAAGAAGAAATCAAAAGTCTTTGATACCTTCAGAAAATGGAAGGCCATGGTGGAAAATGAGACTGGTCTGAAAGTTAAGCGGTTGAGGTCTGACAATGGAGGAGAGTACAGAAATAGGAGATTCAGAGATTTTTGCGCAAACAATGGGATCAAGATGGAGACAACGATTCCCATGACACCGCAGCAGAATGGCGTAGCAGAGCGCATGAACAGAACTTTGAATGAACGTGCCAGAAGCATGAGGATACATGTCGGATTGCCCAAATTTCTATGGGTTGAAGCTATCAACACTGCAGCTTACATGATCAACTGTGGGCCCTCAATTCCTTTGGATGGATGAATACCAGAGAAAGTTTGGAGCAAGAAAGAAATAAACCTTTTACTTAAGAGTGTTTGGTTGTATTTCTTATGTACACATAGACTCTGCTAAAAGAAGTAAACTTGATGCTAAGTCCAACAAATGTGCCTTTGTTGGTTACGGCGGTGATGAGTTCGGTTACCGGTTTTGGGACTATGAAAATCAGAAGATCATCAGAAGCAGAGATGTCATTTTCAATGAGAATGTGATGTACAAAGACATGTCAACTGTAGAATCAAATAGCTCCAATACCAAAGCTGAAACAAAAGAATTTGCTGAGTTCGAGGAGATTTCTGAAATGATGTTCAGATCAGTCCTGAAGGAGTTCAAGAAGAACTAGGCACACCGGAACTAAGACGCTCCTCCAGAATTCCTAAACTAACCCAACGGTATTCTCCTTCTTTGCACTACTTGTTGCTGACTGACAATGGTGAACCAGAGTGCTATGATGAAGCAATGCAAGTAGAGGATTCAGTCAAGTGGGAGTCTTCCATGAAAGATGAGATGGACTCGCTTATGTCAAATCAGACGTGGGAATTAGCTGAATTACCACCAGGCAAGAAAGCGCTCCATAACAAGTAGATCTACATGATCAAAGAAGAGCACGATGGGAGCAAACGCTAAAAAGCAAGATTGGTTGTCAAAGTCTTTCAGCAAAAAAGAAGGTATTGACTACAATGAAATTTTCTCTCCAGTCGTAAAATTGTCTACAATCAGACTGGTGTTAAAAATTGTAGCTGCAGAGAATTTACATCTTGAGCAGTTAGATGTAAAGACAGCTTTCCTTCATGGTGATTTGGAGGAAGAAATCTATATAAGGCAGCCAGAAGGCTTCATAGAGGCATGCAAGAAAAACTAGTATGCAGGTTGAAGAAGATCTTGTATGGTTTAAAACAAGCTCCTAGACAGTGGTATAAGAAGTTTGACAGCTTCATGAGTAGCAGTGGTTTTACCAGATGCCAAGCAGATCGTTGTTACTACATCAAGAGGTTCGACAACATTTTCATTATTTTATTATTGTATGTTGATGACATGCTCGTTGCAGGCTCAGACATGCAAGAAATTATACACTTGAAGCAAGAATTGTCAAAGCAGTTTGCTATGAAAGATCTGGGCGCTGCAAAGCAGATTCTTGGGATGAGGATCAAGAGAGACACAAATTCGGGTACTTTGATGTTATCATAGGTTGAGTACATCAACAAAGTACTCTCCAGGTTCAATATACAAGATGCTAAACCAGTAAGTACACCTTTAGGTGTTCATTTCAGACTCTCCAAAGAACAGTCACCAAAGACGGAGGAAGAACGTGCACACATGGTAAAGGTGTCGTATACCTCAGTAATTAAAAGTCTGATGTATGCCATGGTTTGTACTAGACCAGATATTGCTCATGCAGTGGGAGCTGTTAGCATGTACATGAATAATCCAGGCAAGGTACACTGGGAAGCTGTCAAATGGATCCTCAAATATCTGCGGGGTACTACAAACAAAGCACTTTGTTTAAAGGTGGAGATATGATACTGACAAGCTATGTAGATGCTGACTTAGCTGGAAATGTTGACATCAGAAAGAGCATTACAGGGTATATTTATACTCTAGGAGGTACTGCAGTGAGTTGGGTTTCTCAACTACAGAAGATAGTTTCTCTCTCCACAACTAAAGCAGAATTGTCGCTGTTACGGAAGCCAGCAAGGAGATGGTTTGGCTCCAAAGTTTCTTGGAAGAGTTAGGCAAGAAACAAGAGAACAATGTCTTGTACTGCGATAGTCAAAGTGTTATACATCTAGCAAAACATCTATCTTTTCATTCCAGAACAAAGCACATACAATTGAGATATCATTTTATCCGGTCTCTTCTGGAAGATGGGATTTTGAAACTTAAAAAGATTAGTGGAGCTCAAAATCCAGTAGACATGTTAACAAAGACAGTGACTACGGACAAACTGAAGTTGTGTTCAGCTTCAGTTGGTATGCTAGAGTAACAAGACCAGAAATGATGCTGCATCGATCGAGGTGTGAAGATAGATTAAAATCAGTCTTCAAGTGGGAGATTGTAAAGTCAACAATGGAGGCTATAGAGGGGGGCACCGTTTTTTTTACATGGGTTTTTCAACAAAAGGGGCACCGATTTCGGTGCCCCAATTCTTTAATTAAAATGTAAATGGGTTAATCGTAACTTTAGTCATTGCATTTTTTAGAGTATTTACAAGATTAGTCCCTAAGCTTCAACTATAAATACCCTAACCCATTTAGCTTCAAAATCATCCCAAAATCATCCACTTCTCTCTCAAGTGTGTTTTGTAAACACCTGTAAAATTTCTCTTTAGTAAAATATTGCAGCAGTCCGGAGTCGTAAGCACAATTGGTTGAACTCCGTTATCAATTTTTGGGTATTATTTTTTTCACTTTTATTTCGTATTCTCACTAATCTGGTTATAGGGAAATTACTTTACTCGGTTTATTTCACAACAATTACAAGTGCGAAGATTTGATTCAGCATGCAATATGAAGTTAGAGAAGATAGATTTGGTAGAACCTGGTCAGATCATAGATCTAATAAGCATTTGATGTTTTGAATTCTAATAACGGTGTAAAGGATCCTAGCTTTTTCATTTTTGTCTTTGAGGATGATTTAGTTCTCTAATATTCACAACGATTTCTACCCAAAGTACAACTGAGAGGATATAATGACTCCGTCTCTCTGTGGTAACCATTCAGCGAGGTGGGCGATGTCAATATTGCATTTTTCATTAGAGGCTAGATCAACTATGTAAAATTTTAATAGAGTTAAATCTTAATGTTAAAATATTATGTAGTCAAAATAAAATAATTAAACTAGGCATGGAATTATGCTTTCACATTACACAACAAAAAGATCATTACATTCATTAAAATGTAAAATGTAAACCGTAAAATGCTAAGTTTATATATATTAGATATCATAATTATTTAAGGTTGTTGGACCTCTTCTAAACCTTCTTTGCAAGTCACATCTCTGTTGTCATTCTTTTGCCTATCGAAGTTTCCAAAATTCTTTAAAGCCTTGGAAGTTTCATATCCTCGACCAGTTACAACCCTTGACATGACCACTAGCAAGCTCACATGATTAACTAAATCTACCATCTGACAACCAAATTTATTTAGTGTGTAAACTTACAAATAGTCATTATCATTCTAGGCCTAACACCAACACTAAAGGTTGTATATAAGTCATCATGCAAGGTTAGAGATAAGGATTCAAACTCTTTCTCCCTCTCCCAGACTCTCTCTCGGGCTCAACCTCTCTACAGTTTATCATCTCTTTTAGCATGCTAAACTATCGTCTACGGCTCTTCACCTAAATCAGAATGGACAAACCACCAACACTCACAACCATATTTCTCCCCTCAACAATTATTTTGTTGAGCGTAGATCACCACTTGACCAAAAAGAATCAGTTGAGATGAACCCAAAAGAGCAAAATAATCAATCATATCATATCTCCCATCTTCCTAAAATCCTCATGAGGCATCCGACTTTTCTAGCTAACAACATCAAACCGTGTACGATCTGATGTTTTATCAGGCTTATCATGGTACCTTTGACCAAACTGGTCAACATTACCCACTGCAACAATACCAACAGTTTGATACTCCAATGACCAAATCATCTTGCAAGTTCACAACTTGCAGAATGAGCTACAAAATTAGCATGTACAGTTTCAAGTCTCTCAGGCTGCCTAACTATAGTTGCAATAGCAAAACCATTAACAAATAGGAGCTATCCAGAAAACTCTTGAAGAGATGTTGATCTATCAATGCCAAAGAAGCAGGCAATGAGAGTATGAAGACGAAAAGCCTATAATAGTTAAGAGAGGCATCAACAAAAGTAATATGCCCAGCGTCTGAATACTTCACACGATATAGTTTCCCCTAGAGCCTGACCAAAGGGGGGATAACATTGAATATGTGTCTCAGTATGTTTACCTAGAGAGCAAGAATAGAAGAAGGAAATACAAATCATGCAAAAGGTATATTAATGATCTTAGGGCTTCAAATAGCTCTGAAGAAGATTGGGCTTACAGAGGAGAAGAATCCTCTCATGTCTCATATGCTAGTAGCTTCCTACCCTCCGCACTTCAAGTTTCCCAAGGAGACCTACGATGAGACCAAAGACCCTACTGAACACTTTTGCAGTACAAGAACTCTGTGAATATTATGGGGGCCTCCAATGAGCTGAAATGTAAAGTCCTCCCAACCACTCTACAAAAGGGAGCCAAGAATTGGTACGACTCTCTGCCACTAATAACTACGAGGGACTTCAAACAGTTGTCTCACATATTCATCAAACAGTTTTTGGCCATTAGAGTCATCCTCTACTTGAAGACCAGTCTGCTTAGTGTGATCTAGAGACCTGGCAAGCTTTTAAGGGAATATATGAGGAGATTCTCCAGAGCTGCACATAATATTCGTGACCTTTCAGATGATTAGGCCGACTCTGCGTACATTTTTAGCCTTCGATACGAGCCCCAGAAGCATGCCTTGATTAACAACATGCAAATAAAGATCAGTTAGTTCTATGAGGTAGTCAATAGGTATGTTGAAGTAGAGGAAATATGGTTTGTAGCTAGTATTGACCAGAGTTCAACTCCCCCACAATCTACCTCACAGAGCTAGTGTACTATGAGACACTCAAGGTTCCATGAGTCCTTGAGAGTTAATTAAGGTGTTGGAAGCTCCTCTTCTTTGGGTAATAAAGGAGATTGAAAAAAACATGTCTAACCATCCCTAGTAAGTTAATATAACTAACCAATAAGAGAATGGACCATTCCAGGCCTACACCAACTACAGACCCCTCAATGTATCATTTTCTGAGATCCTCTGTCAAGTTGAGGACTTCAATATTCTAAAATCCCATCCTCCAATGAGTCATGGCTCTCAACGTTACCCCACCTACTACTACGAACATCATAGTTAGAAAAGAGGTTAGACCAGTTTGTCCATAGAGGCGGGCACTAAAATAAGGTCCAAGAGAGGTACATCAAGACAACCTCGTTTGAGGATTTATCAACTGATAGCTGGTGTTGAACCACTGATGCAAAATGCACGGTGAGAGCGAATCACTTCCTAGTGGATGTTGTCACAATGGATTTCATCATTATGACGTTACTACCGTCTAAGGTGCTTGATTTTACCCACATTTTGGTGAGGTTTAAGCTTTGGTTATCTAAGGTTTCATTTTTTATTTATTTTTTTATTAATATGGGACAAGTACAAGGCATTATTTGTTTAAATATATCTCTCAACCATTTGATATTGAATGTTTACACTCCTAACATTCACGGTGCTCAAACCCGAAACCTCAAGGAATAATTTACCACTGAGGTCGCTTGGTTCGTGCCGATAAATTCCATTTTAATTAATTCCATTTTAAATTGGCTAATCTCCTTCGTGGCAATAGTTTTTATACTATAGTATAGATTTTGCTTGTTAGGAAAATCATGCTTACTAATATAATAAAAGCAACGTTGCAGCCACTACCTATATATACAATCATGCTTGGAAAATGCAAATATTTTAGAAGAAAATACCAACTTTGGAAGCTTTTTTTTAAATAAATTAGATCATATCACGATACTAATGAAAACAAATATTTTGTGTAAATTAATATACTTTTTAAAAAGATAATTTAATACTAATTATATGTAGAGTAATAAAGAATTTGTATAGAGATCTTATCAAACACATGTTAAATTCTTAAATATATGATTATATAAAAAATGAAAAAAAAAGTACCACTATAACTATATCAATTATCATGTAAAGTAAATAATAGTTTAATATTTTTAAATTAAATTGATATTTGATTAAAGCATCATATACATTTAATAAAAAATTTGTGTAATATAAATAAATAAATAAATCTAGAATAATTTTATATTTCTTAAACTAATAGTTGGGACTGATTCCTCTAAACATTTTGATCATAAATATCAGGTTTACATGTGATTTTATTATTAAAAAATTAATCACGAGAAAAACGATAAAGATTCTTGCAACTACCACTTGTACATGCAGTATATATACACATATATGCATGCCTTTGAAAGTCGTAGTCATTCTCGTTGTGGAATCAATAAGAATCACAGAAAGAAGTTGAAGAGAAGAAAATGGAAATGGATATGGCTTCTCTTCTGCACTCCTTAGTTCCCTCCTGGACCTCCGTAAGCAAATTTTCTAGTTTTTTTTTTCCTATTTCTTTCGTTGACAAAACTTGGTGATAGAATTTAGGAGGGCAACTTAAAATTTCAAAAAAAAAAATTAAAGATTTATATTAAGATTTTTAAAATTTTTGACCATTTTAGTTTATTTTTTTCTAAAAAAATATGGTCAAATTATAATTTTTAAAATTTTAAGAAACTTAACGATAATTTTAAAAATTATGGGAGGAGGTTTAATTAAGAACATTAAAAAATTAAAATTTAATTTGGACGTCTAAAAATTTTGAGGGATAAATTGATTTTTTTTTAATTTTAAGGGTCAAAATTAAAAAAAATAATTAAATTTAGATAGACCATGGCCCCTTTAATCCAGCTTGTGTTCCGCCCCTAATTTTCTTATCAAATTATGTGTTTTAATATACAAATTTAAGATGATTTGAATCGATACTCTAAAAAAGAATAGCACTCTTTTTTATCGTTAAATTCGTATTATGTCTTATTAAAATTTAATAAATTGTTGCCCTGCAGGTCAGTATATATACGATATATTTAGCTTACGTGGCGATTTCTTCCTTCGTTTTACCTGCAAAAGTTGTCCCTGGAATGATTATGAAAGATGGAACTCGTCTCCATTACCGCTGCAATGGTCTCCTTTTCTATTCAACATTTTCTCCTTTGATTTGTATATTTTTTTCCTTTGATATCTTAATTATATTTCTTTGCTTTTGGTTCGTTTTAGGGTTTTTAACACTTCTTTCATTAATTGTGCTTCTTGGGCTTGCATCTTATCTGGATTTAATATCACCCACGGTATGTATTTTAATTTAGCTAAAAAAATATTATTAAAACTGATTATTTTATTTAAAATTAAGAGATCATCAATCAACTTATATAAGAGAAATATAATTACATGTGCATCATAATTCTTAATTTTAATGAAAATATTTGCAGCTGATAGCTGACAGGGGGTTTGAGATGGTATCCACATGTTTAATATTCTCCATTCTTGTAAGTTATATTTTATTTTCCTTCCGTTTTATATTTTTTTAATTATTTTTTAATAATATCATCTTTAAGATTTAATTAGTAACGTATCATTTTACGTTTTTTTAGGTAGTTACAATTTTGTACGTTGTCGGATGCAATTCTCGTAGTCAATCTACTTCGTTAAAGCCTCATTTCACTGGAAATTTTATAGATGATTGGTACTTCGATTTACCCAAATCTTCATTTCTAACTTCCCATGTTTCCACATCCAATAATTGTGCCATTTTATCATGTTATAGGTATTTGGGAGTACAACTAAATCCTCATTTTGGGTATCAACATCAAGTATGTTACATGGTTTTAGCATTCACATGCCATGCTATCACATGATGAACACATAATCTTATAACAAATGATTTGGTTGGTTTGTGTAGATTCTTCTTTCTTAGGGTTGGAATGATGGGACGGATACTCACCAATTTATCAATTCTAGCAAAAAGTGTTCAACTCGGAACTTTTTCTCTGTCAATGATCCTATTCCAACTCTTCTGTTGGTTAATTCTCGATTCTTTACAATTAATGTATAATTATTATTATTATAGTCAGATATTACTAAAATACCCTTTTTCATCATCTGTATTTCAGATACATGTTATGGACTTCCTTTATCATGACGACAACTTAACTGGCTAGTAAGTACCATTCACCTACACATGAATAACCTATATAATCTAAATATTTTCTATAATAATCTGTTTTCATCTCCTAAAATTTTATAAATTTACTCCTAATATAAAATCTTACGTCCGTCCTGGATTTATTAAACTTACTTTTATTTTAATTTCATGCTATGGTTGTTTTTGTACTATAGCTGGGACATGATCGCTGAGAGATTAGGGTTCATGTTGATTCTTGGATATCTTGTGTGGGCTGCTTTCATAGCTACCATCTCAGTGAGCAAACTACAATAAATTCCTTTCCAACAGAACATTAAATTCAGAAATTACCATAAAGTTCTAAATTACTACACTTTTTGTTATTGTAGGGTTGGTGGCTTTTGTACAACAAAGTGGAGCTATCGACCCCAGCTGCAATAGCAATTTGCATAATTTATCTAATTGGGTAAACATTTTTCACCGTTTTAAACTAAAGGATTAGGGAATAATTAGCCAAGCAAATGAAGTAAATCATTTTAACCTAAAAATGTTTTTTTTTTTGGCAGTGTTGTTGGATATAGAGGAGCCAATAGTCAAAAACACCAGTTCAAATTGAATCCCAAAGCACCTATCTGGGGTAAGCCCCAAAGGTTATTGGTGGGAAGTTGCTAGCTTCAGGCTATTGGTAAGAACTTAATTATTTATTACAATCTCTTTTCTATCAACGAATACTATAATAAATTTCGGGTTAAAAACTACTCGACTCATATTTCTAGTTTGATTATGTTGGTAAAGGGGACTTGCAAGGCACTATACTTGCTATCACTTTCTTTCAGTTTGGTTTGCGGGTTCAGTAATTTTTTTTCTTCAAATTCTTGTATGGAAATAATAATCATATATATTTAGTACACAAATATAAACAGATGAACAATTTTGTGTGGGAAATGCATTCATTTTGCAGCTCTCCAATTCCATACTTCTACCCCATGTGTCTGATCGTGTTTTTCGTATCAAGAGAGAGAAGAGATGAAGCCCGTTGTGCAGAAAAATATAAAGAAATATGGGCAGAATACTGCAAAGTTGTTCCATGGAGAATTTTGCCATATTTGTATTAATCAACATAATGTTGCAGTAGCTGTTGGGACTATTTACTTTGATTTGATTGTTCTTGTTATTTTATTTTATTCATTTGCAAACCAGGGGGGAAGGGAGCTTGATTCTTGAATCCCTTGTTTGTAGTTTAATAAACTGCATATTTGAGATCAGTTGCCCTGCCAACTTACTCGATAAGAAATGAATTAAGAGTCCTGACTCTTGTTTTACATCTAGTTTTTGTGGGTGAGAATTCTAACAATGATTTCAGCAGACACAAAAATTTCGAACTCGAGAACTACATAATTAATATCAAATTATTTATCACTTAAATGAACCGTTGAATTAAGAAACCTACTTTGTGCCCCCTAGAAGGTAACATTACTACTGAAAAGTTGTCCAAGGAAGGTATTGGCAGGGGAAATAAAGGCCGAATCTTTTGAGATGAAATTGAACTGACTTTGACTCCACAACCTAAAGCTACTAGAGCTGATGAACTGTATTCGTAAATTTTACAATTTTAAGACAAGCTACTAGAGAGATATATTAGATATGTATATTTCAATCATCGTCAATCGTGATTATTAATTAATATAAAAAAACAGCTTGCCTTATGGTATATCCACGTGAGGCGTTTTTATATTTGATATGCAATTATTTATCAAATATAATCATTTCCTTACTTGTGTGAATATATTACTTTAGTGTATATATTTTATATTATAAGTCCATTGACCCGAACCGGTCGAGTTTTATTTAAAAAAAATCGGATTCAGATCGAGTTGGATTTTATATATAATATATTTGGGTTTAGGTTAGGGTCGGGTTTAGGGTCAAAATAACCCGACATGACCCGACCCGGGAACTTTTAAATTTAATATACGTTTTTCCATGTTAACTATCTGACACTATATCACTAAAGTAACCCTACCCTACCATGTGCAGACATACATTGTACCTAGTCCCTGGCTCCTGCTCACTCACATTTTCGGATTTTCCCTCCCATTTCACTTTACCTTCTCCAAAGCTCTAAGCCACTTTTCGACGATCTGGTCTGTAAGTATTTCTAACTTTTTTTTTTATAGAAATTTCACTCTTTTATAATTTTAATTCATCTTTAGTTATCACTAACTAACATTTTAATCTATATTTATGTTTGAAATTTAACTTGTTAAACTATATTATGGACTTGTAATTTTAATTATCTTGTATTTGAACTTATTTTTTCTTGATAGATTTGTGTTTATAATTTTTTTTTTAAAAATTCGAATAAAAAATAATTTAAAAAATTTGGGTCGGGTCAGGTTTCTCGCCAATGAATCGGGTCGAGTGGAGAAATTAATTTTCGAGTCGAGTCGGGTGGGTCGAAAATCTGACCCGGCCCATGCCCATCCCTACATGTAGGATCCCAAACGTTAATTAACAAAAATTTCAAACCTTTTATTAGTAAAAATAACCACATAAATATGGGAAAATAACGGCAGAATATTTAAGATGAAATTAAACTGACCTTGACACCAGAACCTAAAGCTACTTTAGCTGATGAAATATATCGATTTAAGTTCCTAAGAGGAAGTCTTTAGCATGTGTCCATTGTCGACCAGTGGTTAGGATATCTGGCTTTTACCCGGGAGACCCGGTTTCAATTTCCGGCAATGAAAAAAATCTTTAATCTTTTTACAATTAAGATCTGCACCACCACGGCTTATAACACAACCAAAGCTGTATAGATCCGTGTAAATAGTAGTAAACCAGTTCTAAAGTTAAATCGTCTACTTTCTTTCCTTGCTTCAAATATATATATATATTAATATATATATATATATGTTTTGTATTTATTGAGAAAATAAATAAATAATTCTCATAACATCATTTTGCATACATTTGTTAATGATGTTCTATTTGGGGTATCATGTAGGATGCTACATATTTGTGATTAGGGTTCTATTTTCATACGTGTTTAAGGGTTACATGTATGGTAAATCAGCTTAACATTTATAATCTAAGTCAAGAGTTGAGCTATAGACTTTCAAGTCTTTGGAGCCAATCTGCATCTGGTTTTTACTTCCTAAAATCCTCCCAAGTGTGAACAAGTTAATAGGGGCTGGTTTCCCTCTTAAAACCCTATAGTTTAAGAATCAAAAATCACGTTTTTAACACTTTGATCCTTAACCAAATGACCATCTTTTTAAGTGATTATAATTCTGCTCCCAATACTTATCATCATGGGTCCTTGGCCATATGGCTTTCATTTGAGTGATTTAAATCTTGTTTTCACCACCTTTCATCCTTAATGGCTCTCTCTCAGGTCACTAAAATAATTTTTTTTACCACACATGTTCCATAGTCATGTGGTCTTTTTTTTTAAATTCTAAACAAAATGATGAAAATAGTTGTATATTTTTTAACCTACTTTTAAATACCTCGAGCTAGTAATCCTAAACATACTAAAATACTTGAACAAGATTTAATAACTAGATGTACGAAAAGGCTTTAAATATTTGCTGAACAAACTTTTGCAGCTGAATCTGTTAAACACAACGTTTTGCCTTGTTTGAATTTAGGTTAGGTTAGAACAGAGACATATCTTTTAAAATTTCACCAAATATAAGTAAAGAAAAGTTCCTACCACTTCCCTGTCATTTTTCTTTTCTTTAATTGGTTGTTGATTGATTTTAATTTTTGATTATATTTTAACTTATTTAAAATAATGTTTTCTTTTGGCCCTTCTTCTAGTAAAATGTATCATGGTTGCTGATGCTTTTGGACTCGTGCAAGCTTCTTTCATTAGTCTTCTTTTTTGTCTATAGTTCTCCATGATTTCATGGTGGTTGCTTTCTTGATGTCTGATTCCTTTGTTTATTTACATGACATTCTGTTGATTCTTAAATGTATGTGTCATACGAGACTATAGTTAAAGTAAGATTCATTTTCATTCGTTCACTTCGAATATTCATGTTTTCCTCCTCTATGTTTGATGCTTTGGGCCGTCGAAACGATTCATCTCTATATGTCTTTTCCTCAATTGTTAACACTCTTGCTCAGGCTGTCATTAGTCGATCATCGTTATATTTTGCATATAATATACATGAATGTATTTGCCCTGTATGCATATGACAAGACATTGCTGATGATGTTTTCAAGATTGGAGTACAATTCTGCTTTGATACCAATTGGGTTTGGAGAATTGTTGTGAAGAGATAATGGCTACCTTCTGATTATGCTGATGTCCCATATCGTTTGTTTGTGATTGGGATGCGAAAATGGTGCAATGAATGCGCTGGAACAGAAGAAATAGCAAAGATCCTAATGACGGAGTGCTTGCTAAATTAGCTCTCAACTTCGTAATGTACTTTATAAGATTATTTCAAAACTGAATACCAATAGGCTTCCAGTTGTCCTGTATAGATGAAGCGTTTTTATTATGGGAAAACTGATTTCGGAAAATGTTGTTACTGTAATATAAAACTCTTCACTCTTTCAAAAAGAAGAGAGTTTGTCAATTGCTTGAAACTAAATATGAGAACAGCATACGATCACGTTGAATGAGATTTCCTCGAGGTCATGATGCTTCACTTCACTTGGGGTTCCATCTCCAATAGGCTTAATCCTTATTAAATGGTTTTGAATGGTGAATTTGGTGCGGTGTTCCAAAAAGAAATGCTTGAGTCAAACATTTATCAAATTATTAATGGAAATAATTTTTTAATAATCTGAGGTGATTATAAGGTAGCATCTGCTCAAAACTTTCTTAACTAATTGACAACACGTCTGCCGCTACAGGACCTGTTGAGAGAACAATATTCATTTTTACCACTTTGATGAGTTAAAATGGAAATAAATTTTATGCAGTATAAATAATCATGTAAATGATATTATATGAGTTTAAGTTGTAACCTAACCTGCAATTCGGCTTCCCTTTACCTCAAAAGAGTAGGCTATCTATTAGTTCTAGCATTATTTTTCTACCTTAAAAGAGAACGTAGCGAAGATGGATACAGTAATCACTTATTTATTTACATTTACTTTTACATAATATATACATTGATAAAATTATAAATTGAACACTATATTGACATGGATACAGCTTAATAAGAGTAAGGGTGAACAAACTATTTATATCGATTTGATTTAATTTGAATTTTATACATTTTATTTGACTTAAAAAATTATAAATAAAATTTGAATGATAAAATGACTCGTTTGCTCGATTACCTCAATTTTTTTTAATTCAAGTCAACTCAACTAGCTCGAATATTCATTCTTAGTTCTTCCTACCCCTAATTCCCCCATCCTTTAAAATCAATTTTCACAAATTTTGAATCACATGCTCCTTTAACACTATTGGATATTTATGTAACTTAAGTTCATATTTTTAACAACAAATTTACTCCTCCGGTGATTTAATCTCTCAACCTTATATTTTATTCAATTTAATTTTTTATTACAATTATTTGTGAATTATTTCTTCCCATCAATTCATAGACTCCTTTATCCTCTCATCACTACTTTTCTCCAAAATACCTTCTTTAAAAAATAAATTTATAAATATATTTTATAATTTTTTATGATATTTGATTTATAAATTAACATTGCGCTATGACAAAATATATATCTTATAAAGTTATCAAAAGTCATTCAATTGGACCGTTCCACACCATAACAATATAAATATCTACAATTAAATTTGAACAGAAAACTCGATTCAAATTTTATAAATTTGGTTTAACTCTAAAAGATTTCAAATAAAGTTTGATCCTAAATAAGACTCCTCAACTCGACTAATTCAAAATTTTTTAACTTAACTCAATTAAATACAAGCTCCTAAATAGGATTTGTTTATATCAAAAGTCAACTAACAGAATTTATCTCCATTTAACATTTGACAAATTTTAAGACAATTGTTAAATTATTTTTTAATATAATAAATATCTTATATTTTTGTTAGCAATTACTTAATTATTATTCCATATTCAAACACAATATTAAGAGATCTGCATACAAAACTTTTAGTACTAACATAATCATTGGTTGAATAATTTTTTTTTAGATATGGTAAATGTGGTAATTTTGACCACCTAAAACTTATATTTTTTGGGGGGCTAATTTGATATTTCCTGCAGTTGGTATATTGTATGGGATTAAACAAGGAGAGAAGAGGGACATACCGGAGGGTTTAACTTACGTACTACGTTCCTGCACCAAACAGGGCAGCTTTGTTCAACCCTGCAACCAACAGAAGGCTCTAGTGAGAGATTTTGCTAATTAACCCAGTTGATGAAAAGTTGGCATACATTTCATCCTTCACCTATTAACTGGAACAATAGTCTACAAACTTCCTAATAAACACTCAAAACTATGCAAATATTTTTCATCCTCTCATCCTTCCAATTCCTTCCAACTTATTTATTTATTTTTATTTATTTATTTTTTTGCTTAATGAGCATCCCATGAATGCAAGTCATCGCAAACATTGAAGTCGAGACCATGGACAACTGTCTAGAATTAAAATCCATGTACCGAATGTTGGGTGTCGGAGTACAGGTGCAGTAAGACACGTTACACTCCCAATGAGAAAATCCGTGTACGAACTTTGAAGATGTCATTGTTGGAAGAACTAGCCCTGAACCCCGAACATAGACCGTAAAACAGGTATGTAAGATATCAAAATCCATGTAAAATACGGTCTCTTCTCAGCAGATGCGTCGAATAAAAATTTCCAGTGACTGCAGTTCAAGATAGGCAGGCATCAGCAAAACCAATGTCGTCAAGGCCGGCGTCTAAAGGCACCTAGTCGATGCACCTTAGAGTTAGACAATAAAAGCCAAATAACAGGCGCATTTGATTAAGCACGTACAGCTAAAAAATACCAACCAATTGAACTTTTCTTTAACTTCTTTGCCCCATTAGATGAATCGGATTATATCAAACTCTAGTTCTACTTGTCCATTTTTGAGTACTCTACAACAAACATGGGATCATAAGGTAATCATATTGGCCAACAAAATTAAAGGAAAATTTTACAGGTTCTGCAAATATATTGGATCAATCTTTAAATTATCATAATTATACATCTTAAGACTATTAAATGTATATATAAAAAAAATACACATGCATTTTGCATTTTACTACACTCAAATGAGGGCATTTTTGCGCCTGGTGCATTTGGTAATGAGGTTCTAGTGCATAATATGTGCCTTGAAAAGGATGGGCTAAAAAAACCAAAGAGGTAAACAAATGGCATATATGATGATGCATGTTTGTACAAAAACTTTATATTCCAAAAATGTCAAGCGGTAAGAAAATAAAACTGGTTACAGATTCTAAGAGAAGGAACTCATCTGCAAGTGTTATATACAACAACGATGAACACGGATAAGTAATTCATCTTCCAGATGTTGGCAAAACCACTTCATGTGAAAAGGACTTCATCACACCATCGGCTTCTATTTGAGAAAACTTTGCCCACAACCTGAAACGGTCATCCATGTCCACAATTTATGGCAAATATTAGTCATTGTTTTACCGATGACTGCAATTTCATATTAAAGATGCAACACATTCAGCATATCCCCAAGCTTCTTAAAAAGGGCTCTGCAATTGAGATGACTCGATCCCAGGGAGACTCCAAGTTCATTTAGATATTTAATTACAGTTAAAACCATTTCATAAAGATGAATGTATATATATATATTTTTTTATAGGAATAAGGCCTCATTAAAAAAACCCTTCATAACTATTAAGTTTTGTAGAACTCCATAGTCATTGGAAGAGGGAAAAGAGTGCCCAGAATTTTACTACCAAACATAAGAAATAAAGATGAATGTATATATATATAACCCTTCAGAAAATATTCAAGAAGGTTTGATTTTTTCTCATTTTTAACAAAGATAACCTAAATACCCAGGATACAATCAAAGATGTCAAATCTGAAGCTGTTGATCACATAAAATTCTTAACCTCAAAACCACAGGCCAAATATAAATTAAAATATAAAAAGGGCAGTCAAATATATCCTAGTTCAGTAAATAGTTCAATAATTAGAGAAACAATTGCCAATATACCCTTTCAAATGCTCTGCCAAAACACATTGGTGAATTCACTACCAAAACTTCTGGTAGCACAATCCATGTAGGCATTGAGAATGTTTAACAGAACCCACTCCAAGCTTCTCTGCCAATGAGCATGTTCAAGCTACATTTAATCACAAATTAAGGGCAAAAAGAACTTGTAAGTTGAAATAACAAGTATAGCAAATTAATACAATCTGATCAAAGCATCATTAAGAATAAATAAATTGGAAAAAAATGCATGTATTACGTCCCATCATTCTATTTTACTCGACTCACCACACAACCAGATGGCAATGTTTATATAACTTCCCATACTTATAGAGCACATGTCTTACTAGCATAACTGTTGACACAGAAAAACAGTTCAAGATGAAATAACATATACAAACACAAATTAATAAATTAATAAAAACCATTTTCTTATATTTTTATTTATTTTTCTCTTTTTCCTTCTTTCATCACAACATAACCAAGTCTTATACCCGACTCCCCCATCTCTCTCAACCCACCCCCGAGATTTCACTCTAGGCAACCTTGTCTCCTCTGAGCAAGAGATTCACAAGGATTTCTTATTACTAATAGTGGCAAACTGTTACTTTACCTTGTCCCAACTCCCAAATGTCTTGCTTCATATGCCCTTTTAGCTTTTTTTCTCGCTTTGCAGCAAGACAAGACCATGGGCTTCATTGATGTTGCAGACACTTGGTAGTTATTAGGTAGGACTCTTAGGAGAAGTTGTTAGAACGGGCTCACAGAATAAAGTTGTTTTAGGACTTAAAAAGAAATTGATATTGATGGGACTTCATATAATTTCTAATATTTAATCTTATTTAAAGAGACTTACAGAATAAAAAATGGCAGAATTTCTATCAAAACCCTAAAAAAGATTTGAGTCTCTCTTTAACAAGTCCTAAGGTTTCAGTCTCCCATCAACGAGCTGAGAGATTTCAGTTTCTCAGCAACAAGCTGAATCATCAATCCCAAACACACGATCATAACAATCGAATTGGGACCAAAAATATATGGCTTGAAGCAACTTATCAGATGGAAACCCTATAGAGCCCAAATTTGGCAACAGCCATAAGATCAGTGAAGAACCTAGCAACATAAATAGGACTCTTTTCCCCCGTAATTCTACTTCTGTTTTTGGTCTATTAAACTTTGTTACTGAATGCTTTCTTCTGGTTCTTGTACTATTTAACCTTCGAGTAGATGCAGAACAGGAGCTTCCATGTTTCTTTAGATTAATAAAATCATATTAATAAATTATTTTCACACACATATATATAGTCAAAACAACTAACACAATTGCATACCATGGGGCATCAAATTGTTGCTGACTTCTCAAAATGAGTAACAAATCAAGGGGATGGCCTACACAATAAATACAGTAGATAAGAAAACAGAAATCCAAATCAATAGAAGCCTGTATAAATCTCATTAACAAAAGGTACAATCTTCATCACCTACATATTATATGCATGCATGCTAGTTTAAAGATCCACGACACCTGAACAAGAGCAAGAATGGTTAGACAAAAAGTGAGCAGAGAATAGTAGGTAGCATGTCTACTTTATTTTATTAAGGTGATTATGTTTTCCTCAGAAAGCAAGAAATTCAATGCAGACAAGATCACAGAGTTAAAAAATGAACATCCATAAATCCCATTGCATCTTACTTCTTTGAACCACAGTTGCAAGGAATTTTTTTCTCCTCCAAAGGAAACTTGTAGTTATAAGTAACTTCTTCACCAGCAGCAATATGACGTTTTGCATAAATGAATATCTTCTTTTGGCCTTCTACGCTAATAACTTTTGTGTAACAATTAGGCTGCAATTCAAGTATTCCAAATCAGCAGCATCAATCAATCATGAATAGCAATAATGAACAGAGCTACATCTTCACATACCTCACAAGAATGGTTTATAAATCTAGCAACCCCACCACGCTTTGTAGCATCAACCTATACATTGAAGTAGTATACCAGAAGTCAATAGATTGGCCCAAAAAAAAGGAAAGGATGCTCCAACCATAATGCAGCTTAAACCAAGACCCGCAAGTTAAAAATTTGATTAACTTACTACATATCCGTCATCAAGTCTAAATAGATAACTGCTACCAATTCCCATCTTCTCATAATACTGTTCCCGTATATCAGAAATCTACAACATTTAAAAGCATATTCAATGATCATTTGTGAAAAGAAGAGGAATTGCAAGAAATTAGACTGAACAGGAAAACATACAAGTCAAACCTACCCTCGAACGAATTAACTCCCCGACATATTCAATGACAAAGTCCTCAGCCTCAATTGGCTCAAGCGCAATGAGACCCCAATCATGTATCTTGCTTCGCTGAAAACGTAGACGCTTTTTCCTTGCCTAATAAATGAAGCAAATTTAAAATCAATGTCAGATCAAGACATTCCAAAACCATGGTATTTAAATATCATGATGTTAAAATCACCTTCAACTGTGTAACTTTCAAGAGATCAGCACCCTCTGCAGCAGCCAGAAGGTTGCGCATCTTCACTCTGTTAGTTCGTGCAGAAAGAGCTTTACTGTTCAACAAGTGTGCAGTACTATTAACCTCAGGACCTGAATACTTCATGTTAATACACTGAATTCCTCTAACACGAGCTCTTTCAGAGGGACTTGCATTTAGAGACCATTTATGCCACTCCCAGCCAATAATTGAAGTTCGTGCACATCCATTAGATCTAGGACAGGGATTTGCAGTCCTGGATCTAATTTTGCAGGTCTTTTGATCTGTAACCCCTCTAGATGAAGAACATTTGCTACCACCACTAGCTACTTTCTGTAGCTTGATTGAAGGTGATGGATGCTCATCATTATTTAATTTCTTTCTTTTTACCCCTGATACCTTCTTTGCTGAAGATAATAACAGAAATCAAGAAAATTTAATATATGCCATTATTTGACATAAAAAAAATAATATAAGGGGGAAAAACCTTTTAGTGTTTTCTTGGAGGAATCATTAGTAAGCTCTCCTTCACTTCCAACAGTATTGTTACTCCTGCCTACAATATTCCCATCACAATTCTGAAAGGCTGATGCTGTTTCCCTGCAGACTTTAACAGCACCTTCTCCAACCAAATTTTCTGCATAACATAGTTAATAACCATTGCCTTCTCCAAGTTCATTATCATCTTCTGCATAACCAAGAACTTATCAGAAGAAAAAAAAAACATACTTTGAACAGTAGAAGCATGCTTTGATGTTTTCTGATAAATTGCACTCTTGGGTAATGAGTGGTCATTGAGCAAACTCTTCTTAGTTTCTGCATAACATAGGTAATAACCATTATTATTTCTAAATTCATTATCATCTTCTGCATAACCAATAACTTATCAGAAGAAAAAAAACAACATACTTTGAACAGTAGAAACATCCTTTGATGTTTTCTGACAACTTGCATTCTTGGGTAATGAGTGGTCATTGAGCAAGCTCTTCTTAGTTTCTGGACAACATAGTTAAGGACCATTATTATTTCTAAGTTCATTATCATCTTCTGCAATATTAAGAAATAACCGGAAGAAAAATGGCATACTTCGAACAGCAGAAGCATCCTTTGATGTTTTCTGATCACTTGCACTCTTGGGTGATGAGTGATCATTGTGCAAACTCTTCTTAGCTATGATTTTTGATGACCCAGAAATATTAGATGATTGAGACATACTTTTATTTGTCCCAATCTTTTTAGAAGGGGCATCAGTTAGTTTTGGATCTGCATGATCTAACAAATTATTGGAAGAATCTTTCTTCCAAGGCCTTTCAACAGGTTGATCCTGTGACCCATTGATAATCATGGACTGAGAAGGTCCTACCTTTTTATGAACCAACTTTTTCTTTCGGTAATATGTACATGTACCAGTCGCTAAAGATACCTCTGAGGAACCTGAACTGATAGACTTACTTGACCCCTCCCTGGGCTTATCTCGTGGGGCAGAAAAACCAGCAAGAGTTTTCTTGTCTCCACTAAACTTCTTTTCATGAGGCAAATTAAAAGTTACAACAAAATATTCAACCCAATATAAAAATCTATGTGATTAATTGTTAGAATAGAAGGTACAAAGTAGCGATTGTTACCTTTTTGCCATCAGCCTCACTCTGTTTCTTCAAACTACGCCATGATACAATAACCTGGTAAAGACTAGCATTACTAGCAAATGATGATTTCCACTCTCTTAGTACATCATCATGGAGCTTCTGCCGACAAATTGCCATGGCAACATATTCTCCAATCTTAGGGCCACTCTCAACTGTAGTTGAAGGTCGAAATTTACAAATGTGTGATGGAACAAGAATCCAGAATTAACCTCAAGTCCAGGAGGTGATGGCTCATCAACTTCTTGTTCATTACTTACATCCACAACCTTTCCAAACAATCTCTTAAATCCCCCAGCCATAAAAGTTCCATCCCTTTTAGTATAATCATTTTCAGTTATAGACTGACAACCAGGCTTCTGTGATTCTATTGAGTTCAGATTGGCAGATAAATCTGACAATTTGATCAAAACATTCTTTTTGTCTTCACAGCCGTCAGAAGTATCAAGATCAGAAGAAAGATGGCACTGACAGGAAGATCCAACCGTGTCTTGCAGCTGTAAAAGAAAAATTATTTGTTTAAATTCTGGAAAGATATGATCCTGGTGTGTTATACATTTTTTTTTGATAGGATCCTGGTGTGTTATACATAAAGCACATATTGGGCTGTAATTGGAATGAGAGAACCTAGTATCAATAGAACAGTTTAAAAAATGTAATGAAAGAAAATGAAGAACAGGATATACCTTTTGTAACTCTTTCAATTCCTCATCTATCGACAAATTGACTGATTTCTCTGTGTCCTCTTTATTAGGATTTTCATTCAATTTTTCATCATTTTCCAGATCAATCACTAATTTGGCTTCACTTTTAACAAGATTGTTAACATAGTCGGCCATAAACACCATCGCAGAAAAATGGAGCTCATTTTCAACACCTTCCAGGATACATTGTATGCCACCATAAAGGCCATTATTGTGCAATGGACTGTTCTGTTTGGATAAAGTTTCCTGCACTGCAGATGAAGATATATGCATCTCTTCTGCATGGTTATCTACAGAAACTGTAGCCAGTTCATAACCAGGTGGACAATCAATATCATGAGCCATCAATTCCTTCCCAGAGAAGAGCTGTAAAACCATAAAGCATTAGACTCAAGTTCATTACATACTATTTACACACAATCGAATAAAGACTTTACTTACAGTTGTAGCTTTTACATTTTCAGTCTCCTTGCCATGATCAAAGGAGCCACTAGCAGATGCCATAACATTAGGCTGACCAAACCAAAGTTTTCCCCTTCTCCAGGAAGATAAATATTCAATAATACTATCATAAAAGACTGCATTCCATGTAACTTCCATGCAATACTCAAAAAGCATCTTACAAACAACTGAATAAGAACCCCAAAAATTTTCAATGCTTCCCACGGATTTTAGACGTGCATCAAAATCAGTAGATTCTTGAATTGAAGGACTAGATACATCATGGGAGCCTGCTGTGCCAAACTTGGGAGTACAACGAATACTTCTTTCAGGGGTATTTTTAATCTGTATACCAAACGAGCTTCAGATTTTAAGAAAACAAACATCAGATTTTTTTTATTGAGTGATTGCATACATTACCAGTTTTCCATCAGAACTTTTAACATCTTGGTTGCATGATTCAACCATTAGATGCCTGTCAGATTTTTTTGCAGCAACAAACTCTGAAATCATAGTGGTGATTATTTCATCTAGCATAACTCTACGAGCTGCTTGCATAATTCGAGAATGCAACTCAGAAGAAACTTCTTCAGAAATTGCCGATATGAAGTTGACAGCTGACTCGTGTTCATTTTCAACAACAAACTGACCACCTTTCCAAGCATTTAAAACAGACAACAAGTTGGTGGTGCGAAACCTATCATTAGCATGATAAATCTGCAAAATAATAATTAAAACAAAAGGAGATAAGAAGAAAGAAACCAAGTAAAGCTTTGATGCATCATGCCATCCTACCACCACAGGTGAACTAGGTTTGCTAGAGCTCATAGGACCCAATAGTTGAAACTTGAAACAAAAGATCGTTCATGCAAATAAATCATGACTCAAGAGTTTCAAGGCTTACCAAAATAGAATCTCCAAGATAACCACTGCAATGCCAAGAATACAATTGCAAAAGGGAATGAGGCCCGTGTTTCCTACTCTCACCATCTTCAAACAACCAACATACATCTTCACCTGACTGGAATAAAAAAAGAAGTGAATCATTCAGAAGAAGTCCTATAAAAAACAAACTAGCAACAAAATGCTAGGTGCTCAAGAGCTTACACTGCAGTTGAATTGAGAGGGGAAAGGGGAAGGAGTGTGTTGGACACTGGTAAGGGAAGAATTTAAATAACTGGAAGCTGTGGTTGAAGTGAGACAAACAAATCCTGTAGCAACATGATCAGGGAACTGCCTAAAGTACTTTAAGGGAACAGGATTTATCAAAGTCCCATTGACCATAGGATAAACAGGGAGCTCATCCGGCAAGAAACCAGTCGACAAACCATCGTACAACTGCTGCTGGATATAAGGACCACACATCTGCCCCTGCTCATTGACATACATCCATCCACTCACATAAGAAGAACAAGAAGAAGATGGTTCATTGCTGAAGTAACTGTTGCCTACGCACGAAGATCCACCGCCATTACAAGAATGAGGAATACCACTTTTATTGCCGTTAGACTGGCAACTCATCTCCGTTGCGAATTGCTCATCACTGCCAAATCATGAACATGAATATAAAAAAAATATGAAAGGGCCGACAGCTGAATCAACAATAAAAAAGAATATATTAATAAAATACCCGCGAATTGAAGATGCCAAGTGGGCGGAGGGATCTGAAACTTTAAGGAGCTTTCTGGAAAAATATGGGTGATCATATTTGCCAATGGGGGATGTTGAGGACACCATTGATTGACTGGAATCAATTCAAATCTAAGTCAATTGTTCATAATTGTATTATTACTAACTAATACAAAAAAAAAAGCTAAACTAAAAAGGGGTTAAAAGAAAGAAAATTATTGTGACGAGATCTATTTATCTTGAATCTGGAATAGAAACACCCAAATTCCGAAGCATCTTTTTTACACATACCAGTTGCAAAAGTATGAACCATTCAACTCTATTGCATGCCCATCCAATGCAATCTAATCGTCGCCGCAATCTGTACAACTCCGGTGGTTGTTGGTTTCAAATCCGACAAGGGTAGCAGGGGTTTCGATAGAGAGAAATTTGCTGAATTAGGGGAAAACCATTACGCGCCACCGGCGACTGATTTGGGCTGTTCCTATTGTTCTTTTCTTTCTTGGGTCACAAAGCAGAGCAAAGAAAAATTGTGCCCACCCCTCTCGCGCAAGTGAGTCACTTCTGACTCGTTCCGTTGTTTATTTTTATTTAATTTTCTTCGTACATGCATTAAAACCACTCCAAACGGAACTGGGCAATTCGTATGAGATTTCAGCTGTTCTTTTTCTCGACTTCAATCTCAAGCCCTATTTCTTTCTTCTACGATCTTACTTTTTCTGCGTTTGTTTCAGGCCTCTCTCCTATGATTTTCATATTAATTATCCACTCATTTCTTGGGCTCATTTTTGGGCCTATGAATGATAGATTGCTTGTTAATTAATCATAATAATTAATTTTATTGAGTAAATAAAGAAAAAGTATAATAAAAATCATATATTTGAAAAAAAATATAATATCTATAATAAATTAAGTATATCAACGGATCACTTATCTTAAAATCATAAAAAAAAATGTACCCTAGCCGCTCTCCCTGGATTTTCTTTAAGATTTTCTTCCCCCGTTTTGTTTTATTTATTTGATCGATAGCGATATTAATTTTAGTGTTAGTTATTAATCGTCATACTTCTTATTTTTTATTTATTTTCTTAAATTATATCTTATTTTTTATTTTCAATAATTATATTTTTGTTACATGTTTTTTTTACTTTTGTGGCACATTTTTTATGATTCAATGTTATTTCATATAAATTTGGATTGCTTCATAATATAACCACTTTTCCCTCCTTTATCTTTATATGTCTGAATTTATATAAAAATTGATATTTAATTGTATATTTCGTATTTTTAATACTTGTTGAGTTTGCTTGAACTTTCAAGTGTTAGTAATTATTTTTCCATCTGATTTTCTATGGGATTATTTTTAATTACTTTCCTTTAAGTTTAGATGAATTAGTGTTTAAGCCGTGAATATTATTTTGTTTGATACTGAGATAAAATGTTAATATATTTTTTGTTATTTATTTCATTTTTATATATATTTAAAAATATTTTTATTTTGATATAATTTAAATATTTAAATATATATTTGGTACCTGAATCAGGTATTTTTTTCCTTAAGTTGGTCCATAATTATTTTTATTTTCAAATAGGTATCTAAATTTTAATTTCATCCATTATTTAATAATTTTATTAAATTTTTTAACTTTTGATGACGTGACAATATATGATTATACTATATGTATTTTACAACCGAGTCGAACTCAAGTATTGTTGAGCTCGACTCAAACTCAAAAACTTTAAAAATAAGCTCAACTCGACTCAAAAACTCACAAGCTACAAATTATCAAGTTCAACTCGAACTCGAAATATTATATTTAAACTTGAACTCGAAAAGGCTCGAACTCAAAAAAAAATTTGAAGCTCGATTGAAGCTGAAATTCGAGCTCGATTGAAGCAAAAGAACAGTTCGCTCTATGCTCACTAAAAGCTCAATGATTTTGAATGCAAAATTGTCTTATTATTTATAAAAGTCAGTTGGGATGCTCTTATATGTTTCTTACTCATGTCGGATTGTTTTAAAAAAAAAATTAAACCAAACGACATCGTTTGTTATTATTTTTTCAGCCCAAATTTATTTTTTGATTATAGTTATATAATTATATTTATTATTTAATATGTTTTACCTTAAATATTATGTTTTAGTTGATTTGAATCATTTGTTTCACTTGATTTTATGGTTTTTAACTTATATATGTTATGACTTCTGATATTTGTATATATTTTAATATTGTAAACTTTAAAAAAGTGTTACATATATATTAATATTGCTTTAAATATTATGTAAAATTTAAAAAAAATATCATTTTATATAAAATCCGGTTCAAATCGATTGAAGCACGATTGAACCAGTACCTTCACCGATTCAAAGCCGATCCAATTTTAAAAACATTGGTTTTTACGGTATCGAATTTTGATTTAATTCCAGGTTTATCTGCAACTATGATTCAGATATTATCACATCTGAATGATAAGTGAACCGGTGTTCTCCTATAAATTTACACTAATGTCCTTGTTGCTTTTTGGGGGTTGAAAGGAATATCATTTAGCATATTCTCATTCCCAAGCTAATCAATTAATTGATTAATTTTGTGATGATGTCTTCCTTTGGAAATATACCTATTTTCCTTTTATTCTAGATTTCGTATTTCTCAAATTCTGAATTGCACAATAATAACTATATTTTATCCGCTACTTAAAAACAAAAAACAAGTATTAAAAGTAGTGGGTAATATTCTCATGCAAAAATGACATTCTATATGATAAATTAATTATAATTTGATTTTGATTATTTATTATTATTTAAAAGATAAAAACACCCTTAAAAAATTAAACTCTTGCAAAAACAAATTTATATAATTAAATTCTTATAAAAATCCATTCCGTTAATAACAATCATCATTTACTGATAATAATAGTTAATATAGGATAATGGACTAATTGATTTTTTAGGTTCACAGTAATTCAATTGATATCGTTTATAAGAACTTTTTTATGTAAGATAAGATTCATTGTGATAATATACATAATAAAATATTATAAAATTTTAATTAATTGATGAAATAATCTTCTTCTTTTAAAGGAAAAAAAATAGTAAGAGGGACACTGTATGGGCTGTCTAAAGGATTAAACTTTGAGATTAATGTCATTAGAAGATTTGATAATAATTTTTTTTACATCATTTATAGTTCAATCAAGAAAGAGAAATAAAATGTAAGTTAACTCTTCATAGTTGATATAAATAAAATTAGATTATTTTAATTTTTTTCTAAAAAATGCATTTGATTTTAGTTTAATTGTATTTTAATACCGAAAATATTAGATTAAATGAAATACATATATATGATTATCTTTCTTCTGAAAATCTAGCACTCAACATAATGGTAAATTCAATGAAATAAAAATAAAAATTAATTTTCAAAAGGAAGATAATTTTAAAAGATAATAAGTTAAAATTGAATCATTAAACAAATAAATTAGTTATCCCTAATTTATATTATAAATTTCAGTCTAATATATTTATTATTTCCCCTAATTGTAATTGGGAAAAGAGTAATAACAGGGGAAAAAAGGGGTATATTTGGAATGAAAATTGGGTTTGGTGGTATCGGCCACAGCTGCAGTCTTCCGACTCTGGATTTGATATATATAAAAGGAAAACCATCACTTCCCACTGCACACTCCACCTAAAACCAAACACACTCCGCCGCACCAACCTTCCATCGATATCCTTTTCTACTCCTTTACCAACCGAAGATCAAGACACCCCAACTAACTTCAATTACTGTTCTTCCAAATTCAGATTTAAGATTAAATCATCCCTAAACCAATCAAACAAACAACAGAAATGGACTCCGATTACGGCATTCCCAGAGAGCTTTCCGATCTCCAGAAACTCCGATCTCTGTATCAACCCCAGCTTCCTCCTTGCCTCGAGGTCTCTCCTTTCTCCACCTACATCTCGTGTTTTATTATTTGTAATCGTTGATTTTTTCCTATTTCTTTTGCTTTTTTATTATATTTCTCTTTTTGCTTTTGTTTGGATCTGATTTTTTTTCTTGTTAATCTTTTGTTCTGCATGTAGACTAATTAGATTTTTTGTTACTAACTAACGATTCATTTAATGCTTCAGGGAACAACTGTCAGGGTTGAGTTTGGTGATACCACTACATCTCTAGACCCAACCGATGCTCAAACCATTGCGCGTGCTTTTCCACACACTTTTGGCAAGCCTTTGGCTCACTTCTTTAGGCCGACTGCCAAAGTACCTGCTGCTCAGATTATAACTGAGCATCCAACTATTAGGTGCTTGTTATATTACACTTCATGATCCCCTCTCCCCGTTTTAGGCTAATTTTAATGCAACATTTGCTTCTACTTGCTGCATCCTTCATCATTTCACTTTTCCGTGGAATTGTTGGCATTAATTCATGTTCATGTTGCTGCATGGATATATTTATGTGTACAGATCTTTTTATTTGTCTAATTACCAGATCTTCTTGCATAACAGGGTTGGACTTGTCTTTTGTGGGAGACAATCCCCTGGTGGGCATAATGTCATATGGGGCCTGCACAAAGCTCTCAAAATTCACAACCCGAATAGCACTTTGCTGGGCTTTTTGGGTAAGCTGCGCTCAGCTTAAATGATGCTATACAGTCAACGCAATGATACACATACACGATACAATTATATTGGTGCACACGATCAAAACTCATACATAATTATAAGTACACCATACTCCTCTACATGTCCATAAATAGATTACACACTTATATGTTGCAGATGTGATTTGCTTAGCTTAGTTTTATTTTTCTAGTATTCCGTTGCAATACAACTGTATGTTTGTGCTTGTTATTCTCTATGTGACGGGTGATTCTTCTACCGCTCCTGCTAACAGGTGGTACTCAAGGTTTATTTGCGCAAAAAACTCTAGAGATCACTGATGATATTCTTTCGACCTACAAAATCAAGGTAGGTTTTTTAATGAGCCAATCTTATGTAAAGAAACGGCTTTGATTTTATATGGTTCTATAATTTAACATGCTTCTATGTGCTTTTTGATTGAGAAGGTGGTTATGATCTGTTGGGACGGACTCAGGATCAAATTAGAACAACTGAGCAAGTTCAGGCTGCACTAACTGCCTGCAATGTTTTGAAGTTGGATGGCCTTGTAATTATTGGAGGTGAATTAATTCTTAAGGTTTACAACATGCTATGATAAGTGAGTGGAAGTGACCAAGTAAGAGTTATGTTTGGCTTGTAGGTGTAACATCAAACACAGATGCTGCTCAACTTGCTGAAACATTTGCTGAAGCCAAATGTCCAACAAAGGTAACTTCCACGATTAGATCTCTATACTGCAACAACTGTTTTGGTTCTTCTGTCTCTATTTCAATTGGATGTTACCCTCAAAATCTTGAAATGTGTTGTGTTCCAGGTGGTTGGTGTTCCTGTTACGCTGAATGGAGACTTTAAGAATCAATTTGTTGAAGCTAATGTTGGTTTTGATACAATATGCAAGGTATCAATCTTAAACATTTAGGAATTTACATTGTAGTAGTAGTTAAAGTTAAATTCAGGAGAAAAGACATCAAGCAGATTCATTAACTTGCTGATGGAATTGTCACACTTGAAACTTTTAAATTTGATGTGCAATTTGCTTGCAGGTCAATTCCCAACTTATCAGTAATGTCTGCACTGATGCACTCTCTGCCGAGAAGGTAAGTTTTTTTCCCATCATAAGATAGTTTTTTTTCCCCAAATTGCTTTCTGGTTTCTTACCCTAGCTTCCTTTTCTTTTTTAGTATTATTATTTTATCCGTCTTATGGGAAGGAAGGCATCACATGTTGCCCTGGAATGCACCCTCCAATCTCATCCAAATATGGTTAGTTTTTGCTATATTTTTTAGTTACATCTTCTACAGAAAATGTTTATTTTCGCTAAACATTTGATATGTTTTAACAGGTAATTCTTGGCGAAGAGGTGGCTGCATCAAAACTTACTCTTTTTGACATAACAAAGCAAATTTGTGATGCAATTCAAGCTAGGGCCGAGCAAGGTAAGATATTGCAAGTTGCTTTATTTCATGTTAGAAAAAGCTCAGTTGTCATTGTTGTTCCCTGACCTTGTGTGTTCGAAACAGACAAGAACCATGGGGTCATCCTTCTGCCTGAAGGGCTTATAGAGAGCATTCCTGAAGTGTATGCACTATTGAAGGTAACTAATGTTAAATAGTGCCTAGTCTCTAGTTCCCTTCACATCCTGCGTTCTAGGAAAAAGGTTTTTCATTTGAAGCTTCGATTTGACATCAGCCTGTGTTGATGATATTTACTTCAGGAAATTCACAGTTTGCTCAGGCAAAACGTATCTGCTGACACTATTTCTTCCCAACTGTCACCCTGGGCATCTGCTTTGTTTGAATTTTTGCCACCTTTTATAAGGAAACAGGTGCTGCTTCTAATTTCCTAATGATTAAAGATATGTGCACATGGTAGACAAATTAATGAGCTTAATGAGTGTCATGTTCAATGTTACAGCTTCTCCTCCATCCCGAATCAGATGATTCTGCACAGTTGTCACAGGTAACTAGCTTGAGATATAACTACTTATTAAGAGAATACCCCATCAAATCTTTCTAATTGCTGATATCTTTTCTGCCTTTTCCAGATTGAGACAGAGAAACTACTGGCGCATCTTGTAGAGGATGAAATAAATAAGCGGCTGGTAGGGCAATATTCCCCTTGTGTTAACTACCTATTTGATACTTTCTTGTTGACCATAAACCCTAAACTTTTAAAATCATTAAATGAATTTTCCAGCCTTCTGTCAACTTAAGTTTTTCCCAAGAGAACGTTTTCCATATAACAAGTTCTGCCTTTCTCTCACGATTTACTGGAATGTTGTAGTAGTATCCTTTAGAATCATGTATATTTAACTGTTAATCTTAGTATTTTTAGACTGATTCTTTACTCACTTGTTTCTCTGTTGTTCTGGGCAGAAAGCAGGTACTTACAATGGTAAAAAATTTAATGCTATCTGCCACTTCTTTGGCTATCAGGCTCGTGGATCCTTACCATCAAAGTTTGACTGTGACTACGCCTATGTAAGTTATCATTAAAGTGTGGTTATGTTTCCTTTACCTGTTTTAATATTCTCCCTTTAGTAATAATGATGAATTTTCACAGGTTCTTGGACATGTCTGTTATCATATACTTGCAGCTGGTTTAAATGGTTACATGGCAACTATAACTAACCTAAAGAATCCAGTAAACAAGTGGCGCTGTGGTGCTGCACCTATTACAGTTGAGTTTTGTATTTTGTTTAGTATAATGCATGATTTGGGTTGACAACTTCTAACCATCATTTCATTTCGCTTACTGGGAGCACCCTTCCTCGGATCTACTCTTTCTTTTTAATGCTTTCTTATAGTCTACCTGCCATTTTCTTTCATTTGCATATTCTCTCTATAAGGCTTGACTTTGATTGCGCTTGCTAAAACTTAGGCAATGATGACTGTGAAGCGCTGGTCCCAAAATCCCAATTCTTTGGCAATTGGAAAACCTGCTATTCATCCAGCTACTGTGGATTTGAAAGGCAAAGCATATGAGTAAGTGTTGTTTTACGTTTGTAAGCGAAGCAGCATGATTCTAGATATATAAAAGCACTCCTTATAATTTGTATAAAACCTGTAATTGCAGGCTGCTGAGACAAAATGCAACAAGGTTTTTGCTGGATGATATCTACAGAAATCCAGGGCCCCTTCAGTTTGATGGTCCAGGTGCTGATGCTAAGGCTGTAACGCTATGCGTTGAAGACCAGGATTACATGGGCCGCATCAAGAAACTACAGGAGTATCTTGACAAGGTCTGTTTCTAT
Organism: Hibiscus syriacus; assembly: GCF_006381635.1. Classification (NCBI taxonomy): domain Eukaryota; kingdom Viridiplantae; phylum Streptophyta; class Magnoliopsida; order Malvales; family Malvaceae; genus Hibiscus; species Hibiscus syriacus. Next base: position 173,857 of record NW_024062441.1, read on the forward strand.
TTAACGACGAATGATTTGTTCGTTCAGCCATCGCATGGATTTTCTTAATCTTTGGTTCTGGTTTTGATTTTGCTTCCATTCAACTGAAATTGGTATGGTAATACAGTCATCGTATATCCATCACGTATATTTTTTCCCCTTCAGGTATGTACCATAGTAAAGCCAGGGTGTTCTCAGGAAGTACTGAAAGCGGCTTTAAGTGTAATGGCATCTGTGACAGAGGTTCTCTCTGTGATGTCTTCATCTTCACCTGGCGCACAAGCCCTGTGATCCAACAAGCCAGTTACTGTCGTTTTTTTCTCAATTATCCTCAACCATTTTTCTTCTTTTTGTGAGAAACTGATTTGGAGTTCCCCCTGATTTCTTGTTTTCGGGATGGAAGATATTTTGTTGGTTTTTTTTTTTTATTTAAAAAAATATAATATATTAATAATCAATAACTAGTGTCTACGCAGCTTAACAATATTGTGTAAGCAGCCCAAGAGCTTCTTAGTTTTTCACACATAACTATCTATATTTCTATAATAATTGAGGGGGGAAATTGAACTGGTAAGTTATGAAACATTTATATTCATATATATGCTATATTTAAATTTCAAAATGAACTGGTGTCAATTCATTTGATTTTTTTTAATAATATATTCAATAATTTAGAACAAACCATTAATCAAAAAAATAATTTAGAACAAACCTTTAAGCACGACTCTCAAATTCATATACACTGTATCTATAAACACTTTAAATAAATTATTAAAATATTTTGTATCCCATGATAAGTGTGATAAAATAACTTAGTATTCTTAAAAGCAATTCCAAAAGAAATATTAGACTGATTGATTCAAAATTGTTCGTGGAGAATAGAAGATAGAGGAGATTGGCAGTTACTTTCGAGTCCAGGGTAGGTAGGTCGTCTCCGGTTTCCTCTTCGTTCTCACCTAAACTCTAGAAAACATTTCCATACAATATTCCTCCTCAAACTCGGCTCCATGTAATGCAAAACATGACAAACAGAAGCTAAAGTTCTACTCGTCTCTATATAGCTGATTCTCGGAGTCTTCCAATATGAGATTGAGGTGTCACAAAGCATCTATTAGTTCTTTCCTTCTAGGCAAGTTTACAATTATCCAATATAACGAAGTTCTGTCTTAAAGAGATATATGCAAGGACATAAATATCTCACATTCCTTCTACAGTGTCACTGAATTCATCTACATCAATTCGAGATCGAATCGGTGCTGCCCTTTGGCCTGAGCTTATCATGTTCTGATCATGGATGTCACTATTCTCAGATGCACTTGATGTTTGTGCACCTTGGGTTACAAATCTGCGTGTTAAATCCTTGAAACTCCAGTCTGTAAGATAACTTGGTCTGGTTATAACACCGGTCACTTCGGTATCTCCAGCAAGCATAGCCACTACACGGGACATGGGTGGCCGCATCGATGGTGACCCCTGAGTGCATAAAAGTGCTACTTTCACCACTCGAAGAGCTTCATTTTCGTCGAACTCGATTAAATTTCGATCAACCAGATCCAAGCTTTCGTTATTTTCATGTAGAACCCATGCCTGGAAACAATGTCGAAAACATATCCGTTCATCGTGATTTTATGTCCTTTTGAAGCCAATGGGAAACAAGTGAGTACAAGATCGCCTAATACTTACCCATTCGAGTAGATAGATTTTATCATCCTCCATGCTATTATCAGAGTTTGGTCTACCACTAAGAATCTCCAAAGCAACAATGCCAAAGCCAAAAACATCGGCTTTCTCAGTGAGATGCCCATGCATTGCGTATTCCGGCGCCAGGTAGCCACTTTAACATAAAATTACTATATCTGGTTATGTGTTATAAATGATTCCTGAACTATATATGAACTAAAGTCTATAGGGGCTTACATGGTTCCTGCAACTCGGGTGCTTATGTTCGTTTTCCGGTCATCATACAGCTTTGCCAATCCGAAATCAGATATTTTGGGGCACAGTTGTGCATCAAGCAGAATATTACATGCCTTAACATCTCTGTGTACTATCCTTGGCCTAGACTCCTCATGAAGATAAGCTAACCCCCTTGCTGTTTCTAAGCATATATTGTAACGGGTTGGCCAATCAAGATGCAAGCCACTATGTCCTGTGCGTATAAATCAAATGATTCAAATCCATTCTTCCTGAGTTTTATGGTTCTAAAGTTGATTAGTTAATGCAAGAAAACATTATTAGTGTGATCATACCAAAGAGTGCCTGATCAAGGCTTTTGTTTTCAAGGAACTCGTAAACAAGAAGATGCCTTTTCCCTTCGAAGCAGCATCCGTGTAGTTTGACAAGTTTGCGATGTTGCACGGCCGATATGGTGGCGATCTCGGCCATAAATTGACTCTTTCCCTGGTCTGATGCTATCGAAAGTTACTTCACTGCTACCACCGTCCCATCTGAAATTGTACCCTATACGGTAAACTTAGTAATGAACTTTTTCCTTTCGTCTAGGAATCACCATGATTGTTGCATCCTAAAACTGTAGAACATTCTATACTTTGAAGACATCCCCGAAACCACCTTCTCCTAACTTGTTCGAAGAAATGAAATCTTCGGTGGCGGCTTTTAACTCGGAATAACGAAACGTGATTAGTCTAGGACAGAGATCAAGCAGCACTGCAAAGTCAAGTACGGAAATTAGTAGGTTGTACGTTGGAGCAATGAAATGCAAAATAAAAGAGCTCTCTCATATTACCAATTACCGTGATTCGATAAAACTGATGCTCTTACCTTCCTCATCATCTTGTTTTTTCCTCTTTAAGTGAAAAATCGAAAATATAAGTATCGAAACCAAGACCACAACAGAAACTGTAAGAACAACAATTAATTTTGTCCAGTTCTTCTCTTTAGACCCCATGGCAGTTGAAATGAAATCTGAGAAACAAAATAGATGTATTAAAAACAGAAAACAGGAAATAAGCACATGAAGCATATAATGCATAAAGATATGCAAGCGTTAATGTGTCTTACATGGAACAACACTAATAGCTGAAATGGAGGGACCATAATAACCTTGTTCTGGTGTACAATAAGTCCCCTTACCAGCCCAAAACAGGTGAATTTCAAGACGGTTCTCAGTTACATTAACAGTGAAATTCTTAGTTATTGCTCTCTCAACACCTCCTGCCTCTTTCGATATATCGAAATCCCTTAATTTCCGGGTTCCCTAATCAAGAGTTGATGAGGTACCATAGGAAGTATTCAACTTAGAATGGTATTGATTTCTACTTCAAAAGAATTATTACCAGAATATAAACATCGAAAACACGCCTCGCTAGACTCTTCCAAGACTGCGATGATCGGTCTGGGAAACCCGTTTCTGCAAAGAACAAGTTTACGGTATAGAGCCCATTCTCAAGGCCTAGGCCATAGTATCTCAGTGATCCAGGGGATAGCCTTGAACTATGATACAGCTCCGGAGTGTTTGTACCTCTCACTTGTGCTAAGGTGTTTTCCTCGTACTGTTCATTCTGTCTATCTGCAAACAAGCCTACATTGCTAACTGCCCAATTCCGTGCACCGTTTACGACATATGTAGCTGCACCAAGGGGTCTGTCATCGGCCTCGAATTCTATCCCATTAGAAATTATCTGTGATCCGCCACACTTGATCGAGAACTTTGCATCTTACAATGCCGACATTGAAATACGTTAGCAAAGTACAAACAAAGAACTAGTCAGTCGTGATTAAAATCTTATAATTAAGACTTCAGTAACAGATAATAGTTCCAAAGTTTTAGCTAGTACATCGTGGAGCATCTTGGTTGCAGGGGAAGCTTCTTTGGAGGCATTCTAGTCCCGGTAAACGCCTGCCGAATTTCGAAACAATTTCTAGATTAGGATCAGAATACATTTCCTGGCAGATATAATAGCAAGCTTTTGTTTCCTAGACTATAGCTCACCAAATGTTTAAACTGTTAAGTGAGATGTTGTTGCCCACTAAGTTCCTACATAAAATGCCATGAAACAAGCTCTTATTGGTATTCGTTTGCAATTGATTCAACATTTACGAAGCTCCATTCGAGCACCAAAAAAGCCATAAGTTACGAAGCCATGTTAATATCAGAAAGCAAATGCAAGTAAATGAAGTATCCTGGTTTAGAAAACATACAGTTGTAAGCCTGAGTTCACCCAAGAAGGCAAGTTTCCTGATAGTAAATTGTATGATAAATCTCTGCATGTAGAAGGATATCAGCTGAAAGTAAACATGCAGCATAGAGGAATGCTGTATGAAACAAGTTGGACTGATATAATGACTTACATAGTCTGAAGTGCTTCACTCTTTTGACCGGGAATGGCACCCGAAAGACTGTTATTTCCAAGAAACCTGGCCATTTCAATAGTATGAAGAGAGATAATGTCTAAAAACTGACTTAGGCTGAGATTTTCAACTATTGAAGGGGATAGTTTTATTGTTTATTTGCAGCTTACAAGTGTCTGAGAGAACCCATTGTAAAAATATTACTTGGAATGGAGCCTATGAAGTTGTTGAAACTCAAGTCCCTGGAACAGAGAGAAATTGAAAACACAAAGCCAGTGAATATCATAAATTATTAAAGCAGTTAATTTTAAAATAAAATAAAAACTTACAGCTTTTGTAAAGACTGTAGTTCTATGATATAAGATGGCAAAACACCAGTGAGTAAGGCATTTCTTAGAACCCTGCAGAAAATGTAAATAAAAAAAAAGGAAGGGAAAAGTAATTGTTAATCCATAAATATTCATAATTGTTTTTCCAAATGAAAGAACATAGATGAATACAAGTAAAGAGTGTGGTTAACTCACAAGTCAGTCAAGTTCTTTAGATTTCTGACAAAATCAAGGGAAGAACTTCCATTGTATATATCACTAATTCGCCTACAAGATATGCAAGCATAAAAAAGGGTACATATTTGCATACATGTGTCACGTATGAATATGACATTTACACTTACAAAGAATTCAGTGAGGTTAAATTCGCAAAACTTGACGGAATCGGTCCTTCGAAAGAGTTCCCTTGAAATCTCCTGTATAGAAACATTTGACAGACTAGTATTTTGATGTCTGATTCAGAGAGAATTTTATACGAAGATGAACCGAGATATTTTGATGAATTGCAATGATGTAAGCTTTGTCCAGTTATTGCCAACAAATTCTGGTATTTTGCTTGTGAATGCATTGTCAGATGCCCACCTGAAATCCAACAGAGCTTACTGTTATATTGATAAGGACTTAATGAAATTCACGCTGTTTGCAGGAGCAAGAGAAAGAAAAAGCAATAAGCATAAAGGAGAGTCTTTCTTACACATTTCGCAGTTGTACAAGGTTAGCAAATGTTGAGGGAATCTCGCCACCCAATCCACAACTGTTAATGTTTCTGCCAAATTCAAGGGGTAATCTGTAAACACAATCTGCACATCCTCTTACAAAGAACTAAAGGAAGTTGGAACTTAAAGTTCTCGAAGTTTGACTAGATTTCCCAGTTCTGGAGGGAGTGTCCCGGAGAAATTATTAACACCGAAGTTCCTGCATCACATTGATCCTTGAACAAACTTCGGAAATGAACCCGGTTTTTATTTCGTAAAGACACAACGATAAAGTAAAACGAGAAATGTAAGTTGGTTTGTATCCATAGTTTCAATACAAAGATTCATTGAGAGTTTCTGATTCTTACACATAATATAGCTCCTTAAGGCTTCCAAGCTCCTTTGGAATAGGTCCAGATAAATCGTTGTGGGAAATTGACCTACACGATGTAAAATAACCATTGTCTGTCATATACTTGTATATAGAACAGAGTGGATTTGACACTTTACTGATTCATCTTCATAAAAAAATAACCATCCTTGTATGATAAGGGATCAGATTACGAGTTTCACTAGCCGATGTGAGACAAATATTCGTATCCGACACTCATACTTGAGTTCGAGTAACACATCCTAATTATCAATTACATGGGATTCGGAGATTCATATAAGAAACTACTTATGCCTGACATTTTCTTTGTTTCTGTTATATCAAAACTTGTTCTTATGATTCTGAAAACCAACAAAGAAATAGTGTCCACATTGAACACTAAATGCTTTTATCAGATTATCTTTCAGAACTCACAGCAACCCTAATCTAGACATTTTTCCAATGAATGTCGGCAAATGATCCGAGAAGAAATTTCGATCGAGCTTCCTACATCACCAAACAGTATAAATATGATAAGTTACTGTAAAACTAACCATTTTCCCTACCCGTAAAGACATACTGTTAAGCATTCTAAAATCTGCATTCTTTTGCAAAATATTCTAAAATCTTACAAGAATGTCAGGTAAGGCAAATCCAACAGCTCCTCTGGTATCACCCCTCGTTTATCTAGAGCATATACCGTCCTGATAGAGCGAAAATATTAGTACAAAATGAACATTCACTATTATTAGACTTAGAGCAAGAAGCATACAGGCTAGTAATGTGGCAAAGAGTGTTATTTCTGAAAGAACAATCACATCTGATAGCAGGGTTATTGGAAGGATCCTCCAACACAGAATCACTTTGGCTGAGAGCAAATCCACTGCATGGCTCTCCACTGATGTTCCATGTATGTGTATCCCATTGTTGGAAGATCGTGTTCAATGCCCTCACTGTTTTCACATTCATGAAACTATTGGTGAAAACAGCAGTACATTGTTTTATATATATACACACACAGAAACATACAGAGAGGCATGGAGTACCTTCGGAAGGATCCGTGGCAGCTTTCTGGGCAATAATGGATTGGCTGCACCAAAAGGAAACAACCAAGAAGAAGAAGAAGAGAAAACATGTCGAGGAAGACAGCAATGGCTTCATCATCCTTTTTCCTTTCTTTTGATGTAGGACAACACTCAAATCTAAACGACTCAATGAGCCCATGCCTCTGGCATCTTATTCTTCGTCCTGCTGAAGATAAAAAACCCACAAAACTTTTGTTTTAAGAGATGATCGGTACAGTAACAAAGCTCAATTTATCAATGTTTCTTCATGCTCGATTATGCAACTCTGAAAGTTGGAAAAATCAAAGTCCACTTCAAGTCTTCAACTTGGAAAAATGTAATTTTTTATTATTATTATTTTGAAGAATTGAACTAATAGATTGCGGAAGAAACTAGAAATATAATTATCATATTAGTTAAAAGAAAACCAAAGCTCCTACCAACCCCTGAGTAGGCTATCAGAATTTAGAATTAAAAAAAGGAAAAAGTTACGTCAATGTTGAATTTAAGTAAAAGCTTTTTGATATACAAGCAAAGGCTGATTCATGTATTAAATTAAATTTGTACATGTAACATTATAAATGTTTTGAAAGAACAATTTTTTAATAGAATCGAGTGATTATAAGGTAAAATTTATTCAAATTCTTTCTTAGTCATTGATAATATATACATACCTTGCAAACGTAATTGTTAAAATCTGAAACATCTAGAGAGAACTACACCCCTTTTACTGCTATGATCGAATAGATTAAAGAAAAATAAAAAACATCAAAAGAGTAAATAGTCATAGATCATATAATGAAACCTCAGGGAGCAACGTTGAAGTTTTGACAATGAGAAAAAAACAATAATGTGATTCTCAATCTGCAAATTCCTGGAAACAGTGTATTCCACTTCGGAGACTTGGCCACAAGAAACAACCAGTTTTGTTTTTATGTTGACTTAATTGTGTTCTTGTTTATTCTCACGCTATTTGGATTTGACCAGAGGAAAGGAATAAGAAGGTTAAATTCATCTGTCATAGTTCTTGGTTGACTTGGCCATCCACATATTTCATCTATACCATCCAAAATAAAATTTTAAAGTCTTCTTCTTTGTTGTAACTTTCAATTTTACCCTTAATTTGACTAAGCTAATCATGTTATGATTATGCTTGTCATTACTCTAAGATGCAATTGGTGTTTTTTTTTTATCTTGGGTCACAAAGCTTCTTGTTAAAGTATAAGATTTATCACGTACCTGAAATAATCAACTTAGAATTTTGTGTTACGGAAGATAGATTTATAAAATTTTAGAGACGAAAATATATTATTAATAGAAAATATAAAAATTTAAAATATATGAGAATTTAGAATTTTTAAAAGGACGATTGATGCACTCATCCTCCTTCCGTTCATCTTTGTCCACAACTCGAGTGTACATGTGTTTCATTTTTCTGTGCTCATCAAATAGTATTGTCAACCCGAAATTATATAATTTTAGTATACTTATGCATTGACTACAATCTTGGCTTAGACGACTCATGAAGATAAATTAATCCCCTTGTAGTTCCTAAACAATTAGTCTAATGATAATAACCGATATATACATATACTTTTAGAATATATATGTCGAAACGATTTTTAACGTGGTGGGAGATTTTGAAAAACCGCGTCATTTTTAATTATTCTCTTTATGGTTGATTTTTAATTAAAAACAATGTGATTTTAGAAAACCTCTCGTTTCGAAAATTTGGGAATTTATTCATGATAAAAACACAGGTTCGAAGAGTCGCCACCAATTTTTGATTAGGGTATGATTGGACACCCAAAAACGTTTTTTGTCATTTTAAATAAAAATTAATTTTAATTAAAACAACAAATTTAGGTCCGCGTTACCAGAAAATGAGTTCAGGAGTCGGTTACGCGTGGGGAAGGATTAACACCCCACAACGCCCTAAATCGGTATCTCGTCGATTAATTAATGTCTTTGCAATGAAATTTACAAATTCTATTTTAATTTGATTTATGATCTCCGACAAAACAATAACATACAAATTTACAACATTCAAAAGCACCAAAATAGGTTAAATTAAAATTACCCATTCTTTAGAAAGATAAAGAATATTCGATTATTTACAAATATCGAGATCATATCTTAAATCAGTTATAACAACCTTTTCTCGATAGATTTAAATAGCCGAATATTTCTTTTTCTTCCATTCACAAACTTTTAAAGTGATACATCAATTTCTTAGGTGTCATTGATGGGATACGATTTTAATTTAAAATTATTAAAAGCGGATCTCTAATCAGTTAAGACAACCCACTTAAAACAATTTTAAATTAAAAGGGTATTACCCTTAAATCAATTATGTAACGATGTCGAGTTATGCATGTGAGGCTATCATGCAAATTATGCAAAAAGGATGTCATGTAAAAATTAATTAAACATGCGATTAAAATAAATGAGTAAATAGATCTAAAGCTAAGATTACTATTAAACAAAGATCACAAAAAAAAACCTATCAATGTATTACATATACTAAGATCAAAGTAAAACCGAAACCACCTATAAAACTAAAATGAAAACCAGGAAAATGTTATGCCAAATATGCAACATCACTAAAAAACTTAAAATAACATAACTACATGACTAAAATGTAATATAAAAAAACCTTAAAGTCTAATATCTAAACAACATAAATTAAACAAATCAGCATTTAGGACGAAAATCAAATGAACATAAAATAAATAGACAGAATTAGAAACATGCAAACTTCGACATAAGGACTAAAATGAAACATAAAGAAAATAAACGTGAAATGTCTAAATAGCGAAATGTAAATATATCCACATTCGAAACTAAAATGAAACATGCATAAAATATAAATATCAGATTAAAATCGAAAAGACTCAATTCTAGGACCCAAATGAATATCAATGACAGAGGTGTAGTGACCTTAAATCAATTAACCCTAAAAACCTAATATAAAGCTTAACCCTCATAATCTACATGCAAGACATTAACCGACATAGGGACGTGACCCTCAGCCTTCCTACGAACACAACGCAAGTAAATGACGCTCCTTTCTAGGGTAACAGACAACTCTTCCCTTTGGTTGGCTCCGATGAGGAACCAAAGTTCATTTTCGACTGCTAAACAAGACCACGGGAAATCTTCCTTTCCCGATGCATTACCTCTTGATGCTATATTCGACTCTTTGACGATGAGATCCCAATAAAGGAAACTACACGATACAGGTAAGCTCGAACGACCCTCCTATTTATTGTTTACCCTCATTTCATCCTTAAACACACACACACGAGCACTGTAAAACAAAAAATGAAATGAGAAAATACCTTAAAAACTGCTATGGCTCTTTCGAACGAAAGGTAAAGAGAAATCTGGAAAATTTTCTTTTTATTGATCTCAACAAGGATCCTATTACACTTGGTTATTTTCGTTTCTCTCCCTAACCCGAATGCCCCCTGTTACAAGTATTTTCCTCCCTTCTAATTGTGAATTTTCGTTCTATCCTTCCCCCCATGTTTGTGACCTCTTCCCTTGCTCTTTGAGTTCTCTCCCCTTTTTTTCCCGTCTATCCGCTTTGTCAATGGTTCTATTCTTAAATGCCTCCCCCTTTGCCAAACAGATTCCTTGCTCCAAATATCTCTTTTTCCCGTGGATTGTGAGCTAGAAAATGCTTTGATAGTGCTCCACTCCACCGTGCATTCTGGGACAGATTCGTGAGGTTCATGGGCTGTTATCCTTCAAGTGGTGGAGACAACTCTTCATGGTCTTTGCTGGACATGTTTAGTGTATGGGACTGATTGAAAACAAAGCTGGATATTGGTTCATTATGGGCGTATGACATGTCTCCCCTATGTGAGTGCATAGGTGAGTCATCAAGCATGGGCTGGCTAAAACAATGCTGGAAATTGTCTTCCACGTGTTGTTCCCCCCTCTCTTTGTGCTGCTTATGCTTGCTGAATGGATGTCACTTATTGCTCCATCATAAACTGTCTCCCACTTAAATTCAACTTGTAATATGTTGTTATAGTGTCCCATCAGATTATTCCAACGTCCATTTGTGTAAGTGAATGGAAAACAAAAGTTTGTTGAACAGAATTCATAATTCCCGTATTAATTTTCCAGCTTGCACAGGCTTCAGTTATTTAAGCATATCTTGAGCTACCGATACCGGATTGATACGATTCAAAGTGCGTTGGAAAGATAAGAGATAATGGAATAATTGTTAAGAGACTGCGACACCCAAAGATGCTTGGAAGAGGTTCAAAATTGGCGATAAATATGGATGACGTACACTATCCACTGGATTACTTTGAATGTACCTCAAGAGTCTTCATATTTCTATCGCTTTGCTTTATCGATTGCTTTTGTTCCAATTTATCTATTGAATTCAAAACTGAAATAAATATGATTACAATCCAATTCAGCACCTAAAGCTTCTCGATTTCATATTAACCCAAATGCAAGCTTCCATTCATCTTTCATCAACACCCTCATGTCATTCGAATTAATTTCTCATCGGGCACAAATATCTTCAAATTGATTCTCGATCATATTCAAATAGATTTAAAAGGCCCGGACAAAATTAGGGTGTTACAGATGCCCCTCTTTGCTCATTGTTGTGATCACAAGAATGTAGCAAAGACAAAAAATAACCTAATTTTGTCTAACCGCAGCGTCTTTTCCCCTTCTTCTGTCTTCTTCTTCACTTTCGCCTCCATCTCATGTGCACAAAACCCTTTTAATCGATTACTTTGCTTCTTCGTACCCGAGAATCTTAGGTTTCCCTCCACATCTGATGATCTGATGGTTTGCTCCAACACTCCTCTGAAAATGTGATAGATTTGCTTCACTACTCTCTTGTGAAGGCTTAAAAATTACCTGAAGGATTTAATGATCATGCTCGAAAGACTTACTGATGGCCCAAAGGACTTATAAATTGTGAAATTTTGAAAATCGCAATCTTCGTTTTAAAAAATTTCATCTTCTTAAAACATCATTTTTTTCATTTTCAAATTCATGTGAAAACATCCTACCTGAAGGTTTTATGGATGGCCTGAAGGACTTATCATCTTGCTCTAAAGGCTTACAGATGACCCGAAGGATTTAAGCATCATGCTCGAAAGACTTATTGATGGCCCAAAGTGTAACATCCGCAATACCGGGTTAGTGACCAAATTGTAAAGTTTCAGAATTTGGTGACTAAAGTATAAGAATGAAATAGTTCAATGATTATTGAATATATATGATGAAGGTTATTTAGTAATTATTAAAAGAAGTTAAGGGTTAAATGGTCATTTGACCAGAAAGATTTTTTATCTTTCTTTTAAAGGTGATATAAACGTGGGAAATGAGAAACATCCAGAGTTCTCTTCTCCTTTCTTCTTCTTCATACGTGGGAGAGCCAAGCTAAAGGTGAGTTTTCTTGTGGATCAAATTCTTGATGAATTTAAGGTTGCTTATTGATCCTTAGATAATAACTAAGCTTAAGGAAAGCTTAGATTATCTTAAAACCATAAGATGAGGAGTATATGAAGAATTAAAGAAAGGAAGTAGAAAAGTGAAATCTTGAAGTAGAGTTTATTTCTTAAATTGGAAGTTAAATTTGACTTGTCAATGGTTAAATTAAGAGATTTGGAGTGATAGAATTGGATTTAGAACATATAGAAAATTTGGTATGATTCTTGAATCTCATAAGGAAGATAGGATTTTGAGGTTAAAGATGATTTACATGGATATAAGTTGGTTCAAGTAATGGTAGTTGAGTTTAATGTCATAAGAGGGGCTTAAAATAGAAGAATTAAGGGAAGAGTTGATGATTTACGTGCAAAAATGTCAGTTCTGGGCAATGTGCATCGATGCACATTCATTGTGCACCGATGCATCGATGATAAATCCCAGAAATTGTTTAAGGTGCATCGATGCACATGCAGTGCATCGATGCATTAATTTAAAAAGAAAACATCGAATAGGATTTATGCATCGATGCATAAGGAGTGCATCGATGCATCCCCATTAAATACAAACATCGAATAGGATTTATGCATCGATGCATGGTGTAGTGCATCGATGCATACCTTCATTAAAAGATAAAAATGACTCTTCTTTTAGCCCAAGAAATGATAGTTTAGAATATATTAATTAGTATACTGATTAGTATCAATGAATTATTATGTAGATAAAGAGCCTAAACAAGTTCCGGAACTTATCAAGTAAGATCGATCAAGGAAAGATAACAGATCGATATTGACTAGTGAGGCCAGGTGAGTGCAATTTAATTGTACTTGTGTTATCGAATAAACATTGGCTTGTGATGAGCCAGTGATGGAGTTACTATGGTAAGAAGTGACTCCTAAAATGTTATTTGATTTGTGAATGATATGATGCTTATGTGTGTATGAGTACATGATTACATGTATATGTGATATGTGATATTGAACTATATGAAATTATAATATATGAGAATACATGCCTATGTGACAAGCTATGTGAAACTGAATTAAGTAGATACATGAGAATATGACATGAGATAGATAATATGAGTTATGTGATCATATTAGAAAATATGTTAAGTGATATGTGAAAGTGGATTACATGTTTATGTGAATATGTGATACGATATGAAATTCATAAATATATGTTTATGAGATATATGTTTACACATACATAGGGTATGTGACAGAAGAGAAGGAACATGAGATTATAAGATCAATGATTACACGTATATATGATACGTGACAGAAAAGAAGAGATATGTGTTTATAAGAGAAATGATATGATATAAGTTATGTGATTACATGTATGTATTAATACATCTTGCTTGCATTACATGTTAGTGTGATTGTGAATAGGTAGGAATGAAACAAATAATGATATAAGAATCTATTATAAAATATATGATATGAAATACATGGTTACACATACATGTGGTATGTGACAGAAGAGAAAGAACAAGTGATGAGAAATGTATTCATAATGATAATGCCCATGTTATGAGTTATGAGTTATGAGAACTGTAGGTATAGTTGGCATGCCAAGAGTCAAAGAACTACCTATGTCTTTCGAGACATATGGACAGTATACCTATGTTCTAAGGAACATATGGATAGTTTACCTAGGTTCTTTGGGACCTATGGACAGTTACCGAGGATCTTTATTACCTCTGGATAGTTACCGAGGATCTTTATGACCTCTGGATAGGTCTTACGGGACATTGATCGAGCTGTGGTGACAGCATATGTGTGCACAACCTCAATATACTCACATACCTTAAGTTCTCAATAGTGTACATGGGTTAATAAAGAGATTAAACAAATATACTAAATGTGATATGTATATGTGACTTGTTATATGGAATATATTACAGGATTTACATAATGGTGTATTGCTTGGTTAATGCATGATATGGTAAAGACAAATGTTTATATAAGAGTGTTAAATTATAAAGATTAATGATAGTGAATGAGAAATGTTAAACGTGTTGATAATGATATATGTGCATGTGTGTACATGTTGCAGAAATTATATATATGTGCTTTTATATGATATGATTGTAATACTAATTGCTCATGCATTTGATATGAATTATAGTTGTATTATATGTTGTATATGCCTCACTAAGTCAACGACTTAGCGTGTGATTGTTTCACACGTAGGTTACAGAAGTGAGAAGAGTAAAGAGCAACGTGGAGCAAGACAGGTCAGTTCTTCTTACCAAAAGTCAGATCAGAAGAAAGATAAATAATATGTATTTGAATACATAAAGTTCTAGTTGGCATGTATTCAAGATAATATATTGTATAAGCTCTGAATAGTTCGATAAAGGTTTTGAATAAGTTATATGTAATAATAAGTTTTAAATTACTCACTATTTTATACAAGTAAAGGTTTTTGAAAAGTCCATGTGGCACTTCGGACTCGGATCCGGGTCGGATACGGGTTGGGGGTGTTACACAAAGGACTTATAAATTGCGAAATTTTGAAAATCGCATTCTTCGTTTTCAAAAATTTCATCTTTTTAAAACATCATTTTCTCATTTTCCTTTCATGTGAAAACATCATACCCGAAAGTTTTATGGATTGCCCGAAGGACTTATCATCTTGCTCTAAAGGCTTATAGATGACCCGAAGGATTTAAGCATCATGCTCGAAAGACTTACTGATAGCCCGAAGGACTTATCATATGTGAGATTCTGAAAATCGCATTCTTCGTTTTCAAAAATTTCATCTTCTTAAAACATCACTTTCTCATTTTCAAATTCTTGTGAAAACATCCTACCAGAAGGTCTTATGGATGGCCCGAAGGACTTATCATCTTGCTCTAAAGGCTTACAGATGATCCGAAGGATTTACGCATCATTCTCGAAAGACTTACTGATGGCCTGAAGGACTTATAAATTGTGAAATTCTAAAAATCGCATTCTTCATTTTCAAAAATTTCATCTTCTTAAAACATCACTTTCTCATTTTCAAATTCTTGTGAAAACATCCTACCCGAAGGTCTTATGGATGGCCCGAAGGACTTATCATCTTACTCTAAAGGCTTATAGATGACCCGAAGAATTTAAAGCATCATGCTCGAAAGACTTACTGATGGCCCGAAGGACTTACAAATCGTGAAATTTTGAAAATCGCATTCTTTGTTTTCAAAATTTTCATCTTCTTCAAAACATTATTTTTTCTCATTCTCAAATTCATTTGAAAACATCCTACCCGAAGGTCTTATGGATGGCCCGAAGGACTTAACTTGATGGCTGGGTAAGAAACTTTTCTTACTCTTCCAAATCTCAAATTTCATATTTTAATAAGAAATCCTTCTCATTTCCTTTCATAAAACAACTCAATGGTCGAGCCAATGCCCTGACTCAAAGTAATGCTTCCTCTGTGGATTGACCCCTGCGTTCCTCAGGTTTTGCCTCTCTGAACACTATTTCTTGTAATTGATGTTTAACTTCTACCTTTCAATTATCGGGATTTTGACATTCTGCATCTTCTATTTTCACTGGAAGATCTGTCAAAATCATGTATTTATGCATGAAACACTAATGCAACTAAATGTATCAGTGCAATGCATTTTCTTCTATGCAAATGATGTTTTCAGGAATGCATAAATATTGAATCAATTTTCACTTGGCTCCAGAGTGGTGAGCTTGATCTTTTTCTATTTGATCATTCTTTCAAAAGTCTACTTCTTATGCTCGTGTAACAACTCATAGTTTTCAACTTGCATCTTTGAAGAACCATCTAATCTTCTTCTGTCTTCTTGTCATCTTTGTTTTCTTTATCTATTTCAGAGAAAGAGTTTTCTCTCTCTACATCTTGCTATAGTCAGAAATACGATTGTACTGCCCCATTTCCTTCCTTGGCTCAATTATTGTTTCAGAGTTATTCTTCCTAGACTCTGCCATTGATCAATGCTCAGTTGATTTGCTTTACAAGGTAAGCTCTGCTCAAATTCACGATCTGCCCCTGACACTTCAAGTTGCGAGACTCATCCTCAATAACTTCTTGGTCTTAATCTTATAATCTCAACATGTTGTGGGTTCAGTCGGGTCCCAACATGGTACGGGCCTTCAAAATCCCCCATCACCTTAAATTGTAAGGCTCATTCTTTATGCCTCCTTGATCTGAATCTCGTCATCTCAACATGATGTGGGTTCAGTCGTGCCCCATCATTATCTTATACTGGTATGAGCCCTCAAAATGCCCCAACACCTCAAATTGTAAGGCTCATTCTCAAGGCCTTCTTGGTATGAATCTTGTCATCTCAACGTGATGGGAGTTCAGTCATGCCCCAAACCAGTACTGAATCTCGCGCGCATTCAATTTCTCCCTTGGTTATTTTCACCGCGACTCATTAATCTTTTGTCTCAACCCCGATCATCAACTGCAATTGTTGTCACCCATGTCAACAACTCTTTCCACTTCCAAAAACAATTCAAAACCTCCGCTATGCACGAGTTCTGAATTTAAAACTCAAGCTACCCTTTGCGGGTTTTCAACTTGAGATCTCCTTTGATTTCAAGACGCCCTTTTCAAGTTTTCATCTTGAACCCTCCTTCTTATTTTTTCTTTTTCATCTTCAAGAAAAATACCTTTTGACAGCGTCAGAATTCACTGGGTAGGGTAGCTCTGACCCATCCATCTCAGTTAATACTAGAGCTCCCCCTGAAAAATGCTTTCTTGACAACATAAGGTCCCTCCCACTTGGGCATCCATTTCCCTCAGAAATCTTTTTAAATGGGCAATATCCTACTTAGCACCAGATCTCCTTCGTGGATTTCTCGAGGGAGAACCTTCTTATCGTGTGCTCGTATCATCCGCTTCTGGTACATCTGACCATGACAAATAGCTTTCAATCTCTTTTCTTTGATCAAATTCAATTGGTCATATTTGGCCTGTACCCATTCTGCCTCATTTAGCTTCACCTCTGACAAGACCCGAAGAGAGAGAACTTCTACTTCAATAGGGAGGACCGCTTCCATGCCATAAACTAGAGAAAACAGAGTTACCCCAATTGACGTCCGTACAGAAGTTCGATAGGCAAACAAAGAAAATGGAAACTTCTCATGCCAATCTTTATAAGTCTCTGTCATTTTCTCTATAAGCCTCTTAATGTTCTTATTGGAAACCTCTATTGCCCCATTCATCTTTAGGCGATAAACAATGTAATTATGATGCTTTATATTGAATTACTCACAGACAGAGTCCATCATCTTGTTGTTTGAGTTCAATGCATTGTCAGAGATAATTCTCTCCAGTAAGCCATATCTACAGATAATTTCCTTCTTCAAGAACTTACATATCGTTGACTGGGTAACATTTGCATAGGAAGTTGCTTCTACCCATTTGGTAAAGTAGTCTATCGCTACCAGAATGAAGCGATGTCCATTTAATGCCTTCGGTGAAATTTGCCCAATAACATCCATGCCCCACATAGAAAACGACCATGGATCTGTCATCACATGCAATGGATGAGGAGGGTTGTGCATTCTATCCCCATAAATCTGACACTTGTGACACTTTCGGTCATAATTGATGCAATCAGTTTCCATAGTTGACCAATAATACCCAAATCTCATAATATGTCTGGCCATTACATGCCCATTAGCATGGGTGCCATATATTCCTTCATGTACTTCTTCAAGAATCATTTCAGCTTCTTTAGTGTCCACACACCTTAATAAGACTTGATCCATGCTTTTCTTATATAGGCTCTCACCATCGAGCACATACTCTACTGCCATTCTTCTAATGGTCCTTTAATCATTCTCAGTCGCCTGTTCGGGGTAATTTTGATACCTTATATATTATAAGATATCATAGTACCAAGGTCTTACATCTTCTTATTCTTCAATGTTAAAGCAATGGGCTGGATACTCATAAGCCTTCATCTCAATAGGCACCATATTTGAATGTTTGTTCATCTTATAGGGTATTGTCAAAGTAGCCAAGGCGTCCGCCATTTGATTTTCTTCCTTGGGGAGGTAATTAAAACTCACTTCTTCAAATTCTTCAATAAGTTCCAGGACTAATTTACGGCATTCCACAAGTTTGGGATCTTTTGTTTCCCATTCTCCTCTAAGTTGGTAGATTACCAAAGCTGAATCCCCATATACTTTAAGCATCTTTACTCCGAGTTCAATAGAAGCTCTAAGAACCATAACACAAACCTCATAGTCAGCCATATTGTTTGTACAATCAAAATTTAGTCGACTGGTAAAAGGATAATAATCTTCCTCTGGTGAGACCAAGATTGCCCCAATCCCAATATCTCAGAGAGACGTCTTTGATGGGGATTAAATAGCTATGAATTTAGTTCACATATCATCCCAGATCATCCCGGATCATTCCTTAGCATGCACTCTTCAACAAATGAACACGAGTGTCAAGTTTTTTTTGGCTACTTAGGATTTCGTGCACTTTAAAATATTAGTTTAAAGTAATACCAAGAAATCTTTTGTTTTCTTTTGAACTATGTTAATATACTTATAAGACGTTTATAAATGCACACAGTTAGGGTTTAAAAATGATGAAATTGGAATTCTACAAAATCATAGAAATCATGATAAGAAAAATCAAAAAAATAAAGTCAAATGCCTCAAGTGTCACCAACATGAATGTTCCTGAACCAAGATACAATTTGGAGCACTGAGGTAAGCTTCAGTCTAGAAGAACGCAAATGTTGCCCAAAATAGCTCCTTTCAAAACATCAGACTCTTGTGGGTGTTTTACTTGCCTGGTGCCTATCAAAATGTATTCGAGCTACCCTTTCAGCCTTTCACCTCAATTCCTTCAACGAACTTGGTGGATTCTCGTCTTGAGCCCCTATTCAATCTTCCTTATTATTTTTATTTTCTTTTATTTTCTTTTTTTTCTCTTTTTCTTCTTTTTCTTCTTTTTTTCTTCTTTTTCTTCTTCTTCTTTTTTCCTTTTTTCTTTCATTTTTCGAGTGTAGTACTTCTAATCAAACTTGTTGGGCTACTCAATTTATCTTCATCGATCTCTATCAAAAATAACGTTTCTCTAGAAAAGGCCTTGTTGACAACATGTGGTCCTTGCTCCCTTAGGCACCTATTTCTCACAATAATCTTTATGAATTGGCAAGATCTTTTCAATCACCAGATCACCCCCTCAAAACTTTAATGCTCACTTCGTTTTCTTTCGACACGTCTGTCTCTGGCAGATAGTTTCTGACCTCTTTTCTCCAATGATTGCATCAAGCTTAGGCTTATTCAGTTCGATCCCATCTTCATCTTTGTTAAAACTTGAAGTGACAGAATCTTAATCACAGTGAGTAGGGCTAAATAGAAGCATCATTATCCTTTGTTCGAGCACATACTGACGTTTGGCGTGTCTTCATAACGAAAGAAGATTTCTTATGACATTTCACTATCTTCCTCACTTAGCTTCAACCATCTTCTTTATATGGTCACTCTTATCCCTATAGTACAAACCTCAAATTCCACCAGTACTAAAGAAGCATTAGATGCCTCATCAGGATAAAACTCTCAAGGTTCGTCATTTGATTCAATTTTTCGTAGCGGATATGCACAGTAGGAACTCAGGGACTCAAAATCATCCGATGCACTACTAGACAGAAAATCTGCTTTGGAACTTTCCGTTAATGATTTTCAGGCTCACATACGATGTCAAACAATATTTTCAATCACCAGTTTATCAGTTGAGACTCTCTAAACTGTCTAGAGCCCCACTTGTCATCAGGAAATCTGATATAGGGGTTTGAGGAGTTTCTACGGTTGCATCTGCCCAAATTGTTCTTAAACCCGTGGGCCAGTCACGGATTACATCCATTAGAGCCCCTTTGCTTTGATTTCCTTTCCCATCTTCTCGTTCCATGTGTTCTCCACTAGATTTGGCTTCATTAATCTCTGTTGGGGCGAGGATTTCTGAGCATTGAACCTTAACCCCTTTCTCTTCTATCTTGCACATTTGAATCTCTTGCTCTAAAGGATCATGAAACTTTCCCTCAAGGTTGCTAGTAACCTTAGATACACAATCTGGGGCTTCAATATGTTTTAACCAGGGAACCTCCTTATAGGTCCACTTCTCATTCGGGGGCCACTATGGCGGGACATATCACTGCGTAATCAACCCAGATGTGAACATTTGTAATTTTTCACACGAAAAATAGAATGGAGGGAACTGAAAACCCCGTACTTTCTTTTTCTTCTTATCTACTCCCCATGAGTAGAGATTACTTAGCGATGACATGGGAAATTGATCCTTCTTAGCTTTCTTGACCAGCACCCGATCCTCTTTTATGCCCCTCCTCTTTGAGTAAAGCTTATCTTCTTCATTCATTATTAGTCCCTCTATGACCACATCTGGTTTTTGGAGTTGGCCTGAGATATCTTGCTCATTAGCAGGTTCTTGATCATCTGTTGTTGTCATTTCGACCCCACCACTGACATTCATAATCCCATTCAAAGCGTTTACGACGGGATCTTCTAATAGATTCTCTCCATAGATAACAACATTCACCATTTTCATTAATTTGGTCATATGTTCTCTTGATTCATTCTGGAACATTCTTGCTTGTTCGATCATCTCTTGTTGCGTCCTTATGAGTTGTTCTTGAATTTTTTCGATCCTACTAACTCGTGCTAATATCTCATTCATTACTCTCTATCCTTCCAGAAACACGTCTCGGGTAACTTCAATTTTCTTTCAGAGCTTCTGTCACATCATCTTTCACGAGTTACTCTCACATTTTCATGATTGATGCATGTAAAAATGCTTAAAATAATGCATGCAATGCAAATATACATGCTAAATGCAAATGCAAAAGGTATTAATTCCAAAAGTGACCACTATAGAACAACCTTCATTTAGACAACAAGATTTCATTACATCATGTAGCCAAAATACAATTGTGATTCTTCGTCTCTTCATTTCCATGAGTCGTACTCTTCATGGAATCTGGCACTGCACCTCCAAAGT
Source organism: Hibiscus syriacus (assembly GCF_006381635.1). Taxonomy (NCBI): domain Eukaryota; kingdom Viridiplantae; phylum Streptophyta; class Magnoliopsida; order Malvales; family Malvaceae; genus Hibiscus; species Hibiscus syriacus. The sequence goes on from NW_024062441.1 coordinate 195,080, forward strand.
TGTCGGCGTATCTTGTTACCTTTGATGACGTCGGATGTCCTCAAATTGAATCTTGAGGTCTCCATCTTTACTTTCAATGCAAAGTGGTCTTCATGTCCTCAAAGGGAACATCTTCGGCCTTCGCTCTTTTGAAAGAAATCTTCGATCAACTTCAAACTTCATTCATCGGATGTCTTTCTTCATAGATCGGTCTTCAATCAGGTTAAAATTTCTTCATCCTTCATGAATCATTTGAATGTCTCTAGATCTTCCAATTTTGACTACATGGCTAAGAATTTCTTGCCTCATTATGACACGCCTTCTAATTAGTCAATCACTTGCGAATTAACACCTTTTAATGACATGAAGATGCACATGCAATAAATCCAAAACAAAATAGACATAAAACAAAAAAGGGTTAGTGCACATAAGATAAACAACAAGATAATGGGTACCGTAAACATCAAATAACACCTACCCTCACATGTTGGCTACCCAATCATGCTTTAGTAGATCCTACCCATCATGATATCTACCCCCCCATGCTTTGTTTTAAAAAAAATCCTAACCGCATGATATTTAATTCGCATGCTTGTTCAAGAAAATAAACCTAACCGCATGATTTCTAGTTCACACACATTTATTCAAAAAGCGAAAATAAATGACTCAAACTTTTCCTTGTGTACTCTCTTCACGGGACTCCTAATGTTCGGGATAGGCTTGACCTAAGTTAAGGCTCTATGTTTACTATATGCTGGGTTTGGTTCTAAAGAAATAGGTTCTCGAATTGTCCTTGTCGGTGCCCCCTTGGGCTGCCGAACCCTTAATCCTGGCCCATCATAGGCTTTTGGGACTGAGTTCAATTTCGAGGGAACACACCTCCTTATGTCCATGCGGAGGTAAATACCATCACGAGTAGGGATGGCAAAAAAACCCGAACCTGACGGGGAAAATCGAAAATCGAATTAAACGGGTCGGGTTCGGGGATGATAAACGGGGATGGGGATGGGGAAAACCTATTTATTTTAAATAGGGATGGGGACGTGGTTGGTAATCCCCGCCCCGATATACGACCCGATAAATATTAAAAATGATTATTTATATATATATATATATATATATATAATATTAATAAATTTAATTTAAATAAAAATATATATATTTAATTTAAATATATATATATATACCCGGCCCGATTCCTGGCCCAATACCGACCCAATACCCGGCCCAATACCCGTTTAAATAACCGTTTATGCTAAACAGGGATACCCGTTTCCCTGCGGTTTTTCCCGATTACCTGACGGGGATCCCCGTTTAAATCCCTGTGGTTTTTTAAACGGGGACGGGTACTGGCTTTTTAAACGGGGACGGGGGGACCAATACCCGGCCCGAACCCAGCTCATTGCCATCCCTAATCACGAGGACCATAAGGTGTGAGCTCCAGAAGTGATCCACTATCCCATGCGGAGGTGAAAACCACACGAAGGAGTAGTCTTTCACTTCTACTTAAATAGGATAGAGCGGGGTTTTAGCTCATGTTATGCAAATGCAACTGTGCCGTGTGTGAGGAAAAGCAAAAATAAAACAACACATATTCACTTAAACACTCAAAAGATCAAAATTCTTTAAACACGTAATTAATCTGAAACCATTAGCAAACAGATCAGTACAATTATTTATTGGTTGATCAAATTACAAAAAACAAACAAACAGGGGATAAAAAACCAAATTAAATCGAATTTATAACTTTCAATTGCAAAGATAATCAATTAATCGACTATAGGCCTGACTCTCTAAAAAAGGTCCCCAGCGGAGTTGCCAAGCTGTCGAAACGATTTTTAACGTGGTGGGAGATTTTGAAAAACCGTGTCATTTTTAATTATTCTCTTTATGGTTGATTTTTAATTAAAAACAATGTGATTTTAGAAAACCTCTCGTTTCAAAATTTTGGGAATTCATTCACGATAAAAACACAGGTTCGAAGAGTCGCCACCAATCTTTGATTAGGGTGTGATTGGGCACCCAAAAACGTTTTTTGTCATTTTAAATAAAAATTAATTTTAATTAAAACAACAAATTTAGGTCCGCGTTACCAGAAAATGAGTTCGGGAGTCGGTTACGCGTGGGGAAGGATTAACACCCCCACAGAGCCCTAAATCGATACCTCGTCGATTAATTAATGTCTTTGCAATGAAATTTATAAATTCGATTTTAATTTGATTTATGATCCCCGACAAAACAATAACATACAAATTTACAACATTCAAAAGCACCAAAATAGGTTAAATTAAAATTACCCATTCTTTAGAAAGATAAAGAATATTCGATTATTTACAAATATCGAGACCATATCTTAAATCAGTTATAACAACCTTTTTTCGATAGATTTAAATAGCCGAATATTTCTTTTTCTTTCATTCCCAAACTTTTAAAGTGATACATCAATTTCTTAGGTGTCACTGATGGGATACGATTTTAATTTAAAATTGTTAAAAGCGGATCTCTAATCAGTTAAGACAACCCACTTAAAATAATTTTAAATTAAAAGGGTATTACCCTTAAATCAATTATGTAACGATGTCAAGTTATGCATGTGAGGCTATCATGCAAATTATGCAAAAAGGATGTCATGTAAAAATTAATTAACATAATATTAAAATAAATGAGTAAATAGATCTAAAGCTAAGATTACTATTAAACAAAGATCACAAAAAAAACCTATCAATGCATTACATATACTAAGATCAAAGTAAAACCGAAACCACCTATAAAACTAAAATGAAAATCGGGAAAATGTTATGCCAAATATGCAACATCACTAAAAAACTTAAAATAACATAACTACATGACTAAAATGTAATATAAAAAAACCTTAAAGTCTAATATCTAAACAACAGAAATTAAACAAATCAGCATTTAGGACGAAAATCAAATGAACATAAAATAAATAGACAGAATTAGAAACATGCAAACTTCGACATAAGGACTAAAACGAAACATAAAGAAAATAAACGTGAAATGTCTAAATAGCGAAATTTAAATACATCCACATTCGAAACTAAAATGAAACATGCATAAAATATAAATATCATATTAAAATCGAAAATGATCAATTCTAGGACACAAATGAATATCAATGACAGAGGTGTAGTGACCTTAAATCAATTAACCCTAAAAGCCTAATATAAAGCTTAACCCCCAAAATCTACATGCAAGACGTTAACCGACATAGGGACGTGACCCTCAGCCTTCTTACGAACACAACGCAAGTAAATGACCCCCTTTCTAAGGTAACAGACAACTCTTCCCTTTGGTTGGCTCCGATGAGGAACCAAAGTTCATTTTCGACTGCTAAACAAGACCACGGGAAATCTTCCTTTCCCGATGCATTACCTCTTGATGCTATATTCGACTCTTCGACGATGAGATCCCAATGAAGGAAACTACACGATACAGGTAAACTCGAACGACACTCCTATTTATTGTTTACCCGCATTTCATCCTTACACACGCACACACGAGCACTGTAAAACAAAAAACGAAATGAGAAAATACCTTAAAAACTGCTATGGCTCTTTCGAACGAAAGGCAAAGAGAAATCTGGAAAATTTTCTTTTTATTGATCTCAACAAGGATCTTATTACACTTGGTTATTTTCGGTTCTCTCCCTAACCCGAATGCCCCCTGTTACAAGTATTTTCATCCCTTCTAATTGTGAATGTTCGTTCTATCCTTCCCCCCCATGTTTGTGACCTTTTCCCTTGCTCTTTGAATTCTCTCCCCTTTTTTCCCGTCTATCCCCTTTGTCAATGGTTCTGTTCTTAAATGCCTCCCCCCTTGCCAAACTGATTCCTTGCTCCAAATGTCTCTTTTTCCCATGGATTGTGAGCTGGAAAATGCTTTGATAGTGATCCACTCCACCGTGCATTCTGGGACAGATTCGTGAGGTTCATGGGTTGTTATCCTTCAAGTGGTGGAGATAACTCTTCATGGTCTTTGCTGGACATGTTTAGTGTATGGGGCTGATTGAAAACAAAGCTGGATATTGGTTCATTATGGGCGTATGACATGTCTCCCCTATGTGAGTGCATAGGTGAGTCATCAAGCATGGGCTGGCTAAAACAATGCTGGAAATTGTCTTCCACGTGCTGCTCCCCCCTCTCTTTGTGCTGCTTATGCTTGCTGAATGGATGTCACTTATTGCTCCATCATAAACTGTCTCCCACTTAAATTCAACTTGTAATATGTTGTTATAGTGTCCCATCAGATTATTCCAACGTCCATTTGTGTAAGTGAATGGAAAACAAAAGTTTGTTGAACAGAATTCATAATTCCCGTATTAATTTTCCAGCTTGCACAGGCTTCAGTTATTTAAGCTAAGAGATAATGGAATAATTGTTAAGAAGACTTCAACACCCAAAGATGCTTGGAACATGTTCAAAATTGGAGATAAATATGGATGACGTACACTATCCACTGGACTGCTTTGAATGTACCTCAAGAGTCTTCATATTTCTATCGCTTTGGTTTATCGATTGCTTTTGTTCCAATTTATCTCTTGAATTCCAAACTGAAATAAATATGATTACAATCCAATTCAGCACCCAAAGCTTCTCGATTTCATATTAACCCAAATGCAAACTTCCATTCATATTTCATCAACACCCTCATGTCATTCGAATTAATTTCTCATCGGGCACAAATATCTTCAAATTGATACTCGATCATCTTCAAATGGATTTAAAAGGCCCGAACAAAATTAGGGTATTACAATATATATATATATATATATATATATATATATATATATTAACAACTTAAGATTTTTACAAATTTCGTTAAAATTAAAATAAGTAAATTGTCCATACCTGACACAACAATTTTACTCCCATTAACATAAATATTAATAAATGAGAAAATAACCTTAGTGACCAAAAATGGCTTATAATATACGATTTTAACCAACTTTTTTTGGATTTGCCAAAATGACCAACTAAATCGCAATGCGATCGATAATTCGCAACACGATCTTTGGTATCGCAAATCAGTTTCCAGATTCGCAACGCGATTCTGACTATCGCATTGCGATTTCCCAAATTCGCGTTGCGATTTTCCGAATTCGCAATGCGAATACGTAAATCGCAACGCGAATTTAGAAAATCGCAATGTGATTACGTAAATCGCAATGCGAATCTGTAAATCGCAACGAGATTCTGACTATCGCAATACTGAATTTCAAATTCGCAACTCGATTTCTGAATTCGCAACAGGTTTTAATTTCGCAACACAAATGTTTTGGGTATATAACTACGCAGCAGCAGCAACTCATAACCTAAATCCCTAAATCGTAACTCAATCCATCTCCATCTATCACTCTCTCCGGCGATATCCGTTCCTATATCCAACGACATCCTTCCCCATCCGGCAACAGGTTTTAGTTTCGCAGCTCGTTTGTTTAGTAAATTAATTTACAATAATGAAATCATCTAATGTTGATCATGTTTTGATATATTTGTGTTTTGGAGGGTCATGGGAGAATGTTCATGGTGTTTTACAATATATGCCTTTACCCATGAATCTTCAACTAAAACTGTCATTAAAAAAGTTAACTTATGAAACTCTAATGTTACGTGTTGCAAATAAATTGAATTTAGAGCCCCTAAGTGGATTTAGGCTATATTATCAGAGAAATGGTAAAGTTTATTTGTTAACCGACAATGAAGATGTTGAACGATTCATTGCTTACATTAGTGTTTCAAGTGATGATGTTACATTGTTTGTTGTTGAACCTAGAAGTAGTGAAGTTGGGTCAGTAGCAGGTAGTAATCAACTAAGTTTTTCAACCCCAGTTTATGGTGCTCAAAATTTAATGGTTCCACCACAATTTCATCACCAAGCAAATATTGTTTCACCATATTTCCAATACCAAACACAATCTCAAAACCCACAACCTTTCCCTAATCCAAATCCCAATCAACTTTCAGCACCAAATTCCAGTTTTCGTATTGACCAGTTAGACGATGATGAGCCAACAGAAAAAATTGTGAGTACTAGTCAATATTCAAAATTTGATCTTGGTTAATACCCGGACTTTGATATTGGTCAATACTCGGATTTTGATGATTTTTCAGAAGAAGAAACAGACCCTGCGTATAATGATTTTGATATTGGTCAATACCCGAATTTTGATGATGAAACAGCCGTTGCCGAGGAAGATGCTGTTGATGATAATGATGAGGAAGTTACGACTGTAAATGAACATGTTGAACATCCATTATGTAATTCATATAACACTGAAGAAGAAAAAGAAGAAGAAAAAATCCCCAAAGAAAAGTCCCCGAAGAAATTCCACGGGAGTATAACTGGAATATGCCAGAAGTACTTCAGATACCGGAAGAAGAGTTGGTAAAGATAGCAGTTGATTGTTACACAAAAATTATTCGTATCAAGAAAGATGATTGTTTTGATACAAATGAAGACTTGAAGATAGCTTTGTATACGAAATGTGTGGAAGATGGCTATCAACTAAAAGTTAACAAATCAAGTAAAGATCGTTTCGAAACAAGGTGTATGATTGACAAAAACTGTATGTGGAATATGATTGCAAAGAGGATAAAAGATTGTGAAATGTTTCAAGTTAGGACTTTTATTGATAAACATACATGTTCAAGAACCCAAGTTTTTCCTCACCATAGACAGGCAAACAAAAAGGTGTTGGTGGTTTTCTGGCTAAGTTAATATTTTTGAATGGTAGGGTATATCGGGGATATGAAATTATGACTGACATGAATGCTCGGTTCAAGATTAGTATCTCATATTCTCAAGCTTGGAGAGCCAAATGTTATGCCTTGGAATTGTTGAGGGGGTCGCCAGAAGCATCGTTTTCCCAACTGCCGGCTTATTGTCATAATTTAAAGCTGAAAAATCCTGGGTCGGTAACTCATATCAAAACAGATAGATATGGACGCTTTGAGTTGCTGTTCATCGCCATTGGTGCTGCAGTTAGTAAATCAATATAATTTTGTTGACTCATTTTTGTTAGTTACATGCATTTCACATTTAAATGATTATATTTCTTGTGTATATGATTTTGTAGATTCGTTCGTTTATTAATTGCATGCGCCCAGTTATTATAGTTGACGGAGCACATTTAAAAGGTTGATACCTTGGAGTAAACTTATTAGCAGTAGCCATTGATGCTAACAATGGGATACTGTCAATAGCTTACGGGGTTGGAAAATCTGAAACCTCTGATTCATGGACATGGTTTATGGGGCATCTTAGGGATTGCATAGGTCCTATTAGCAATCTGAAAATCATATCCGATAGGACAAACTCAATTGACAACGCTATTAGAAGGTGTTTTCCATATGCTTTTCATGGACTTTGTGGTGTTCATTTGTATAGAAATCTAAAATCAAGGTCTGCTGTATAAAAAATCACAAATGGACATACTGGAAGGCTGTAAAAGCTTATTGGGAAGTGGATTTTAATAAGCATATAAATTGTTTAAGACGTGTTTTGCCTCAGTGTGCTCAAACACTAGAAGATGTCGGGTTTGAAAGATGGTCAAGAGTACATCAACTTGGAGCAAGATATGGTTTCATGACGTCTAATAGTGCAGAATCAATCAACGCTCTAAGTCGTCATTCCCGGAAATTACCCATTATTATGTTAATGGAGTTTTTTCGAGCATCTATTCAACAGTGGTACTACAAGAAAAGAAACCATGCATGTATTATTTCTTTAAATTCGTAACTTATCATATATTTTACTAAGTATTATTTATTTAAATTTACAAGAACATTGGAACATCGTGTTACACTATGGACTGAAAAAAAGATAACGAAACGTGTTGTGAAGTCAACGTCATGGAGAGTTGAACCATGTTCAAACACTTTGTTTGAAGTACTGGATAATAACTTAAATGGGCTTGTCGATCTAAATGCAAAGACGTGTAGTTGTATGAAATGGCAAACATCTGGTTATCCGTGTGGCCATGTTATAAAAGTTTCTCTTCATCTAAACCAAGATGATTCAAGCGCATACGCTATGGATTGCTACACTACAGAAGTATATCGACAGACTTATGGCGAGATTGTCTACCCTATTCCACATCCTTCTGAGTGGGACATACCAGATGACTTACAAATAGTTTTGCCACCAGCCATGGACAGAAGGCTACCTGGCCGACCAAAAAGTCAAGATCGTATACCGTCTAAGGGTGAAGAGAAGAAGAGATTGACATGTAGTCGGTGCAAGGAAAATGGTCATACAAGGTTGACATGTGGATCACCAGTGTCATCACAATCATTTTTTCCTCTACCAAAATATGGACCCTCATCAAAATCCCAATCACAACCGGCTTCACCTTTTGGGACTGTTAACTTAGGTGATTTTTAAATGCAAACGTTGTATTATGTGTATATTATGTGTGAACTTTTAACATTTTCAGTTAGGCATGTATTAGTAACTTGAGTTTGAACATTGCTATGATATGTTCAGTTGTTATCACTTATTAGACATTCATTTGACTATCGCAACGCGGAAATTGCAACGCGAATATGACTATCGCAACACGGAAATGACTATCGCAACGCGGAATTGACTATCACAACACGGAAATGACTATCGCAACGAGAGAATCGCAATGCAAAATGAAAATCGCAACGAGTGAATCGCAATGCGAAAATGAAAATCGCAACGCGAAATTAGTTTCGCGTTGCGATTTTCATTTTCGCATTATGATTCACTCGTTGCGATTTTCATTTCGCATTGCGATTCTCTCGTTGTGATAGTCATTTCCGTATTGCGATAGTCTGTTTTGCATTCAACATAATGCAGATTGAAATCAACAAATCAACAATTACATTTCAATCAATTAAACAAGTATAAATATTATGTACACATCAATTAAACAAATAAACATTTACAAATCATCTTTTACAAATCAATTAAACAATCAAAAAATAATAATGAAATCAACTTTTGCACCCATACATCCATTTCACGCAGCTCACTTCAGGATTAACCTGCAGAAACCAAACATTGAATCAACAACACTTTCTACACATCTAAAACCTACAAACAGTAAATTATTGAATTCTAGCTACATAACCAAACATTTTCAAACCAAAAAGAGTAAATATGTTTAACAACACTTGCATTTGACTTACAAAATTGTTTATGGACACTTTCATAACGCGGATGCAGGTAGACAGCGTCTCGCATATATCGCTCTAGCCATAAAATACCGAAACCACAAGCCTACTGCACCTCTATCTCTATCGGTAGGAGGTAGAAAATGTGTACTTCCTGTCGTCAAACGCTCCAAGAACAAGCATACGAGAGGACCACAATCCCCTCTGGCTTCCTTCGTTTGTTGTGGCGCGGTCTCGTCTCTGATAACTATAACATTGAACTTCTTTGGCTTCTTGTTTCCAGACTTAGTCCAATAATCAATTGCATCCAAGAATTTAGCCAAATGAGAGCTCTATCCCTTAATCATATCTCTCAAATCATACAATGATATGTAATTTATCATGCTGTCATATACTATTGTCTTTAGGGATGGGAGCTGAAGCTCGACGAGAAGCCAATGAGTACGGTCCAAAATAGGGATAAACACCTGCATCGAAATGTAATAATTCAAATTGCGCACTTATTTATGAACACCCTTAAAATATTTAAACAAATATACTAACATTATTGACCTCCCACCATGCACGATAAAGTTTAGCTTGTCCATTAGCCAACATATATGATTCCTGTCGTTGATTCTTCAAGTGAACTACGTGAAAAGACGTCGACATAATTGTATATCACGTTTTTTTTAATATTTTTCTTCAATTTCCTTACAATTAGAAGACGTGTCACCCATGCATCAATATGTTGTTTTACAAAAAAAAAGACATATATTAGTGAATTACATAAATTTTTAAAAAAAGTAATCAAACTGAAATATAAGAAATATAAGACTTACCCCCCAATCGAAATAGTCGTTGTCTTAAACCCCTAATAATACACCCCACCAAGACCGTTCAATCAACAAATGCATATCATCGTTGAGTTTGTATATGTCAGCGTAACACCCTTGGCTCCGCTCATGTAGATAAAAATCAACTGCGGCCTTAGCCCAAAGGGTATTATCCATAATTGTTTCCAGCAGTTGTTTCCTCTCCAATTCATCTTCCGGAATGGTACTGGCCGGTAACTTATACGAAAGCCAACAGTCATCCATCATGTCCGGCACGTGAGGGGGCTTCTCAATAATTCGATATATTACGCCGTGTGAATCGGGCTCTAGAATGTTGTGAGGGACCTCTTCAACGATGACAGCGGCCTCTTGAACGGTATGAGGGGACTCTTGAGGGATGATAGGGGCCTCTTGAACGATAAGGGAGGCCTCTTGAACAATGACAGGTGAGTCGGGCTTTTTCTTACAAATTCTTCGCACTATTGGGGTGAACGGAGACGTAATGCACGTGCACGCCGTCTGATGCGTGAACTCCGTCTTGCAAGAAAAACCCAACGTAGAGCATCCACCTTAGCGGGCCGCTAAAAATAAATTAATACATAAATCAGTAAATAAATAGACATGATATTAAACAGTGAGAACAAAGACAAATATATTTCAAACTTGTACGGTATTCACCCAAGTCATTATTATATCATTGTTCACAAAATGCATCAGATAACATTCCAGAAGTAAGCACTTATATAAACATTTAAAAGGACAACATATAGGTTTAGTGCAGGTTCAATGACAACATAAAGAGTAGTAGTTTATTCTTGAAACTTAAATTTTCAACACTGTGAAGTTAGTATTTGTCTTTTGTTTGAAGTAATGCAATTCATTCAAGTTTCAATTTGCAGAAGAAGAATAGAATCTGAAACTTAAAATCGCAACGCGAAAATGACTATCGCAATGCGAAAATGACTATCGCAATACGAAAATGACTATCGCAATACGAAAATGACTATCGCAATGCGAATTTGACTATCGCAACGAGAGAATCGCAATGCGATTTTCATTTTGCATTGCGATTCTTTTGTTGCGATAGTCATTTTCGCATTGCGATAGTCATTTTCACATTTTCGATTCTCTCGTTGCGATAGTCATTTTCGCGTTGCGATAGTCATTTTCGCATTGCGATAGTAAACTATTCTTCTTCTGCAAATTGAAACTTGAATGGATTGCATTACTTCAACCAAAAGACAACCAAAAACAAATACTAACTTCACAGGGTTAAAGAATAAACAGTTAAACAGTATTGGCAGCAACCGAATGAATTTACTAAGCAATCTAAGTGAAATTACGAATAAATTTATCATCAAGTTAAATATGAAAAAATATTAAACTTACCTCATTGCGTAGAGTATGAACCTCGTTCTACAACGATGCTACAATCTCACGTAGAGCTGCTACCTCACCACGTAAAGTAGACACCTCAACACGCCATGCACCATTGTCATCGCGTAAAGTACCGACCTCCTCACGCAAGGCATTGACCTCATTACGTAACTCCCCTAACTCATCCCGTGGAGGTGGAGAACAGGGAGATAAACGTCGTGGCATCTTTGCCGGTTGCCTATCATGAGGTTATGGTGGAGAAGAGGCTCGATGATGTGACAGAATAGGTGATGACTCTCGTTGTGGAGGTGTATATTCGGGTTGATTAGGTGATGGCTCTGGGTGAGGTGATGGCTCTCGAAGTGGTGGCTGCTCATCATCCATGCCATCAAAAAAAAAGCTTACTAGCTTGCCACCAATCAGTGGCAAGCTCAGCTTCCGTGGGTGTCAGCCTCTGTAATGGAGTGTTGGCCTCCTAACAATATAAAAGCTCAAACAAAGTTAAACGTGTACTAGTAATAACTTGTTTATAAACATATGGTAGTATTTGTGTTAACTTACATTATTTATTGTAGTATACGGTAGTAAATCTTCTCATTGCTGCAAGGATCGTTTCTTCTTCCAGGAAATAGCCCTAGGAATATCATTAGAAGTTTTTAATGCATATGTCTGCATGGCGGGAAAGGCCTCAAATATCCAAATCTACAAACAATATAATAACAAACATTAGTAATTGTTAAAGAATTAATTATAATTTTGGAAACATTATATAAAAATTATTACCTTAAAGGCCCAAATAAAGCATGACAAAGTGTATTTGGAACCATCGCCACGCAAACTTTTCCGATCATTAAAGGCAGACGACAACTTATTCCATGTAGCTCTTCATAGATATGAACCCCACAGAAACAGGTTCCATTCATTTAGGCACTCTACCAATTTAATTAGATCATTAGGAATAGGTTGTCGGGCCTCTCTGCCTAAAAAGCCGGCTTGCAAAAGTATTAGAAGGCATACTCGGACAACATCGACGTTATCCATCTGAGTAAAACCATCTTTCTTATTCAATAATCTCGTCAAGTCTTCCACGTGTAAATTCGACTTCTCCGTTGACTGCTCAGGAAAAACTCGGGAAAACCATGATAGGCGGGTAATATGTCTAGTGTACCGATCTACATCATCGTGTCCAAAGCGTAGACCGGTGATTAAGCAAAACTCCTCCCGCCCAAAACACGTATATGCCGGTGGAAAATCAAACCATATCTCTTCATCACGACGTTGTATAGTCTCTGGTAGATCGCTAGTCATGGTTTGAAGAAACAGATGGGTCAACATAGCATCTCCACCCGGATGTTGTACTTTCAGCCATGGCCCGAAGCAAGTATCCTCAAATATTTTTCTTTGTGCAGGTGAAAGCTTCGACGCAATTGTTTTGGCCAGGCTTACTTTATTTCTTAAGGTCAATTGAGCCGAATAAAAGTTCTACAAAAACAATAAACATACCAATTTAGATATACCAAAAACTACACTCTGAAGATATGAACAATAAACATAAAGAATAGTAGTTTATTCTTCAAACTTAAATTTGCAACACTGTGAATTTAGTATTTGTTTTTTGGTTGAAGTAATGCAATTCATTTAAGTTTCAATTTGCAGAAGAAGAATAGTTTCTGAAACTTTAAATCGCAACACGAAAATGAATATCGCAACGCGAATTTGACTATCGCAACGCAAGAATCGCAACGCGAAATGAAAATCGCATTGCGATTCTCTCGTTGCGATAGTCAAATTCGCATTGAGATAGTCATTTTCGCGTTGCGATTCACTCGTTGCGATAGTCATTCTCGGTTTCAAATACTAAAATTGAAAGAAACTTGAATGGATTGCATTACTTCAACCAAAAGACAAAACAAAGACAAATACTAACTTCACAGGGTTAAAGACTAAACAGTTTAGCAGTATTGGCAGCAATCGAATGAATATAATAAGCAATCTAAGTGAAATGGTTAATCTATTATTGAAAACACCAGTAAACTTATCATCAATTTCAATATGAAAAACCTAATAATAATGCAAAAATTTCAAAATAAAAATAATTAAAAAAACTAACCCTCGGTAGTTGATTTGGTTGATTTTCCATTTCTGACCGTGAATGATTTCGCCGGAGATGGAGACTGTTATCGTCGTGGGGACTGATTTCGTCGGAGATGGGGACGGATGTCGCCTTAGAGAGTGAGAGATGGAGATGAGACTGAGTTGTGATTTAGGGTTTTAGGTTATGAGTTGCGATTACGGGATGTACTGTGGACGGTTCAGTGTTCCGATATATTAATATATTCGTGTTTGGAATTTGAAAAAAAATACGCGTTAATACGAATGGTGCTATGTAAATCGCATTGCGATAGTCAGATTCGCATTGCGATTTACGTATTTACATTGCGATTTACGTAATCGCATTGCGATTTACGTATTCGCATTGCGATTTTCCAAATTCGCGTTGCGATTTACGTATTCGCATTGCGATTTACGTAATCGCATTGCGATTTTCCAAATTCGCGTTGCGATTTACGTATTCGCATTGCGAATTAGGAAAATCGCAACGCGAATTTGGGAAATCGTAATGCGATAGTCAGAATCGCGTTGCGAATCTGGAAACTGATTTGTGATACCGGAGATCGTGTTGCGAATTATCGATCGCATTGCGATTTAGTTGGTCATTTTGGTAAATCCAAAAAAGTTGGTTAAAATCGTATATTATAAGGCATTTTTGGTCACTGAGATTATTTTCTCTTAATAAATCTATTCAAATTTAGTTAAAAGGCTTAAGGGCCACCTTTGTCTATGTAGTAAACTCAATTTATCATTTTTGTCCCTATCGTATTTTTACATCAATTTAGCCCTCAAAGTTGTTTAATTGCATCATTTTATATCTTACCCCTAACTTAAAATCTTAAATTGATAACCCTAAATTATAATCCCATAACCTCTTAATCATAAACTCTAAACCTTAAACTCTAAATTACCCTCAATTGAGTTTTAAGTTACGGATAAGATCTAAAATGATACAACTAGACAACTTTAAAAGCTAAACTAATGCGAAAATATGATAACGTAAAAATGATAAATTGAGTCTACTGTAAGGACAAAAATTATCATTTTGTGTTATTAAAATATATCGTGATTATTATTAGCCCAAAAAAATAAATCTCTTCTATTATGTTATTTCAAATATCTCTAAAATCTTCAAAAATTACACCAAAAAGAAAAAAGAACTTTTTCTCATATACTCTTATTTTTTTTTCTCTTTCTTACAACTCCATTATATATTGGCATTCTGTTTTATTATTATTGTGAAAACCAATTACAAGCTTACATGTAGAATTAACTAAATTTCCTTTCTTATTGTAAGATCATTCTCATCTTCTTTATTGATAAATAAAACTGTTGTAAAATAAAGATATTTGTATTGAATAACATAAATAATAAACAATAAGAAAAACATAAATGATATAATTATTTTATTGTGTAGTCATCTCTTTATAAATAATTGTATTTAGATTGATGTAATCTCTAAAGTGACTATTGTCCCCTTAAAGTTAATATAGTTTTTCAGATTTCGTACGTCTAAGATAAGAAAATAAGACTCTTTTAATATTGTTTCTTTCGAAGACAAATTGAAAACCATAAATGTGGAAAAAAAAGTAATATATGTATACAAAATAACGAATTATAACTTGATATTTATAAGAAAAAATCAAGAATAAAGCAACAATTAAATGAAAATAATTATCAAAAGTCCTCTAATATCTTTTAAATATAAAAGAAAATATTTTTTAAAAATATATTTCCTTATTTAATTATTTGCATATCCAATATTTTCACCTAGAGAATTAGAGCTACACACTCTAGCATAATGCCATCATAATCAGATAACTTGCCATACCCGATTAGAGCCCAGATTTCGCCCCATAAGCCATCAACAAGTGGTTTCCGATGTAATTCTCTGAAAATGAATTTTCCGATCACCATAAATCTGATCAAAGCAAGACTTTCCTCATCATCTCACTCCACAAAAATTTCTAACTCTCCATCAAAATCAAATAAATCTAAAATTAAATCTTAGATTTGATGAGAAAATCTAGTTGAGATTATATTCAAAGAAAATCTATCACATGTAACCGATTCTTAGATGATGAGAGAAAAGCTCATGAGAGAAAATTTGGAGACGACGGTTATAGTTCATATAGAAATGATAGATTTCAACTAGTTTAATAGTTAAAAAAAATAAGTTTAATTACACTTACGATCACTTAATTATAAGTTTGGTAACAAGTAATTTACCTTTTTAAAAAAATTACAAATATGTCATTCAATTCAAATATTGATATAAACATGTAATTCTATCATTAAATATTAGTTAAAACAGTGATGTAACTTGATATAATAACAATTTTAATCTTTAAAACTTATACGAGTTATCAATTTGATCATAATTTGCAATAATTTAATAAATTAACCCTTTATACTTATAACTTTTATCGTTTTAATCTTTTTTTTCTCCTAAAATAATTGTTATTCTCCCATAAAATTTATATTACTTTCTTGTTACTTTTTTAGCATAATAACAATTTAACAATAACTTATTGATATTGTATGGTAGAATGCAATTATACAACTACTACCTTGATCAGATGGGTTTGCTTGGTTTGACACTATCACAAAAAGATTAAATTGATAATAAAAAATTTAATATGGAGGGTTAAATTTATTGAATTGTTTTTGAATTAGGAAAAAATTATAGAATGTATAAATTTAAGAGATAAAAATATTATTAAATCAAATCATATTAGACGTTCATTTCAATTTTAACGATAAAGAATATTTTAATTAAGTAATTTATTTATAATTTCTATAGAAAAATACATGTTTATTATCAAACCCATAATTAAGTGGCATTAGATATAATTTATTATAAAAGAATATTAATATCTTCTTTTTGAAAATATATATGTATATACATATAATTTCATGTTAAGTACGACATAATTTAGATATAATATACATTTTTTATATTTAGTATAGACTCCTCTTGAACAGCAACTCAGAGCCAGGTCAAAGACATGATATCTTTAACAAAATATGGTCAAACGAGTGTCAGCGCAAGATAAAGCTTCAAGGTTGGAAGTTCGTTCAAAATCTAGTGCCTACAATGCATAATATGTATCAAAAGCGAGTGACCATGAATCCCCATTGCCCAAAATGCCCAAACCTGGTGGAATCAGTGGAACACGTGCTGTGCGAATGTCCCCTTGCGGCTGCCGTATGGAGGTCGCTAGGGATCAATTGGCCACCCCAGGGGTCTCAATGGTCTTTTAAAGAATGGCTTAGTTGGGTGTTTAATAATTACACATCAAAAAGGCATGGAGAGATTCTCACTACATTGTGGGCAATCTGGTATGCCCGAAACAAACAGTACCATGAAGAAAATATCACTACGAGGAGAGAATTAACCGCCTTTATCCTTGCTCACTGCAAAGAATATTCGTCAGTGAATGCCCGAATCCAGACCCATCCACCTCCAAAACAAACTCGATGGCTCCCACCAAATGCTCCATGGGTGAAGGTAAACTTTGATGCCAGTTTCTCCCATACAAACAAAGAAGCTTGGTCAGGTATAATCATAAGAGACAGTGTGGGAGAAATATTGGGGGCTGCAAAACGTAAAATCCGAAGGGCTACCTCTGTTTTTGCAGCGGAGGCAACAGCTGCAGTCCATGCAATCCAATTCAGAATTGACTTAGGATGTATGAGGGCTATCTTTGAAGGGGACTCTAAAACAATCATTCAGAAATTGCAATCAGATGAGGAAGACCTTTCGGAGGTGGGTGCAATGATCTGGGATGGCAAGTTTTTGGCCTCTAAGCTACATGCAGCGACGTTTCACTTCACCCAAAGAGCCGGTAACGTCGCAGCTCATATTTTAGCAAAGGAGAGAATAGAAGATAATGAAGATAGGTTTTGGATTGAGGACCCCCCCCCCAACGAGTGATGATCCAGACATCGGAGGATAGACGATGGATAGATCCCCCTAGATGAAGAAAGAAAAAGGGAAGCAAGTTTGAGGCTCTATTATGGTTTTGGTTTTTTCCTTTCCAGGTGCCCACTCGATGAGGCGATTTTCCTCAAAAATCATCAGTGATCGGTATATATACCGATCTAACACCGGTCATATTATATTTCTCGATCTAACACTCGTAGCAGTAAAGCGCACTCTCTGAACCGCGCTATATGCTGATTTGGCGCCACGTGGAGTATAGCACTCCCCCTGTACCGCGCTATACGCTAACTGGGTTACACGTGGGGTATAGCGCCCCCCTGCTCCGCGCTATACGCCACGTAGGGGTATAGCGCGGATCAAGGGTCGCGCTATACGCCGTACCAAAATTATATTTAATGCGGTCTCTGATCCGCGCTATATAATAATTACATACAACGGAGTGCATGTACCATGCCTTATATGTTTATAAATACCGGTTCTCGCATCTCTCCTCACATCTTCTCGCATCTCTCCTCTCTTATAAATTAATACAACAATTCCGTCAACGAGTAATAATTCTGGCAATCTTCTTATATTTGATTTAGAAGTTCGTGCGATTTTTCGTTATAAGGTAATTTTGTTATAATTTTTTAATTATACTTATTGTTTATTATCATTATTTGAAAAAATATTATACTAATTATTTTTAATTAATTTTTATGTTTGCAAAATTGAAAAGCAGGAGCATACGTCGAAATAGTTTTACGGTGCAGGTAATAATATAAAATTATATTATTTAAATTATTTACGTTGATGTGTAAAAAAAATTTGTATTACATTTTCGTTTATATATAATTTATTTAATCAGGTTTGTTTAAGTTATTTTTTTTACAGATATAATATTGCCGCACTTTTAAACTCAAAGAATGGCGCGACTTTTCAGCTATTGTTTATTATAATGGTGAAATTCGAGAAGATGAAACCGGCGTTGTTTTCGTATCAAATGAGCATGTTAAAATATCATTCAAGAGAAACATAACTCTTGAGGAGCTGATAACGAAGATTTCGAGGAAGATTCATGTTGGAAGTAACAGAAGAATGTCGTCGTTGCAGTACAGATTTCCAACATCATTGTTGCCATTAACTTATACAGCGTTCGGACTTTCGAACAATGATGATGTACAAATGATGGTTGAAGCTCAAAGTAATTATTCAGACGCCGCTATTGAGATGTATGCACATTTTGTTCAAGTGCGTGCTGTTCGGGGTCAATCTTTAAGCTCACACTATGGGCTGGCTGAACAAGTTGATCAAGTTGACAGCCCGACTACAGTAATGTGTAATGATTTTAATGCCATAATGGGGAGACATTCATCCGCAACTCCTTACGACATGTACCGAGGTGGGTCCACGAACAATCTGTATGGCAATACCGCGTCCAGTTCAAGGGGAAGGCATTCATCTGCAAATTTCTTTAACCATATGGATATGCCATCGACGCAACCATCTGTGCAGTTTCCATTTGACACGATGGCTTCAAGCTCCAGGGGAGGCATTCGACTGCGAGCTTTTTCGATCTCAATGTCGATATGCCTTCCAGTTCAAGGGGAATGCGTGCAAGTAGTAGTTTCTTCGACCTAACAGTATACAACAGTCCTCACACATGTTGTACTGGAGGGGTCAACCAAGATCATCCCAACTTGGACTCTGAAGTGATATGCCAAGCCATCATGCCCATGGTAAAAGCAAGCTCTCATATAGCTGTTGCAGTGTTGATTTCAGCTATACAATCGCAGTATGGGTACACCGTCTCCTATAAAAAAGCTTGGTTGGCAAAATAAAATGCCATTGTCAAACTTCATGGCGAATGGGATTCATCTTACAACAAACTTCCAGGTTGGTTTAGGCTGGTGCAGACGTTTAATTGTGGACTTCGAAACCTCCTATGCATACCATAATGATCGAGTTCTTCGCGATCGATGCCAATTCTACCGGGTTTTTTGGAGTTACCCACAATGTGTTAATGCTGCCAAATACTGCAAGCCTGTGGTCCAGATCGACGAGACTTTCTTGTATGGAAAATACAAGCAAGTTTTATTATTGGCAGTTGTCCAAGATGGCAATCGCAACATTCTTCCAGTTGCTTTTGCTCTTGTCGAAGGAGAAGATACAGATTCTTGGGCTTTTTTCCTCCGAAATATACGTGCACATGTTATCATGAGGGAAAAAATCTGTTTCATTTCAGATCGCGGAGCTGGGATCAAAGCAGCAATGGAGTCTTTGGGTCCAATGTGGCAACCACCCTTTGTCTAACATAGGTATTGTCTCCGACACATTGCTGCGAACTATCATGGAAGGTACAAGAAGAATGATGAACATCAATTAATTGTGCGCATGAGTAAGTGAAAGCAAGTTAGTAAGTTATACATTTTTTGATCATTTTAATTTTGCAAAGAAAGCAAGTTAGTAAGTTATACATTTTTTGATCAGGTTACGAACTACTTCCTTGAACGTTTGAATCAACAGGACATACGAGTAAGTTATACATTTTTTGATCAGAAGTAGTAGAAATACGAATATGTTCTTCACAACAGGACATAAAAAGGGCAATCGATACCATGCCCAAGACTACAGCAGTAGGAGACATCCGCCGATAGCATTACGTCTGTAGTCAGTGGCTCCACACATCTCCCTGTACAGCAAAGCCAAAACTGTCGAGCCCCAACTGAATGATCCGGCGAGACGAAAGTCGCTAAGATGTCGCAACCACATGCAGTGAACTAGGTTGCGCGATTTGTCCGGCATCAGCAACCCTCCTATAAACTCCAGTATGCATGCTCGTGCATACATCTTAACCTCATCCTCAGAGGCGTCTGCGCTCAACTCCCGAAAATTGGCATCTAACCAATTTAACGGTATCCTACATCCGATAAAATTTTCCGGGACACGTCCTAGACTATCCCGAGACAAAGTAGTCCAAGAACCGGAAGCTATCCCCGATATCACATCTCCATCCACTGGAAGCCCCAGGTGCATAGAAACATCCTCAAGCATGATCGTGCACTCTTCGCACGAAAGATAGAATGTGTGGGTCTCCGGCCTCCACCGCTCTACTAAGGCAGAAATCAGGTCTGGCTCTATCTTACAATGACCCTGATATCTACTTATGTAACCGAATCCAGTCTCTACTAAATACGGCAAGACACGGTTGTGTATCACTAACTTAAGATTCCTAATAAAATGATCTAATACACGGTCCTTCTCCTAAAAATAAATAATTACAAAAATTAATTCTTACTCTAATAATCATGCATTAAATAAATCAACTAATTATTACTAATAATTTAAATTAAATTAAAACGTTAAAATGTTACCGTATCAGCAGAGTGTCGAGATATTTAATTCTTAATCTAATAATCATGCATTAAATAAATCAACTAATAATTTAAATTAAATTAAATTAAAACGTTAAAATGTTACCGTATCAGCAAAGTGTCGAGATATTTAATTATTAATCTAATAATCATGCATTAAATAAATCAACTAAATATTACTAATAATTTAAATTAAATTAAAACGTTAAAATGTTACCGTATCAGCAAAGTGTAGAGATATATGATTTCTATCCGAGCGAAGTAGACTGCCTTCCATTATATATCTGCAAAAGAATTATATTAGTAAAATATTAAATAAAGTAAATACATAATAGTAAAAATATTATAAAATATACCTTAAAAAGATAGAGTATTCGAGAGAAATTTAGAGAATTTGAGAGAATTTGGAATGATAAAAGTGATTGAGGATGGGGTTAGGGGTATAGCGCGCCCCCTGCACCGCGTTATACCTCACGTGTCAGATACCCAGGTATAGCGCGGATTAGGAGGCGCACTATACCCACGTGGTGCCAGATAACCGCATATCGCGGGGCAGGGGACGCGCTATACCCACGTGGCGTCAAATCAGCGTATAGCGCGATTCAGGAGGCACGTTTTACTGCTACGGGTGTTAGATCGAGAAATATAATATGACCGATGTTAAATCGGTAAATATACCGATCATCGGTGATTTATTGGGAAAATTGCCACTCGATGAAGATAATTTGAATGGAAGAGGAACAGCTGGTTTATAGGTTAACGCATTTACTTTTCATTTGTTATTCAATTTTAGGAACACAGTTAGAGTGCATTTAGGAAAAGTTTATTCCTTTAGAAAGCAAGGCAGCTTTTGTTTGTTTTTACCATTTCGTTTTTTAGTAGTGAATAAAATAACCAACCATTAGATAATATATATATATATATATATATATATATATATATATATATATATATGCCATTCTAGAAAAGTAACATTATTCAACTTAAACAAGATTTTATATTTTAATTAATAATTAGTTCATTTTATTCTTATTAAATATTTTAAATGATATTCATAATTTAAATTCTAAAATTCTAAATAAAGTAAAAAACATCTTCATATGGATCTGTATAGTATCTAATTTATCGATAATTTAAAAAGAAAATCAGATTTCAAATTTTAGATGTTGCGGAGGGCTAAGTGAAGTTTTGCAGTTCGTGGGTTAGCCCAGCCATGCTCTGGGCTGTCTTCGTGATTCAAACTCAACTCACCGAGTGCCCAATTTGAGACTTCTATTGACCGTACCTGGCTCAGTCCACAAGAATCTTATAATAGTTCCAATTTCTTGACAGAAGACGAGAGTCAATCTCGCGTGAATCGTAGTAGAGATTTGTCTGAAAATGGAGAGTTCAAGGTTTTACATGCTTATGTTTACTATCGCCATTTTGGCATCACCGGCACTTTCCGATCTGGTCCTTTCCAAAGTAGATCGACGCGTAAGTTTTCACCTTCTTTTTTCATTTTCCAAGCTTTCTAGGGTTTAATATCATTACTAGTATTCCATGCGAGTTCGTTTCTCTGATTGGTTCACTGCTTTTGGTGCTGTTTCTGAAGATTTTTTCCATCTGAAACTTCAAATCTTGGGTTGATCTGAACTGCTTCTGTAGTTGTATATCTTTGATTGTTGCAAGCTGTAAATATTTATGTTAACATCGTTCCTATTTGTGTTGCAGATATATTTGACATCACACATTGTTCGGGTTTCTTCAACTTTAAAGGTGCTTCCGTAACACTAACTTTTCTTTTCGTTCTCAAGTTGCTGATGCCTTTCAACTTGATTGTCTCTTTTTTTTGTGTATTCTTACATCTGCTGTCATATTGTCTTGTAGGTGGAGAATGCAGGTCCTGAGACGGCGTCCGAGGTTTTGCTGGCTTTTCCTGAGCAACAAGCCAAAAACATGGCATATTTGATGGCTACCCCGCACGAAGGGAAAGGGAAAGTAAAAAACCCTGTTGTTGCTCTCCCTGTTGCTGTTGCCGTTGCCAACCCCAAAGACATGCCTTCTGCTTTAACATTCTATTCGGTAACCTTGCCTAAGGGATTAGCTGAGGGTGATAGCTTTACTTTTGATGTGTTGGCTGTATTTACCCATGCCTGCGACCCTTTCCTGAGCAAATCACTCAGGCTGATATTCAGCTTGTATTATACCAGGATAGTGCACACTACCTATCTCCTTATGCCGTCAAGGCTCAGTATCTAACTGTTAAATTGCCTGATTCTAGAATCGAATCCTATACGAAACTGGAGAATACAAAGATTCATGGTTCAGAAATCAAATATGGTCCTTATGAGAATCTCCCTGCGTTCTCGTACTCCCAAATAGCAGTCCATTTTGAAAGCAATCAACCGTTTGCTGTTGCTCAAGAATTGGTGAGAGAGATAGAAATTTCCCATTGGGGTAATGTCCAGGTCACTGAACATTACAAGCTTATCCATGGTGGTGCCCAAAGCAAGGGTGAATTTTCCAGGTTACATCATACTTTTTTCCTTTTTGTGGATTATGGTGAACATCACACCACACCAGGTTGGAAGTTTGTTTCTAAATTATTACCTTGATACCACAGGCTTGATTTCCAGGCCAGGCCCAATGTTCGAGGTGCATCAGCCTTTAGGTATCTTGTTGCAAATTTGCCACCAAGGGCACATTCTGTTTATTACAGGGATGAAATTGGCAATATATCAACATCTCATCTGCGTGGTGACTCCAAAAAGGTTATACTGCTGAGTAGGATTTAAAATGTCTGTCATTTGGTATTTTTTTTCTTCTTATTGTTGGACAATTTGTCTTTGCAGACGGAACTGTTAATCGAACCAAGGTACCCAATGTTTGGTGGCTGGAAAACTGCTTTTACCATTGGATATGGCTTGTCGCTTCAGGACTTTTTATATGAGTCAGAGGGGAAGCAATTTCTTAATATCACCTATAGTAGCCCAATGGCTGAGTTGGTTATTGATACTCTTATTGTGAAGGTTTTTATCACTTCCTTTCCAACCTTGCCTGAAACTTGTATTTAAGTACTTATTTCAACTCTTAATTAGAATATAATAAATTCTTTTACTTATCATGAATATGACAAGTTACCAAGTACTAAAATGGGCCCCAATGCTGTTGTATTCTTATCAACATAGGACTAGTATACATGCTTGTGTGATACATTTGCATTGTATTGAATAATAAGAAAGTTGTTTGCTTACCTTTATCTTGCACTTTGATTGCAGGTTGTTTTGCCTGAGGGTTCTAGTGACATATCTGTAGCTGCACCATTTCCCGTGGAGCAGTGGCGTGAGGTATTTTCTAGCTTAAGATTTCTGTTTTCATTTGACCATATCTTGTCTTACAAAGGGTCATATTTGTGTTGAGTTTTGTGTTTCAAGGCCTTGATCTTTTATACATAATGTATTTATGGTTGTATGCAGACCAAGACCTCCCACTTGGATATTGATGGTAGACCAGTAGTTGTGCTTAAAAAGACTAATGTCGTGCCTGAGCACAATCAATATTTTCAGGTATTCTTTCTTTGTCAATTTTCAGTCTGAATGTCATGCACAGTGCTTCTAGCATCCTCCACTCAACTCTGGCACCTCCGAACACAGAATGTTGGACATTAGGTTTTCATATTAATAGTTTACTGTTTGTTTATCTTTCAGGTCTATTATAGGTTCAACAAACTATCGATGCTTAGGGAGCCACTGATGTTAATTTCAGGATTTTTCTTCTTCTTTGTTGCTTGCATTGTTTACATGCGTGCAGACATATCGATCTCCAAGTCTTCT
Source organism: Hibiscus syriacus (assembly GCF_006381635.1). Classification (NCBI taxonomy): domain Eukaryota; kingdom Viridiplantae; phylum Streptophyta; class Magnoliopsida; order Malvales; family Malvaceae; genus Hibiscus; species Hibiscus syriacus. The sequence goes on from NW_024062441.1 coordinate 219,638, forward strand.
GCTTCTTATTTGGCTAAACAACAGTGGGAAGAGGTTTGTAGGGTGTTATTATGCCATTTATTGATCCCGGATCACCATGTACAAGTGAATTGGTTTAAGATTTTGCTATCTGTAATTTCAGGTTCAGGCAGTAATTCAGCAGGTTCAGAATATTGTAAGTAGATGCTTGGCAACACATGATAAGCTGGAAGCATCACTACGTGATCTTTATAGGACCGGGGACATTCAAGCTTGTAAAGCTGCTCGAAAGGCAGCTGATGGTTTGTTAAAAGAGCTGTCCAAAGAATTGAAACCCTTGCTGACCACCTTGCAATCTTCTCCGTCAGCTGCTCAAGTATTACCCAAGGTTGACCTGTCGTTTACTATTTGGTTTTGTTGCTCACATTTTCTTAATCAATTTGATATGGATTTTTTTGTCCTTTTACATTTGCCAATTGCCATTTGTTGCAACATCATGTTTTGGTAACTTTTAAACCTTTGATATATGGCAGTGTTCTTATTGTATAAGTGTATACTTTTATCTGTGTAGGTGGAGGAGCTGGTGGCTAAGGAGAGAGAATTACAAGAGAAGGTGTTGGTGAAGCACTCAACAGTGGTGGACGGCTATGAGAAGAAGTCTGGTGCCCGTGATATCGAGAACCGGGTGGCTTTGCAGCAACAGAAACTTACAGCACTGAGGCAAGAAGTTGACGATCTTCTCGAGTTCATTGATGAAATATAATATTAAGTGCTAAAGTTGGCATAATAGTTTGGTCCAAACCGCAGAGCTGAGCTCCAACTGGAATGACCTTGCGATTTGTTGTAATGCTGGGATCGGAATGTTTACTTTGGTTTTTTTCCCTAGTTTGTAAGGGCTTTTGATACACATTCAAGATCGAAGAGTGACTAAATTACTGAAATAAATGGTGAACTTAGGCTGTCTACAGTCGCTGCCCATTGGTTCGTATAATGGTAGTATTTTGTGCTATAACGAAAAATCTACGTAGGTATTTTCTCGGTGGTGAGAGTTTTACTATGCAAATAATAGCTTTTGTGTTGTGTTGGAAGGACCTCTAGAAAGCAGGTCCTTGCAACATTCGACAATACTAGATAAGTTTGGGTCAAAATTTTTTGTTGTCCTCTCTATTCCCTAAGATTTTGTCATGACTAATCTAAATTGACCTGTATCGCACATTTGATTTTGGTGAATAAGTCTTCGTGTAGGAATTTTTTACATATATAAGGCCTTAAATTTTGAATCTACTCAAATGATATTAAGCTGTTTATATCTTTAACCAACTATCGGGGCAAATTTCCCGGACTTTAATAGACTTGCTAAATCCTTATAGATGCTGTAAATTCCAGGATGAATGTAGTTGAATTTAGAGAACATGACAAACGTGAAAGTTGAAACCCTCCATCTCATGCAGTAGTAATGGTCTTGGATGCTGAGAAAACATATTAAATTGGAGAATTATAAGCAAACAATAGGGGCCATAGAAGTTAGGCCCGGCCCAACAACAACAGCAGCCAGGGCTTATCAAAGTCAAAATCAACTCTCCTTCGAATCTGATTCCTTTCAATTGCATCTCTCTCACTAAGAGTATACTTCCAAATTATTTTGTTTCACCCACAAATCTCCCAATCCATCTATCATTTTCTGGTAATTTAATTCCCTTTCTTCAGCTCTGTTTCCTTCACCTCTTTTTTGGTTGTTAATTCATTCTAATTAACTTTTTTTGAAAAAGGAAATTGGTGCACGATTCAACTTCTTAGCTCTAATGCATAATAGTCTTTTTTTTTTAATTTCTTTCTTGCTTAGGCAGTTGGATTGTGTTTCAGTAGCTTAAAATTTTAGCTGCGATTAGTACTATACTAGTAATTTCCTTGAATTTCTTCTTCTTCTTTAAAGACCCTGCTTAATTTTAATTGCCCTAAACTGTACTTGTTTTTTTTGTTCTGTGAAAATGATATTAATGTTGATTTTATTTTTAAGGAATATGAACCATCTTCGTTGTGTACGTGGACTTTGATTCGTTTTTCAATATTGAATCTGTGGAAAGGATAGTCAAACAATTTTTTTTAAATTGTTTGTAATTCAGTATGTTAAATTTGTTAGCAAATTTGTAAACAAAAAAGTGATTTGGTGTTCCATTAAACCCGATGACTTAATTGACTGCAAATGCTGCAAGCTAAAGATGAAAGAGAGATGTTGATTGAGTGTTACTGTTACAACAATCTGGAGGTGGAGGGTTGAAGCATGCTTAAGCGCGTTGGAATTGTGGGTAGTTTAAGTTTTGTATAAAAAGAAGAAAGAGAGAGAACGATAGATTTTGCTAAAGTAGTACCTTGGTTGAAGAATTAGCTGTTAACTTGTTGCTCATGATTGTTCATTTTAGTTCAGCAGTTCAGATCTTTTACAGCAAGAATTCTGGTTTAATTTTGATTCAGATTTCAGGTTTAATATCATAGCATCATCATTTTCGTTCCTTTCTTTGAAATCAGAAGACTGTTTATCTTTGCTCTTTGTTGTATACAATTGCATAAATAAGCTAATATTAATTCTAATTTCAACTACATTTCTACACCAAAGCTGTATTACTATCTTGTTCATTACTTTCTCTGCCTTTTCTGTTTTTCGCTAGGTTCACATCTAAAGACAGCAGATCAAAGCTTTGGCTCTGCTATTCCCACAAACTTGTCATTCAATTCTAATAGATTGGGAAAATTGCATCTTTCTACCTCTAGAAAGCCAGTAACAGTTCGAGCTTCCTACAGGTATCATCTTTGATCAAGTTTGGAGCATAAAGATGCATAATGGTTCGTGCACAGTCATAAAAGCACTATCAACTAAATACTCCAAGGATTGGAGTATTTGGGATTGGATATGGAGACATGACACTCCAAGGACCCTCCAAATACATGGAAAAACTTAGAAAATTTTGAATATATCCATGTCTTAGACTTGTAGCCGAAGTTCATACCTAAGTCCGAGTTACATTGCTTAAGTTTGTATGTTTGTGTGTATTCCTGTTCCCTCTTCTGTTGTGTTTTTGAATGTAATGTTGCAAGCATAAAATTATCGAAATTCTCAATGGGAGTCCTCTGCATCTTGTGTTCTTAGTGATGGTGAAAGGCCAAGCGGTGCAAGCATCTTTGTTGGAGGTTTTATTTTGGGAGGACTTGTGGTTGGTGCACTTGGATGTGTATTTGCTCCTCAGGTGATATTAGCCTTCTGACTTCCAAGTAATGCAAAATTGCACTAAAATATCTCGTTTCTTAATTATGTTTTTCTGTTTTTCTGCTCAAGTAAAATGCTTATATATATTTATCAATTAGTTGTGCACCACATCTATAGTTCTGGTCTTACGAAACTTAATCATTCATGACTTTTCTGTTTTAGATGACTAAAACCCATGGTCTGGATCAATGGGAACTATTATTTGTTTGACATTTTTTTCATCTGTAGTATTATTTTTCTCGACTTATTTGATAGTCAATTTGGGTTTTCTTGTTTTCCTTCAATAGATCAGCAAGGCACTAGCTGGAGCTGATAGAAAGGATCTGATGAAGAGATTGCCTAAATTCATATATGATGAAGAAAAAGCTTTGGAGGTAAGCCCCCCAAAACCCTTTTGTATTTGTGTATAACTATTGGCTTCTAAGGATTAGGGAATAGGGAATGGCCTGAATATCGTGTGCTTTGAAATTAGAGCGCCGGTGATTACATATTAAACATGTTCCTCCTAAAGTTTATAGATTTTAGTTTAAAGCAGAATGGTAGTAAATAGTAGTCGGGGTTTGTTGTGCAGAAAACACGGAAGATACTGACTGAGAAGATTGCTCAGCTGAACTCAGCCATTGATGATGTATCTGCGCAGCTTCAATCGGAAGATGCCCCGAATGGAGTTGCTGTGAACTCTGATGAAATTGAATCTGCCATATGGATGAACTAGTTCGCTATATTATTCAGATTCTGGTTTAACACTTTAAACTCGTAATGTTATCCTTGATATGAAATAATATGTGAATCTATTGTAATCTTCCCGTTTTCCGGTAAGCACTGTAACTCAGTCTCTTCAATATGTTTTACACTACCCATCTTCCTTCAAATTTCAAACCTCACATTTGATATTCAATTTCCTAATCTGAATCCTCAGTTCTTCACCAGCATAAAAATGTCATCTCAAAGTCAATTTTTTTCACAACAATTTGTTTGCGGTCATTTTGAAAGAGTGAAAATGGTGCAAGGGCACTTTGGGGGAAATAAGAATGGATGGAGCTGTGGCGCAAATCAATTCATGAACCGAGTTAGATCTCAAACACATTATCACATATATCTGTCACAGAATAGCCCTTTAATTTACTGTCATATATCATCAACTATGATTTAATCCTGTTTTTAGTTATTATCGAGTATTATTTCCAATTTGTAGAACAACTTTACATTGATTTCTAGTATGATCAATGTTACAGTCGGAGGAGATGAGCGGGGAAGGGAAGAAGAAATTGGGGAAACAATTGGGGAAAACAGAGAGTTAGGGTTAGGGATTGAGGCTCGAGAGGGAATTGAAGAAGGGAATTTAGGGATTGAAGGAAGAGAGAGGGATATGAGGCGTTTACCTGAAGGAAAGGAGTTATTTGATATTGGTTCAGGCATATTGGACCAGCCCAAGTCTTCAGACGGGAGAAATGAAGCAGTCCAGTTAGGTGGCCCAACAAACCTGCAAGGAGAGAAGATATAATATGTTATAGGTTGTTATTAGTACAGACAGCTGGCAATTTTATAATGACGTTTGTAGCCCTGTAACTAAATAATACTGCTGTAGAATCACTCTGCTTTCTATGTTAGGAATGACAAGTATTTTCTTCTCTGAATTCTCTCTAAATTCTCTCTATTTCTCTTATCTATTCTTCGATTTCTCTTCTAATCATCTCAAACCACAACAAATTGGTATCGAGAGCCTCGGTTGCTGGCAAGAGTGGTGGAATGCCCAAGAAAAATCAAAATATGGCAGAAGATTTAGCTGGGTTGCAGAAACAGATGGAGGAATTGACAGCACTGGTGAAACAAGGGCAAGATGAGTCTAATCCACCTAAATGGTGGGAGAATCAGGAAGAGAGGATTTCTACACTGGAGTCTAGATTGGCTACAAATCATGGATATGTGGAGGAAATCTTGAAGATTCTAACTGGTAGAAAGGAGGACCAAAATCAGTCTGAAGACCAGGTACAGACCCCTGATTCATCTAATATGAGTAACAAACAACCTGTTAAGGTGACAGTAATCAATGATAAGACTAGGTTTACTTATAAACCGGATGAACCTGGTATTCTTAAGTCTAAACCAAACGTCTTGCCTGCTCACATAGCTAGTTTCAAAAACGATAACCAAATGGGGGAGAACAGTGCTGTTAGAACTCAGTTAATGGCTGTTGAAGTGGATAAAAGAGGTACAGGGGGGTCCTCTAGCATGTCAGGGATTATGCTGCATAGACCAAAAAATTGAACTACCTTTTTTTTGATGGAAGTAATCCAAGAGGTTGGTTACAGAAATGTCTAAAATATTTTTCATTATGTAGTATTGTTGATGAACAGAAAGTGGAAGTAGCTACAATGTACTTGACGGGTAAAGCAGAGATTTGGTTTGATGGGTATATTATGCAAAAACATCATGTGACTTGGCATGAGTTTGAGGCAGATTTATGTCATAGGTTCTGTGATAAAGCTTTTGTTGATATAGTGGAGGAGTTTACAAAACTAGTGCAAAAAGGGTCTGTAGAGGAGTATCATGACAGATTTGAAGAACTACAGCCTCACATGCTCTTGCAGAATCCTACTTTAGGTGAGGAATTTTTTGTCTCTTTGTTCATTAGTGGACTAAGGGATGACATTAAACACAGAGTTAAAGCTTTAGACCCTAAAACATTGTCTGAGGCAAGCAGGCAAGCTAAATTATACGAGCTATCTGTGGAATTTGAGAGCAAGAGGTTCAAACCTTTTGTTAGAAATCCAGCTTATTCAGTTCCTCTATCTGGTTCTAAGCCTAGCCAGATAACATTACCACAGAAGAATACAACCACTCCAACACAAAAACAGAACCTGATAGACTACAGGAGACAGAACAGTTTATGTTTTAAGTGTGGTGAAAAGTTTGTTCCAGGCCATCAGTGCAAAGCAAAACAGTTGAATATGATGATTGAGGATGAAAATGTCCTACCTTCAGAAATTTTAGCTAATGATCCAGAACAGCAAAATTTACAAGAGGAAGAGAGCCTAGAAATATCTATGAATGCCATTACTGGATGCATTGGTCATAATACACTGAGGATTCAAGGAACAATTCAAGGGAGACCACTGAATATACTAATTGACAGTGGGAGTACCCACAGTTTTTTAACCCCTCAATGGGCTGAGGCTGGTATACAGATAAACACTCTTCATCCTCTGGCTATTACAGTAGCTAATGGGCAGCAACTCTATAGCTCAGCAAGGTGTAATGAAGTGGAGTGGAAGATGCAAGGGCACTCTTTTATACATGATTTCAGACTACTTCAGTTGGGGGGCAGTGATATGGTGTTAGGGGTGGATTGGATGAAATTGTTTAGTCCAATCTTGATGGACTTTAAAAACATGACAATGAGCTTTGTGCATAAGGGGAAGCAAATTACTATACAAGGTCAACAGCAGTCAAATTTTTTACAGCAAATTTCAGGAGCTACCTTATTGAAGATGACAGCTTCTGATTATCCTATTTTGGGACATGTAGTGTTTTTCAATATGTATGAAGATTCCAAGATTACTCCTACAGCTATTCAGCCTCTTTTGGATCAGTATCACTCTATTTTTGCTGAACCTAAAGGACTGCCTCCTACAAGGAACCATGACCATGCTATTCCTCTTAAACCTGAAGCTAACCCTATCAATTTAAGACCCTACAGATTTCCCTATAATCAGAAAGCTGAGATAGAGAAGCAGATTGCTAATATGCTTTCCTCCTCTGTTATTCAACCAAGCAAAAGTCCTTTTGCTTCTCCATGTCTTTTAATAAAGAAGAAAGATGGCACTTGGAGGTTTTGTGTGGATTACAGGAAACTAAACAGTATGACAGTGAAGGATAAATTTCCTATTCCTGTTGTAGAGGATCTACTGGATGAATTACATGGAGCAGTCTATTTTTCTAAGATTGACTTAAGGTCTGGTTATTGGCAGATCAGAATTAAGCCTGAGGATATCTACAAGACAGCTTTCAGAACTCATCAGGGCCATTATGAGTTCAAGGTAATGCCCTTTGGGCTTACTAATGCCCCTGCCACATTTCAAGCCTTAATGAATGAATTATTTAGTTCATTCTTGCGAAAATTTGTCTTAGTATTTTTTGATGATATCCTAGTCTATAGTACTTCTATGGCTGATCACATCATTCATTTACAATTAGTTCTGGAAGTTTTAAGAACTAATCAATTATTTGCCAAGATGTCTAAATGCTTCTTTGGGCAGACTCAAGTTGAGTACTTGGGGCATATTATTTCAGCTTCTGGGGTTTCTACAGATCCTACTAAAGTGGCAGCTATGAAGAATTGGCCTATATCAAAATCTTTAAAATCTTTGAGAGGTTTTTTGGGATTGACAGGATATTACAGAAGGTTTATAAAGAATTATGGTACCATCAGCAAACCTTTGACTCAGATGCTTAAGAAGGACAGTTTTAAGTGGAGTACTGAGGCCCTAACAGCTTTTGACAATCTGAAGAATGCTATGTGTATGGCCCCTGTGTTAGCACTACCAGATTTTGGGAAGAGTTTTTACTTAGAAACAGATGCTAGTTCAGGAGGAATTGGGGCTGTATTATCTCAGGAGGGTAGACCTATTGCCTACCTTAGTAAGGCTCTTAGCCCTAGACATGCTGCCCTATCTATATATGAGAGAGAATACCTTGCTATTCTAATGGCAGTATCTAAATGGAGACATTATTTAGAAAGCAGTCCTTTTATCATTAAGACTGACCATGAACCTCTCAAATATTTGTTGGAGCAGAAGTTAACTACTGCCATTCAGAAGAAAGGACTGACTAAATTATTGGGGCTGGACTATTCTATTCAGTATAGGAAGGGAAAGTCCAATGTGGTTGCTGATGCTCTTTCTAGACAGTGGGAAGATCAAGGTCAGTATATGGCTATGGGTACTACTTTAATAATTCCTAGTTGGGTACTGGAAGTGGAAGACAGCTATAAAGGGGATAAAATGGCAACTGAGTGGTTATCTATAATACCAGTCAATCCTAATGCTGACCCTAGGTGGACATATTCTAAGGGTATCCTTAGATTCAAGGGCAGGGTTTATATTGGGGGTATTGGACCTCTAAGATTACAAATTCTTCAACTCTTACATGATTCACCTTATGGGGGACATTCTGGAATACAAGCTACTTATCAAAGGATTAGGGCAAATTTTTATTGGCCTAAGTTGAAGGCTATGGTGGCAAATTATGTTAGAGGATGTCAAGTTTGTCAACAGACTAAAGTTGAACATGTTCCTAAACCAGGACTCCTACAACCATTGCCTATTCCCCAACAGGCTTGGGAGATTATTACTATGGACTTCATAGAAGGCTTACCTACATCTCAAAAGAAAAATTGCATTTTGGTGGTAGTTGACAAATTTACTAAGTACAGCCATTTTCTAGCCCTATCACATCCTTATACAGCTGCTGATGTAGCCAAATTATATTTGGATACTGTTTATAAACTTCATGGCCAGCCTAAAATGGCCATTTCTGACAGAGACAAGACATTCACCAGTCTCTTTTGGAGAGAACTGATGAAGCAACTAGGTACTAAAACTCTATTTAGTACTGCATACCACCCAGAGACTGATGGTCAGACAGAAAGGGTGAATCAGTGTGTGGAACAGTATTTGAGGGGCTTATGTTTCTTTCAGCCAAAGCAGTGGGCTAAATGGCTGACACATACAGAGTGGTGGTATAATACTACCTATCATACAACCCTTAAACTTACACCATTTGAGGCATTGTATGGCTACAAGCCTCCTACTATGGTTTGGCAGACAGAGACTAATGTGCAGTCTGTTAGTGCCTTAATGAGGAGTAGGGAGGATATTAGACAGTTAGTGAAGCTACAATTGGAGAATGCAAGTAACAGAATGAAACAAAACACAGACAAGAAACGAACAGAAAGAGTATTTGCAGTTGGAGATACTGTTTACCTGAAATTGCAACCCTACCGTCAGACTTCGTTGGCCCTGCGCAAGAATTTGAAGTTAGCAGCAAAGTACTACGACCCCTATACAGTTATTGAAAAGATTGGTGAAGTCGCGTATAAGTTAGACTTACCAAATTCTTCTAGATTACATTCTGTTTTTCACGTGAGCCTTCTGAAGAAGCACATCGGGGATTCAAGTGTCTCTTCAAGAGACCCTCCTGCCATGGATGATGATGGACAAATTAGAATCGAGCCATACAGGATTATGGGTCGAAGAATCATAAACAGACAGAACAAACCTGTAACTTAGTTGCTTGTGCGTTGGAAGAACCTCGATGAAACCAGCGATACATGGGAAGATTTTACTGTTCTTCGAGGCCAATTCCCTGATTTTGATCCTTGGGGACAAGGATCCTTTCCAGGGGCGGGTATTGTTACAGTCGGAGGAGATGTGCGAGGAGATGAGCGGGGAAGGGAAGAAGAAATTGGGGAAACAATTGGGGAAAACAGAGAGTTAGGGTTAGGGATTGAGGCTCGAGAGGGAATTGAAGAAGGGAATTTAGGGATTGAAGGAAGAGAGAGGGATATGAGGCGTTTACCTGAAGGAAATGAGTTATTTGATATTGGTTCAGGCATATTGGACCAGCCCAAGTCTTCAGACGGGAGAAATGAAGCAGTCCAGTTAGGTGGCCCAACAAACCTGCAAGGAGAGAAGATATAATCTGTTATAGGTTGTTATTAGTACAGACAGCTGGCAATTTTATAATGACGTTTGTAGCCCTGTAACTAAATAATACTGCTGTAGAATCACTCTGCTTTCTATGTTAGGAATGACAAGTATTTTCTTCTCTGAATTCTCTCTAAATTCTCTCTATTTCTCTTATCTATTCTTCGATTTCTCTTCTAATCATCTCAAACCACAACAATCAATTATTCCAAAACTCATAAAATTTGTCATATTTGATCTTAGTCCAAATTATCTCTATTGCCAACAGTTTCTTAATAGACAAAGCCAATATACAATAATTTTATCACCAATGCTATCCACATATCCAACCTTTTACCAATAATTGCAACATTTTCCATTGATAACCAATCAAGTGGGAAGTCATGAACAACCTAAATCCAATATTGAATACTAGAAAAGGTCTACATCACTCGATATTTAGAGCTCATATTCGATTCAACATTTTAGTCGATAATATTATATTTCTCACAATTGATGATGGGTTTAAAAATTAAAGAATGGGATCTAAAATTTTAATACTCTAATTTTAAAAAATATTGAGTACATAAATTTACTTATTCTTTCAATTTCTATTAATAAAATAAAATAAATTAAATATTTTTCTAAAATAATAAATGTGCAGTTACTCTTTTAATGAAGCACTCTGCCCACAACCATAAACTAATTTAAAACAATCCTACCATCATCCTTGCCCTCCAAGTTAAGTAAATCTTCAGATCGCTTATCCTAACCGCTATGGCGCATGATTTGAATGAATCAAACAAATAATTGTGCCACAAAGCTTCCATCTATTTATTAATCAATAAATCTAAAAGAATGTAAAGTACAAGAAAACATAGGTTGACTCTATGGTTTTACTCAAGAAATGACTCGGAAATTAAATAGAAATAAACCTAACTGTTGACACAAAAAGAGACTAAAAAAAATACACGAAATTAATATTTTACATAAAGTTTAAAGATTAAATTGATGTTTAGAGATTAATATTTAACATTTAAAGTTTAAAGGTTAAATTTATTTTTTTAATTAATATTCTATATTATCAGATTAACAATTAATTACAATTCGATGATCAAAATATAAAAAATCAATAATATATATATATATATATATAAATTAATAAAAAGCGAATAAAATCAAAGAAAATAGCATTATAATATAAAATATTAAAATCAGATATATTTAATAAAAATTAAAATTCTTACAAATCTGGGTAACATACCATTGACATCTTATTTATCTTATAAAATTCCAGCAATATTTTCCACTTCAATAAAAAAAAACCCACCGCCTAACTGGCGAGGTTCGTTCTTTCAAAATTTTACCCACACCGTAACCGTACATCAAAATCATAATAAACTAAAAATTAAACTCTATTTTTCTATTATTTTTAATAAAGATTGAGTGTTCGATCGAGCCAAGTTAAATATTTTGAATCATTTAAGTTAACGAATCTTATTTTATAACTCAAATTTTTGTTCAAAATTTTTTAATTTGTATTAAATTTATAAAATTCAAGTCGAATTGATTCGATCTTTTCAATTTTTTAATTTAATTATAAATATTTATAATATTATGATATTATTTAATTCAAATTTAAACGATTTTTTATAACTACATACAATATACATACATAGTTCTTCATGTAAAATTTAGAACTCGACTTCAACTTAAAAATTAATCTACTTTTGATTAAGGGTTTCAAGTTATTCAAGTTTTATTTTATAATTCAACTTGGATTTAATTTTTTTTAAGTCGAGTTAAATTTATAAAATTATAAGTTAAGTCTAGTCAAATATTTTAATATCCAGTCTAATTAAAATATTTAATTTTTAAATCGAGTAATGTTTTATTCGCCCATAATTCTAACTTACCTAAAACTTCCTTCCACTCAAAACCTGCCACGTCTGCCCCCGAGGCTCCATTAACGAACCTAGCCTGCCCTCTTTCTTCTCATCTCCACCACAGTTAAAACAAAGCAAGACAGACAGATCCAACGGCTACCAAGTTAGGGCCGCAACTAACCGGTCAACCACCCATTATTAAGAGCCACAAACGCCATCTTCGGCCCACGACACCTTAGAAGATTCACCGGATTACATGGAATTGACGGTAACCATCCACACAACCATTACCAACAAAGAACTAACAACCAAGTTTTTACCTTTTGTTTTTTCGTTCCCCATTTCTCTTTTTATATCCCTTGGATCAACTTACCCGGAAAATAAAAGATAAAAAATACGGCATAAACAAAGCACAGAGAATCATCATACTTACCCTTTGTGAGGATTTTCGTTTATTTTTCTCTCCTGTTATGATCTGGGTTTCTTTTTTGGAGAAATTCCTGCAACTGCTTTGAGTGATTGTAAAAATCCAAATTTTAGATGGGCTGTTGGATATCGTGATCCAAATGTAATTCAAGGCTTAGTTATCGTATAAAGTTTGATTTTTTTTTCTTTCTTTTGATACCATCTGGATTAAGATAGTTTGATCTCGAAGTTGACTCTGGGCTCTTCATATTTTAGTAATGCTACATCTTTACCCAACGAATTGGTTTTTTCTCAGATTTATGAATTGTTGCCGTGGAACCCTGATGTGCGAAGTATCAGATTCCTTGAGGTTGGGATTTCGACAAGGCATTTGATTGTTTCAGTTATTTTATCTGTGTGGTAAGAAACTTTTGAGAAGTTTGGCTATACTTGAATCTTCAAGCTTGATTTGGAAGATTCTTGAGAAGTTGCTTCAGGATTTGGTTGTTTTTGGAACCTTTTGAGACATTTCCCCGGGAACTTTAGAGAAGGAATTGCTTTATAGTGCTTGAAATTTGAAAGGGCTTGTTTTTTTATCTTCAATTTATGTTCGGGAAAGTAATATGGTAGCGGATATGGATTTTTCACCTCCATGTGAAATCACAGAAGATAGTTATAGTAAGGATGATGTATCAGACATGGAAAATGAAAATTTGGATAATGTAAAACGGGTTTCCCTTGGTAAACCTCCCCGCCACCTCTCGGTTATGTGCCATTCCATGGGTTCGGCAAAGTTGATTGCCGAGGCTAACTTGGTATGTTTGATAACTTCTGATCCCTCTTTCGATCATATTATCGAATATCATGAGCCTGCCTGATCTTTAAGGACTTCTTAAATGAACATAAAATCTGAACTTTTATCATAAGGCTTATCAATTAGTTTCAAGTTACTTAGAATTGTATTCCATTTAAATCTTGAAGTGGTGTTCTTAAGGCCTAGCTGACCTGTATTTGTTTTGTGTAAACTTCCATCACTTTCTCTATTTTGTTCGAGATATTAGGAGAAAGAAGGATTATATTTTGTTCAGAAAAAATCTGTAACTGTAATTTGTTGAAACTTATCAACTTGAGCAAGATTTTAAATTGATTTCATCTGATGTTTTGTTGGATCATCAATTCAGAAATGGCTGAAGATAAAATCAGATTTAGCAATTTCGTTCCACTTATTTAATCTTATGTAGTTACTAGAGTCGATATTCCCTTCCTTTCCTAACACGCCTCTTTTTCCTTCTCCAGGAATTGGATATTGGTATTATAGTCCACAAGTCATCTACTGATGAAAAGAGCAAGTTTTTGCCTGTATTACGATCAGGAAGCTGTGCTGAAATGGGACCTAAACAGTATATGGAGGATGAACACATTTGCATAGACGATCTTATTGGACATCTAGGGACATCTGCGGAGGTTCCTTCTCCGGGAGCTTTCTACGGGGTATGATAATGTTAGAATCTTCCTTATATGATCTGACGAGTGTGTTTAATAAGTAATCTTTTACTGAACCTCTTAGTTATCATTTCAAGTAGGGAACTTTAATTAATAGTATTTAATTTATGCACTTCCTTCAGCTTGTCTATGTTGTATGGTTGTTGTTAGTCGGTTAAAAACAGGTTTCCTCATTGATATAGCTTCTGCCTATATCATTCACTATATTTACATCTGCGTTTAATATGGAGGAAGGTTTGGCTGTGGTTTTTGGAGCGCATTTCGTTAGAAAAGAGAAGGGAATCTAGAGATTTTATCCCAGTCCAAAGGAGAAAAAAAAGGAAAGACATGGGAACCATGTGCATTAGTTTCTTAAGTTAACCGGACTTGGGAGTATCTAATATTATGTGTCCAACATGGTATACTTATTTCTCCCCCAAATTTTTCTATATATTTGGAGGACCATACCCCTATAACCATGCCCAAATGGGTGTCAGGTGCAGGTTTCAAGGAAAATGAACAGTTAGGTCTAACATTAGCTTTTGAAGTACCATAAGTTTTTGAAGTACACAATCCTTTGTCCCCGAATGGTTATTAATTTATAGTACTTTTCTCCCTTTGATCTTCTGCCTCCTTATACTTGGCTACTTCTTGTCTAGGTTTAAGGTGTCTGGACATGTCATTTCTATTATATTTGGTTTGTTCTATTACATTTTGTTTGTTCTCTCATTTACAATTACCTTAAAGGGTGGCACTGGAAGCATAGTTCGCCACACTACTCATGTACTGATTCTTTCTGATGCATTTGGACAGGTTTTTGATGGTCACGGAGGAACAGATGCAGCCTTATATATTAGGAAGAATATCCTTAAATTCATAGTTGAAGACTCGCATTTTCCAATTTGTGTGGAGAAGGCAATCAAGAGTGCTTTTCTAAAAGCAGATTACTCATTTGCGGATGCTAGTTCTCTTGATATATCGTCTGGCACCACCGCATTGATTGCACTTGTTTTCGGAAGGTTAGTTAAAGTTAACAACAGATCTGCACTAGTAATTTTCCTTTTAGGTATTGTTCATCAAGTCATGGCATGATAAGGTCTTCATTTGAAACAAGCATGGTATTTTACATTTATTAGTTTTATTCAAAAAAGATTGGATGAAAGGAATATATAAAAAAAATAAAGGCAAAATGCGAATGATTTGAAGTGTTTTCTTCTTACATTGCAAGCAATTTGAAGAAGACGGTCAAGTAAGTTAAAACTTGCATACAATGTTAAATAGAATCGGGATTCCATTCATCTTGGAAACTTAATATGGTGTTCGTCGTTCGAGGTTATGTGGGAAAGCCATTTATAATGAATTTTAATTGCTTAGCAAAATAAATTTAGAGGTAGAGAATAAGCAAAACTTCTGCTTCTGTTTCTATTTCAAGCATGAGCAGGATATGTTAGTTTACAAGTTGAACCTGGACTTAAAAGTCGTTTACGAGTCTATAATTTTGTATTGAGAAAGTAAGGATTATGTCTCTCTAAGACACTAACAATACACTCTCTTAACAGGACCTTGATTATTGCAAATGCTGGAGATTGTCGAGCTGTGTTGGGAAGGCGGGGTAGAGCGATAGAAATGTCCAAGGACCACAAACCTAATTGCACATCTGAAAGACTAAGAATTGAGAAGCTTGGTGGAGTAATTTATGATGGCTACCTCAATGGTCAATTATCTGTGGCACGAGCACTCGGAGATTGGTACATGAAGGGCCCAAAAGGATCTGCCTGTCCTTTAAGTGCAGAGCCGGAGCTGCAGGAGACAGAGTTAAGTGAGGAGGATGAATTCTTGATAATGGGATGCGATGGACTGTGGGATGTTATGAGTAGCCAGTGTGCAGTGACTGTGGCAAGGAAGGAGCTGATGCTTCATAATGATCCTGAAAGATGTTCAAGAGAGCTTGTGAGGGAGGCACTGAAACGCAACACTTGCGATAATTTAACAGTAATCGTGGTTTGTTTCTCCACAGACCCTCCACCGCGAATAGAAATACCCCAATTCCGTGTTCGGAGGAGCATATCAGCGGAAGGACTGAATTTTCTAAAGGGTGTGCTGGATGGGAACTGATGAAATAGCGGATAAATGAAAAGAGGCTGTGCATAAAGACGGTGGAGTTCAAATGGTGGTGGCATGTTTCTCCCAAGTGGCTGCAGGCGAACATCCATCGACGTTGAAGGGCATAGTTAGCACGTGATTCTTTACGAGTTATTAAATCCTGCACATCTGAGATAACTCAGGTAGGTTGTACTTGTAGGGATTGGCAGGATTAGATAGATGTTCAACCCTTTTTTACTTTCTTTCTTCCTTCATCTGCTTACTCCCGTCCTGTGTAAATAAACTGAATCTTGAGAGATATGTTGTAGCAGTTTTTCAGTGAATCAAATAATTGCTATCATTGACAATTTGGTTTATCTATCTATCTATATATATATATATATTATTGGTTATTGAAGCTCTGCAGCAAATACAATGATGCAACTGCCATTGCCATGCAAGCAGTAATTATGCGAAATGTAAATACAGAACAGATGATGCTAGTTATTAAAATGATAAAACAGATGCTATGATTGTAAGTTTTCTTGTATTTGTAAACTGAGAATTCCGTTGGCACTTGGTATCTCTTCATTCGTTCGCATTGATTGACTATTCTTCCTCTTTTGCTGGAAAAATAAAACGAGATAAAATTGAAATGGAAGAGATTGGTAGGGTTGTTCTATTTCACAAGGAAAATAGTCCTTCTAGTTTAAATGTTTTTACTGTTAATGGATTTCGAAATTGAAAAAAAAAGGTAAGAGATGAAGAAAAATTGTTTATTTTTAGCACATATTGAGAAAGATCGCAATTCTCCTCATCTAAATGTTGAAATAGCACGTGCAGACCTTATTAATCAATCTTCAAATGTTCAAAGAAAAAAATAAATAATTTTCATCTCAACAAATTGTGAAGAATATAGTCCGATTTACATGGTTTGTATCTCAAGGACGTATTTTTAGAGATGATGATGAAAGCAAAACATCACAAAAAGCCGATAAATTTTATCCAACTACATCTTATAATGACGAGGTAGTAACAATTATAGAAGAAGTTTCAAAAGAAAAAAAAATGCTACATACATTTCGACACAAATATAAAAAGAAGTCTTACATGTCCTCTCAAATAAAATAAAAAATGTCATTCGTGAAAATTTTGGTGATAAAAAGTTTTGTATAATAGTTGATGGAACTCGAGATCATGCAAAAAAAAAAAAAAAGAGCAAATATATATTGTTTTGAGATATATTATTAAGAATGAACATTTAAAAGAGTGAGTTTTTTGGACTTGTTAAGACATTATTGCATCTACATTAAATGATAATATATTTTTTACCCTTTCCCAAATATAATCTTGATATTCATAACATTCAAGGATAATGCTATGATGGTGCAAATAATACGAGAGGTGAGTGAAATGACTTACATATTTTGATTTCAAGTGTATGCTTATATGCTTATTATGTTCATTGTATGACACATCCATTGCAATTTATGTTAGTTTTCGTTTTAAAAGAAGTTGCATGTATTCATTAGTTCTTTATCAAACCGAGTTTCATTATCAATATAGTTTGTGCATCATGCAAGCGTACTGATCAATAAAAAGTTTCTCATGCTATAAATGTTATTTTTTTTACTTGATATTGATGAACTTTAAAGTGGACAAGAAATTAATCAAATTGGCCCTTTACAAAGGTTAAGAGATATTTGATGTAATTCACATTTAAAATTCATTTATAGGTTAATCAATATATTTAGTGCAACATGCGAAGTTTTGTTGAACATTATTGATGATAGTGTTACTTTAGCTCAACGTGCAAAAACAAATGCAACATGTAAGGCTTTAACTTCTTTTGAGTTTGTTTTTATCTTAGATCTTACGAGGTAAGTTCTTGAATTTTCTGATATGCTATATCAAACTTTGCAACAACAATCTTGGAACATTTTAAATGTGATGCATCTTGTTTTACGTTCTATGTCGTTACTTTATAAATTAAGGGTTGAAGGATGAAATAACCTAATTATTAAGGTGAGATCCTTTTATGACTCAATTACCATACCTACTATGTATTTGAATGCTCATAATGTTGCAAAAGAAGGAAGAGCTCGCCATGAACAAGATGACATTACATTGGAGCATCATTATAAAATAGACATTTTTAATAATGTGATTGATACTAAATTGCAAGAATTGAATGATATATTTAATGATCTTTCAATGAAATTGCTTACTTTTAGTTTAACATCAGATTCAAATGAGATGAACTCTTCATTTAGAATTGATAACATTTGTCAATTGGTTCACAATTTTTTATTCTCGAGACGTTGTTGAACATGAGATGATGCATCATTTAAGGATGTAATTTGAGCATTTTGATCATGTGCGAAGACTTCAAGATTTCAAAAGTTTAGAAACTATTTTTAATTGTGTCAATGGATGGTAAAAATAAAAAGAGTTTGAGGTTTATCATCTTGAATACATTACTTTCTTTTTTATCATTCCGGTTTCTACAACCACTAAACAACGATTTTTTTAACGATAAACATCATTAAAAGTAAGCTTCGTAACAAGTTTGAAGATGAATTTTTTATCTAATTATTTGTTGTTGTATATTGAAAAAGAAATTGTCAAAACATTTGGTGTAGATTCAATTATAAATAACTTTTGTGACATGAAAAAACGACACATTCCATTTTATTAGGTTGGATTTGAATGTATTTTAAAACTATTCTAGCAATGAATGTTATTTTATTTTGTTGGATTCTCTAATTAGTTTTACTTTATCATCTCCTGAGATAATATTATCTATGTTCATGTTAATCCTCAAGTCATTTTTAACAATTAGAATTATAATAAAATTCAACTTAATTATTAAATAGAATTTGAGTTAATATCTAACTTTTTAAATATAAACCACAAACAAACATAACCTTTTCAAATTTAAAATATACAATGTTTTATATTACTTAAATCTAAAATCAAAGAAAATAATTACTCACCCAACAAAAATTACAAAAAAAAAACATATATTTAATATTTGTAATTTGAAGTGAATTGTATGTTTAATATAATTGTATAGCCAATATAAAACAAGAGGTAATTTATAACTTTTTGAAAGCATTTAAAAACTAGTTTGAAGGCAAAATATTGTTGAACAATACATACTTTTTTTAGTTAAAAACCAATTTAATGGTGAAAATTAGTTTGTTAGTATTTGATCTTGTTGTCTAATTGAGCCAAATTATCCAAACTTCACCTTAATCAAGTAGGTTTCATTAGTTTGTTAGTATTTGATCTTGTTGTCTAATTGAAGTGATTTTTTTTGAATTAATCAATGATATCTGATTTATAGACCGACTAATTCAGATTGGGTATTGCAGAGGCGAGGGCGATCCTCTCAACTCAGTTTGCTCCATTCGCAAATGTAAGGATTCTAACCCCTGACCTTAATTAAGGGACCTAGTGCCTCATCCCACTAGACCAACTGGTAGTTGGTTATGGTTGAAGTGATTTTTAATCTAACTTCAAAATCTCAAATTTCTAATTTTTACTATGAAAAATTACTTTTGGATGAAATTATATTTTTATCATCAATTACTTAATTTAATCGATTTTTAAATTGATACCTATACATGTATAAAATGAGTATTTTATATTTTAAAAAATATTTTTTTATAATAATCTTAAATAATTAAATTTTAAATTTCCCTTTTCAAAACTAATATGAAACTAGGGATGGTCTATAACTCTAAAATCCAATGAGAGAGCATAGATAATTATGAGAAGCAAAAAATTTATGTCATGAATTATTATCTTCTTTTCAAAAAATTTATGATCGATTTACATAATGTAAAACTCGTTTAATTTTACATATATTTTAGATCATTAGATGAGTAAAATAAATGGTTGAGATTAACTCATTATTTTTTTCCAGTGAATATATTTTTATTTTCTATTGTTAATCTCAATATATATTTTTACTCATCTTATGATTCTAAATCTATGTAAAACTAAAAAGAAATTATATTATGTAATAAGATTTTATTTATACACACAAGTTAAAATGCGTAACATCAATCACATCAATGTTTTTAAACTTCAAAATCTCTCTTTTCTTTTTTATATAAGACTAAAATTTTTTATCTCTCTAAGATGTAATATTTAGAAGTCATGTGATCAATAAAATAAAAGGTAAATTATATATTTAGTCATACATTTATTCTAATAGTTTTGTTTTGATCATTTAACTATTTTTTTAAAAATTATATCTAATGTTACATTTTAATACTATTTTAATCATCCGTTATTAAATAATATATCATCATACCGTAACATCATATCATCATTGAAAAATAAAAAATATCAAATCAATAATTCTATTTATTTATTTAATAGAAGGTGACTAAAAATAACCAAAAACATGTTTAATACAATTTTTTAAAAAATGTTGAGTAACTAAATAGAATCACGGAAATATAAATAGATAATTTACCCAAAAATAAAAGCACACGAAAGGGTGTTGTGGAATGCAAAAATTCCAAATCCCGCCTAAACCCCCCGGCCCCAATTTGGTCATTATCTCTGCCTTTCGAGGTTCACCCCTCATTATTTCTTATCACATATCGCGTCCCTTAACCCTAACCCTAGAGCTCTACCAGGTATTTTCCCTTCGATTCTTGTCGTTTTTGTATCGATTCCACTGCCTTTTTATCTCTCAATTTCCCAATTTGCGATTTTAGTTGCAGGATTCGACATGAAGGGAGGTAAATCCAAGTCGGTTACCAAGAGCGCAAAGTAAGCCTTTCTCCTTTTTATCTCGTTTTTTCTTTAGCTTCTTCGAATCGAATCGTGTCTTCTAAGAGCTCCGATCCTGATATGGATTTACGTTTCCTATTAATTTGACTTTTTTTTATTCATTTATAGGCTCTCCGTGGATAAGAAATCAACCAAAAAGGCTGGAAAGAAATCGGGGAAGGCGGCTAAGGATCCAAACAAGCCAAAGAGACCTGCTAGCGCCTTCTTCGTCTTCATGTAATCATTCATGAATCTCTGTTTTCTTTAATGTATTTGGTTTCTTGCGTTTGCTTCGCGGAAAACTCTGGCGTTTATATTGAAGAGGTGAATTGAACTATTTTTCTTATTGTCATAGCATAGTTGATCTTCGAGGATGGTTTTGCTGATTTTCCTTCATATTTTATCTAATTTGTTAATGTTGGTTTCGTGGTTTAAGGGAGGAGTTCCGTGTGCAATACAAGGAGGAGCACCCTAAAAACAAATCCGTTGCTGCAGTAAGTATGAACTTTTCTTTCAGGTTTCTTTCCTTTCCTTATAATTTGTGTTTTTTAAATTTCTCCTTTTGCTTTCAAATTCAGGTTGGCAAAGCTGGTGGAGATAAATGGAAGAGCCTGTCTGAGGCTGTAAGTATTTTGCTATTTTTAGCTTTGTTTTTTTTTTAATTAAATACATAAAAAAAATGCATTCTGACTAGTTTGACATAAATGGTTATAGGAAAAACGACCTTATGTTGATAAGGCAGAGAAACGAAAGGCCGAGTATGAAAAGAACATGAAAGCCTACAATAAGAGACAAGTAATTTTTCTTTAATCTTTAAAGTTAAATCCTTTGTTACACTCTCTTTTGATGAGCTAAAATTTAATGACCTTTTTTGGATTAATTTCAGGCTGAGGGTCCCAAAGATGATGATGAATTGGAGTCTGAGAAGTCTATGTCGGAGGTGAAAGATGAAGAGGAGGAAGATGATGAAGGCAGTGGAGATGTGAGTTTTTCATGTTGTTTCAATTGTGTACGGATCTTTTGGCTTATTTTGGACTCTGGTGATTTGGGCTTATCTCATTTTTTTTTGAAATGCAGGAAGATGATGATGAGTAGGAAATTCCAAGGAGGATAGCATAATCAAAGTAGGTTGTGATAGTGTTTGATCATCTTATGTTAATGCTTTTAAATGCACATTTCATTTAAAGAAAAATGTAACTTTGAATCTTGTCGGTTTCTTTTTACATTTTGAAATTAAAAGGTGTAGATGGGGAATTCGCTGCTATATATATTTTACGTTCAAGGTTGAATGGCTTAACATAGGTATGTGATGGTAGAAAAAAAGCATTCTATGTTATTATAATTTGTAACATCATTTTTGTCATTTTTCCTTACCTTATTTTCTCGATATTTGTATACCGAGTAATAGATATAATGAAAGCATTTTTAGAATTGTTTTTTAATAAATATTTAGATTGAGTTCAATACTCATCATGAACAAAAATTTTCTCTTCTCCTCTAGATAGGGATCGTTCGAAAGACTTAAAAATTTCTATTACTTGCTCCTTTGTGTTGGACAACATTATTTGGAGTTCCTGAAAGTCCATAAATAGTCAAAGATCTAACCCATCAGAATCAAAACAGCTACAACCAATCGCGTAACATTAGCATGTATTTTTTTTAATATTCTAGAATGTTATAATGTGGTATTTATTCATAATCTTTTTTAATTATTGATAATATATATATCTTGAGACCCTACTCGAATCTAGGATTTTAAGGAAAACAACACTCTCTTTAAACATTAAGACCACTCAATGGGTTCACATTACATGTATTTTTAAATGTTAGCTAACTATTATGTCCAAAAATTTCTCAAATATTTAATAGATAATTACTTTGACTTGTATTCTTTTTTTAGTACTTTAACTCTGAGCATTTGATTTTGAGACAAAATATCTCATAATTGAATGAAAATCATTAACCAATAGTCACGCTTATTCTTGATATGATACGTCAAAAATAATGACATATCATAAGCTCAAAATATTAACGTGATATGTATCACATCAATAAAAAAAATATTTATATTCAGTCAAACGAGAGAAACGCAACACATGTCTTTTGTCCATTAATTCCCCATAGTTACATTATGATGTCACCTTCAAAACTTCCTTAACTTACGTCTTTATACAATATACGAATTTTGTATTGGCTTAATATCACTTTTGACCCTTGCACTTTACCTAAATTTTTGTTTGACCTCTCTATTAATTTTCTCTCCATTTGGCCCTTGTACTATTATTATTATGTCCATCACTGTATCCCGTCACCATTACCATTAACATAATTATATACTCCA
The DNA here is from genome assembly GCF_006381635.1 of Hibiscus syriacus. Classification (NCBI taxonomy): domain Eukaryota; kingdom Viridiplantae; phylum Streptophyta; class Magnoliopsida; order Malvales; family Malvaceae; genus Hibiscus; species Hibiscus syriacus. The sequence continues at coordinate 242,531 of NW_024062441.1, forward strand.
TTCAGAATATGTAAAATGGAATAAAAATATAAAACCTATAAAATTTTAAAAATTCATTAAAATGTAAAAAATGAAGAAGCTATTTTTATAAAAAAAATCTTTAACAAATTCTCAGAATTTTATAAGTTATGTTTTGAATTTCTATTCTTTTCAAAATTGTAATTATAGCTAATTTATTTTTTGAACAGAAATAATTTTATTTAAAATCTGTTTTTTATAAAGGTCTAAATACTTCTTAGTGCACATAACAACCTCTTGCTGAGCCACATCGTATTTTTTGAAAAAATGGATGTGATGAAGTAAAATGATGGACAAAATGATAGTAAGAATAATTAAGAACAAATATACATTTGCCAAACTAACAATTTGGATAAAGTTCAAGGGTGAAAAAGGGTATTAAGCCTTTTATATGCATGCCATAAAAAATGGATCTTGTCTTATTTGATCGATTTGATGTCTTTAATCCAAAATTAAGTTTATTTTTTCATAATTATTTTGAGGCCGGCCCCAGCACCAAAATGTGGTCATCCAATTCTCATGTATTATATCTTAATCGGACGAGAAAAACAAATTTTCTAATACATTAATTTACTAGTATTATATACGTCACTTTCTTTTATTTCTTTTAAAAATATTATTAAAATTAAAAATAATAGATTTGTATAATTACAAAAAAAATAATCGGTGCAATATATATGCGAATTATATTTGATTATAAACTAGAATGATTTTAAATAATATTTATATATAATAAAATTCAAATTAAAATAAATTTAAAGTAAAAATCCACAACTAATATTTATAAATGATAAATTTAAACCATTTCAACCTTTGATAACTATGCTAGTTTCTCTATCACTTAAGACGATTATGTTTACGTAGTCTTTGGGGGTCACAGACGAAGATAAAAGGGTTTGACCTTTTCTTTACAATTAAAATGGGTTTGACCGGATAAAATTTATTATTTTTCTTAATACATTTAAATCATTAATTTTGTTCTTAATTTAAATTGTATTAATTTTACCCTAAACTTAGTTGATTGTGTTAATTTATTTCTTCGAGTGACGTTGATGGTTATAATGTTAATATAATAGTTAAATAGGCACAATGACAAAATTACTTTCTAACGTTTGTAAACGTGGTTACTTTGCCCTCTCTTTTTTTATGGAGCGTTTTAGCTTTCAACGTCTGAACTGTATTTTTTTTATGAAAATCATTAGTTGGCTGACAGTTAATGTTTCATGCGGATGTGGCAAGTCCATGTGATGCCATACCAACAAAAAATATTTTTTAAGTAAACTATAATTGTAATTAATTACATATAAACTTATAAAAGTATATTTAAAAATAATTTTTTGATGATGTGTCATCACACATGGACCTGCCATGTCAATAGGAAGCTTTGAATCAGGGATATTTTGCCCTAAAATAAAATGTTAGGGGCTAAAATGATCCAAAAAAAAGATAAAGGGCAAAGTTACTATTTGTACAAACTTTGTGTAGTAATTTTGTTATTATGCCTAGTTTAATGTGCTAAAATGACTCTCCACATGGCTTTTGTAACCGTCTACGAGGATGATGTGACAATATGCATATGAAGGGTATCGAGACAGAGAGTTTTAATTAATTTTTTAATCGAAATTAAATGTATAAGTTGATTTTAATTTAATATTCGACGGTTCATTTCATCTTTAAATAAAAAATTATTAAAATTTAAAAAATATAAAAATAGTAAAATATTCAAAAGTTGCTAAAAATATTATCAAAAACTAAGTAAAAAATTAAAAATATATATTAGAAGCCATAGAATGAAAAATAATTAAATTATTAAAAAAATGTACAATTTTATCGGAAACATCCACCTCTTGTTAGGTTGGTTCTATTACTAATCTATAAACATATTTTCAGTGGAATCAACCTTATATTATAATGAATCTATTTAAAATAAAAAATATTAATTAAAATTATTTAAAATTTAATTATATAATTATTAAAAATAAAAATTTATATAATATGAATTTTTTTTAACTCGTACTGATTTCACTTCAAGAACATAAAAATAGGAAAGAAATAATCTCAGTTTATTTGATTGGGTGTGAAATTTGTCTACAAGTTCACATTATCATTACCCAGAACTCGTATTCCACGGTGTAGTTAAAGACTGGCCCCATTGGCTCCCAAGTGATTATCGTTTTTATTATTGAAATATACACGATCGCAATAGGAGACTTTCTCAAACTAATTTGCAGGAAAGAGATTTTACAAGTAATATATTATTATTATTAGAATAATATAGAAATCATAATACAATAATATATTTATGTAATTACTATTAAGATCAATATTATAAGATATAAATTAAATTTTAGTCTTTTTTTCTACCTATAATCTTCGGGTTTTTTTTTTCATTTTGGTTTCATAGACGACGATGTTAACCTTAATGTTGACTGTAGATCGCCTATATTCTTTGTTTCTCATTTATTTTCTTATATTCATATTTATACCTTTGTGTTTTTTAGTTTATAATAATTTTGTTTTTATGACACATTTTTTTTTGTATTCGTGACACGATTTTAGTTGTTTGACCTTTTTTAGGGTTATATTTGACATTATCTCGACTGATCAATATGAAATTTATTTGTTATCCCGTTGATCTTCATTGTTTTGGAATCTCGAATTGAACTTGGATACTCAATTTGCTTTCGTATATAATTTTCTCATGATGCTCGATTCTAATTTGCTATTATCAATGATCTTTCATTAGTTTAATCTCTCGTTGTGGTTCATTTACCTATGCAGTTAATTTGTTTGTATCTATCTTTTATTTTGATTTGTTGGATGAAGTTTAACTTTTTTCGTGTATGATCTTGAATGATCTCGAGTGACTAATTTATTGTATCAATAGTTATAAAAAATTCTAATTACGTGTTTAGTTAAAACTTCATTATAATTTTTCTTTTTAATAAAATCAACAACTTTATTTACATAAAAAGATATAATTAAATATTAAATTAAATTAAAATGGATGGATCATAAGTTTCCGTGCCATTGAATGAAAATTAAATAGAGTATTGATGTTGAATGAGACACAAAGCTCTCAAGGATGGGCGGAGATTACCGTTTAGTTCCTCCTCCACTCTGATTCTTTTTTATTATTTTTCTAGGGTAAAGTATACAAATAGTGACAGATTATAAGATATTATTTTTTCAAGTCCTCAACTATTGAAAGTTATAAAATGATCTTTTTAACCATAGGGAGTTACTTTGTTGAGTCCATCAACTATTAAAAGTTACAAAATGACCACTTGAATATTCATTATGTTCTAAACTTACCCTTTTTCGTTGAAAAATTAATGTTCGTATGAGTTGTATGTTAACATCTGAATGATATATGATAGTCGTTTGAGATTATGAGATTATATTTTATCATATCTCAAACAGTAGGTGTACGTCCAACTCAGTCTGTCTTTAAATTTTTAACAAAAAATGATGAGTTTAGAACACAATGAATAATCATACATTCATTTTGTAACTTTTAATAGTCAAGAGACTCAACAAAACAACTCCTATAATTAGGGGACTATTTTGTAACTTTTAATAGTCAGGGACTCAATAAAATTGTATCCTATTTTCAAGGGACCATTTGTATACTTTACTTATTTTTCTAGAAATCTTCTACCTCTTTCTAGTGCCCCTCCGATCAAATATTGACACCTGGATCAACTTTTAATCCATTAAATATATTTTAGGTTCAATTTTTATCTCGAAAGGTGGGTCGGGTGAAGTCACCATAAACACATGTTGAGTTGGATTTTGGGTGGAGGGTGTATATTTTGCAGGTCGAGTTAAGTTGATCGGAATCCCGACCCAACTTAACCCAACCCATACCCATACCCATACCCATACCCATACCCATACTTGTGTTAAATGTTAAACATGTTAAACCCATCATGTAGGAATGGACATAAAGGGTGATTCCATTAAAATTTTATAAGTTTGTCATATCCCAAAATTTTATAAGTTCACCTCATAAGATAAACACTTACGTTCATCTCTGGCATCATAGATGATTGTAAAAATGATACGAGTTAATTATTAAAATTAATTTGTTGTATATATTTTAGCTTTTTTGATTTATCAAATTTTGACCCACATTAAAACTTTTTTTCCTGGGTTAAAATGTTAAAAAAATATAAATAGGGTAAAAAAATAGTTGTATATTTTTTATAATTGTTAGGTCAACAATTAACAATAAAATTGAGTAGAAATTAGAAGAATAATCAAGATATCCAAATAAAAATAGTGTATAAGATTTCAACGTCATAAAATTATATTTGAATAGAAAATAAATAATTGTCATAAATTTAAATTATAAGGACTAAATTTTAAATTTTGAAATAATAAAAGAACGTGTAACATATTTAAGCCATTATAATTCTTTTGCGGTTCGATGATTTTGCACATCTTAAGGGATAGAAACAATAGACCAGAGTATAGAAGTGGAAGTTGAAATGCGACTTATAGAGAGAGATTGTAACAACCACATACTGCAGGTGACCCGATCTGATTCGAGATGTCACATTAAAGCCATCGGAGCGACCCATAGTAAAAATACAAAAAATAAATTAAAATTTCTGATAAAACATGTAAAATTATAAAACAAATTATAATTAAAATACAAGTTCAGAAAAATCATTCATATACTACAAACATAATTAAAATCATACACATTTCAGACTCAGATATAAAAACATAATACAACCTACATGCCCCTTAATCATAAACACCTTACTCCGCAAGTAAAGCCGGTGGAACTCCAATACTGATGTCGTAAGCTGTACTGGATCAATTTAACCTGAAATAGTAAGTAACAAAGTGAGCTTTAGGAAGCTCAGTAATACAGAACTACCAAGTGATGCTGAAGGACAATGCAAATAACGAGCAAGCATAAAACTTCCTTATCGATTCAGACATCTACAAGTTTTCAGGATGAGCTGAGGTTCCACTAATATTTCTTCGAATAAAAGACATGAAATTATAGTTTCAAGGAAACGTTCAGAGAACTAGGTTCAGGAGATCAGAATAGGGTGTCTAGTGTGTTCCCAAAAAACCAGTAAAAAGGTACTAATCTTTTTAAACATTAACAATTTAAAACGTATTTTTTAAAACAATGGTAAAACCCTCCAACCGAATGACAGTATGCAGTTCCCTAGAACTGCATCCATAAGGACTTACCCTAGGCCCATTGGGCACAGGTTCCAATCTAAGGGAACAACTTGGGTCCATAAGGTCTTACCCTAGCCGAAGCATAGGTGCCCACCTGAGGGGAATGCCCTCAGGTCCATAAGGACTTAGCCAAATCACATAGCAGAGATGCCACCCTAAGGGAGTACCTAGGGTCTATAAGGTTTTACCACTATGCATATTAGGCCTAGGAGCCCACCCAAGGGTCACCTTAGATCCGTAAGGAATTACCAGCTCGATTGGTCTGAACCTATATAAGAAATTACCAGTTTGACCGAGTTGAACCTGCAGAAACTTCATACCAGATCCTAGAGTACCATGAAGGAATCAATTTTCAGACAGTATATTACAGCAACAGAGAAACCAAAGTTCATACATATCAATTCAGTATGAACAATATCCATAGATCATTAATCAGACAGACAGACTTAAAACTTCAGTAACTCAGAAATCTCGGTAAAACACATTTCAGAACAGATAAAACAATCATATAACACATAGGGAACACACTAGAAGATCTAGTTATTTTCAAAAGGCACTTGGTATTTATCATATAGGGAGCCATGAAACCTCTGTAAACTGATTAAATTTAGAAACAAGATCCCTATAAAAGAGTTTGATAGCTGACAAATTCATCAGTTATTCGGGACATGATTTATCAAGATCATATAATATTCAAATAATTTTCGGAGGCACTATGTGATCGGAAAGGTATTCAGAATCCTTTGCATCAAAGTTACTTGTGATTTCATATATGAAAGGAGTGATTCCATTATTCAAGAAATCAAGGGCATTTTGAACATTAGGTTCTCGGAGGATTCTTAGTAAGTTTATCTAATAAGGGAGAAACAATGATTCATGCTATTTAAGATTCATGTCAATTTATGAGGATATTGAGTTAACTCAAACTGAACAAATCCAAGCATTGTGATACCTGTCAACCGGTTAAATCGTTACACTTCAAGGGTATTCACACTTTAATACTGACAACTCTTGTCGAACTGATTATCTTAAGAATCATTGTTGAATGGATCTAAAGGAAACGAACATGTATTCCAATGGTATTTATTTCATTTCTATATTACAACGATCTCAAGAAATGTCGACGTGCTTGATTTATGGTTCAAAACCCTTATAGACGATACAACATATAAGATCATCAGATTTTCCAGACTTATCCAACTTATTCGCTTAATTCTAGGTCTTTGAGGATACTTAGATCATTTAGTAGTCAAGTTATCTTAGTCACTTCAGAGTTTCTAGAGTAATTTAGTCGTTTCAATAATTCAGAGACTTATAATAGTTCTATTTAGTTTAACTTGGTCATATAATATAGTCATTTTACACTTTAGGAGCAATTTCGTGATTTTATAATCAAGTAATTTCAGTATTAAAGTTTTTAACGAGGATAAATAAAATTTAGATATTCCGAGGTTATTTGTTTTTCTGGATAAACGCTGAACTTGAAATCATTCTTATCAATCTTCTTGTGTCTAAGCTTATAGTCTAAGCCTTATTCAATTCAATTTATTTTATTTCACAATCATAGCGAGTTTAGAATTTTTAACTACACGCATGTAACCATATTCAACCATGTATTTACCAATACCAACATGTTCCATACAACATACATAAGGCAATAATGTATTATCTCGATATACGAGCCATATCGATTGACCATTTAAACTCTATTCAAATTCCCTCAAACTTTAATTCTACGTCCCATAATGTCTCAGATACATAACAAACGAATTTACGTTAGAAACTGAACTTAATCGAAAAACCAAATTAAATCCGAAGATGAAACACTGAAAAATAGCTTACCAAAGGCGAATTTGGAAAAACGGACTTCGGATTCAGACTCAGGACGTCGAAAATCATAAAATAAGACTTTTCGAAAAATTTAACTTTTTTGTTCAAAGTCAACGGTCAGACCGGTCGACGGGTCATGTCAAAGTCAACGGGTCGGGTCGAATTGGGTTGACTCGGTTCGAGTCAGATTAACTCGATTTAGGTTAAACAAACTTGGTTCAGACCAAATTGGTTGATTCGGGGCGGTTCAGACCAAATTGGTTGATTCGGGGCGGTCCAGACCGACTGGGTTTTGGTCGCATAGAGGAGGGGATCCCTATGGTGTAGGCGGTGAGGTGAGGCGATGTCTTGATCGACTACAATCAAGTGGAAAACGAGCGGTGGGGGTCTTGGAAACAATAAAGCTTCGATGGTCCCCACACGTCGATCAGCGGTTGAATTCGGAGCAACAAGAGAGGGTTTTTGGTTGGGACGAGGTGACAGTTCGGATGGAGGTGGTGGGGTTCTACACTGTCGGCCGGAGTAAGGCGGATCGGGGGAGGAAAGGTGACGGGATAGGGATTTTAGGCTTGGCGAAAAAATTAGGGATTTTTGGGTTGGCTTGCTAAATAGGGGGTTTAATTTTCACTGTTAAGCAAAAATGAAAAAATTTTAGGGTTAAGTCCTTAAACTTCTCAGAGTTTTAAAACTAAGCTGCAAGTTTCTAGAACTTATAATTTAGTCCTTTAAATTTACTTAAATTAATAAAATATAACCCCTAAATTAGGGTTTGACAATTTTCATCCCCTTAAACAAATTTCGTCCTCCAAATTCACTCAAGTCATAGAAATACAGAAATGAAGCTTCTAGAAATTCTTCAATATCTTCATATAGTTTTTACAGAAGTACGAGTCATCTATTAATCCTTAACCAGTTGAGTATATATTCTTGTCAGAACTCTCCCTCATCCTAATAAAAAAATATGAACTAAATTATCCTTGTGGAAATAATTCGGTATTTCGCTATGAGGTTAGGTTCATAGGGTCAGAATTTCTCGGATGAGTAACTCTCACATTACTCGTGAGGTACTTTACAGAATTTGGATAAACATTACTGGTATTCCTTTATGCATAGGTCGAGCCCTAATGGATATAAAACTTTGGTTAGCTCATTACAGAGAAGAGCTCGACTTTGGAATTTCGGCTTAGAGAAGTACGATTATAGTCTAAGGGCATGTACTGACGAGACATCGTATAACAGTCGATCGATCGGTCTACCCAGAAAAACTCGAATCAACCTAACCTCTGATACCACTAAATGTAACACCCACACACTGATATGGGTGACCCGATCCGAATCGATGTGTCACATTAGGGCTACCAGAGTGACCTACAGTAAAAATCCTAGAAAAATTTAAAATTTCTGTTAAAATGTGTAAAATCATAAAATAAATTATAATTAAAATACAAGTTTAGAAAACCATTCATATACTACAAACAGAATTAAAATCATACACGTTTCAGACTCATATATAAAAACATAATATAACCTATATACCCCTTAATCACAAGCACACTACTCCACAAGTAACGCTAGTGGAACTCCAATGCTGATGTCGTAAACTGTAATGGATCAATTTAACCTGAAATAGTAAGTAACAAAGTGAGCTTTGGGAAGCTCAATAATACAGAACTACCAAGTGATGCTGAAGGACAATGCAGATAACGAGCAAGCATAAAACTTCTTTATCGATCCAGACATCTACATGTTTTCAAGATGAGCTGAGGTTCCACTGATATTTCTTCGAATGAAAGACATGAAGATTATAGTTCCGAGGAAACGTTCAGAGAACCAGGTTCGGGAGATCAGAATAGGGTATCTAGTGTGTACCATAAAACCAGTAAAATGATACATATCTTTTTAAATAGTAACAGTTTAAAACGTATTTTTAAAACCATAGTAAAACCCTCCAACCGAACGCCAATATGCAACTCCCCAGAACTTCATCTATAAGGGCTTACCCTAGGCTCATTGGGCATAAATACCAATCTAAGGGTATACCTTGGGTTCATAATGTCTTACCCTAGCCAAAACATAGGTGTCCACCCGAGGGGAATTCCCTCAGGTCCATAAGGACTTACCCAAAGCACATAGCAGAGGTGTCACCCTAAGGGAGTACTTTAGGGTTCATAAGGTCTTACCACTAGACCCATTAGGCCTAGGAGCCCACCCAAGGGTCACTTTAAATCCGTAAGGAATTACCAGCTCGATCGGTCTGAACTTATATAAGAAATTACCAGTTTGACCGAGCTGAACCTGCAGAAACTTCATACCATATCCTAGAGTACCCCGAAGGAATCAATTTTCAGGTAGTATATTACAGCAGCATAGAAATCACAATTAAGACATATCAATTTAGGAGGAACAATATCCAGAGATCATGAATCAGACAGGAACACTTAAACTTCAGTAACTCAAAAATCTCGATAAAACACATTTCAAAAAAAATAAAACAATCATATAAAACATAGGGAACACACTAGAGGATCCATTTATTTTCTGAAGGTACTTGGTATTTATAAGATAGGGAGCCATGAAACTCCTGTAAATTGATTAAATTTAGAAAGAATATCCCTATAAAAGGGTTTGATAGCTGACTGATTCATCAGTTATTTGGGACATGATTTATCAAGATCATATAGTATTCAAATAATTTTCAGAGGCACTATGTGATTGGAAAGGTATTCATAATCCTTTGCATCAGAGTTACTTGTGATTTCAGATATGACATGAGTGATTACATTATTCAGGAAATCAAGGGCATTTTGGGCATTAAATTCTTGGATAATTCTTAGTAATTTTATCTAATAAGGGAGAAACGATGATTCATGGTATTTAAGATTTGTTTTGATTTATCAGGATATCAAGTTAACTTGAACTGAACAAATCCCAACACTGTGATACTTGTCAACCGATCAAATCGTTACACTTCAAGGGTATTTACACTTTAATTATGTCAACTCTTGTCGAGCTGACCATCTTCAGAATTATCGCTGAATGTATCTTATAGAAACGAACATGTATTCCAATGATATTTATTTCATTTTTGTATTGCAACGATCTCAAGAAATGTCGACGTGCTTGATTCGTGGTTCAAAACCCTTATAGATAGTACACCATATTAGATCATCAGCGTTTACAGACTTATTCAAGTTATTCGCTTAGTTCTATGTCTTTGAGGGTAATTAGGTCATTTAGCAGTCAAGTTATCCTTGTCACTTCGGAGTTTCTAGAGTAATTCAGTCATTTCCACAATTCAGAGACCTACAATACTTCAATTTAGTTCAACTTGGTCATATAATATAGTCATTTTACACTTCAGAGGCAATTCTGTGATTTTATAATCAGGTAATTTCAGTATTAAAGTTTCTAATGATGATAAATAAAATTTAGAGATTCTGAGGTTATTTGCTTTTTTGGATAATCGCTGAACTTGAAATCATTCTTATCAGTCTTCTTGTGTCTATGTAGGTAGTTTGAGCCTTATTCAATTTAATTTATTTTGCAAATCAGACCAAGTTTAGAATTTTTAACTACACATATGTAACCATATTCAACCATGCATTCACTAATACTAGCATGTTCCATACAACATGCATAAGGTAGTAACGTATTACCTTGATATATGAGCTATATCGATCGACCATTTAAACTCTATTCGAATGCCATCGAACTTTATTTATACGTCTCATAATGTATCGGATACATAACAACGAATTTACGTCAGAAACTGAACTGAATCGAAAAACCAAAATGAATCCAGAGATAAAACATTGAAAAATGACTTATCGAGTGCAAATTTGGCAAAACAGACTTCAGATTCGGACTCAGGAAGTCAAAAAATAGAAAATATGACTTTTCGAGAGAAAAAATTTGACTTTTTGTCAAAGTCAACGAGTCTGATCAAAGTTAACGGGTCGGGTTGACTCGGTTCAGACCGGGCTAGCCGGTTCGTGCCGGTCTAGACTGAATGGACCGGTTCTAGAAGGTTTCCAGGACGGGCTGAAGAAGCCCTCGCGCACGCGGAGGTGCGTGGCGGTGACGACGGGCTCGGGGTGATCGGTCGATTCTTTCGAGAGCATCTACACATCATTTGCAACCAAAAGTTTTTACCACAACAACCATCAACCATACCTAAACAATCAAAAATATAATCGACTTACCCAATGACGGTCGTCCGAGGAAACGACGACGATGCGACAACCCCCGGGCTGGGTTTTGGGCGCATGGAGGAGGGGAGTCCGATGGTGCAGGCGGTGAGGTGAGGCGACGTCTTGATCGACGATAATCGAGTAGAAAACGAGTGATGGGGTCTTGGAAACGACAAAGCTTTGATGGTCCCCATACATCGATCGGCGGCTGAATCCGTAGCAACAAGGTAGGGGTTTTTGTCGGGACGAGGTGACAATTTGGATGGAGGTGGCAGTGACCTACACCGCCGGTCGAGGCAAGGCGGATCGGGGGGTGGGAAGGTGATGGGTTAGGGATTTTGGGATTAGGGAAAATTGGTGATTGTTTGGTTGGGTTGCTAGACAGGGGGTTTAATTTTCACTGCAAAGGAAAAATGAGAAAAATCATATTTAAGTTCTTGAACTTCCCAAAGTTTTGAAACTGAGTTGCAAATTTCTGTAACTTGTAATTTAGTCCTTTAAATTTACTTAAATTAATAAAATTCAACCCTTAAATTGGGGTGTGACATAGATATATTCTATGTGTAGAGAAACAAAAAGTCCAAACAGAACTCCAAGTCTCCATCTTCTCCTCCCACATCGATACAGCTGGTCTGGTTGCTTCCTCCCCCTTTCTTCTCTTCTTCCTCGAACCTGCAAATAAAAACAAAAAGTCAATACTCATTACCCTTCCCATATCTAAAATCTTCCTTTTCAATCCCAAATACAAAAAGAGTTTTTTGTATATCAGTTATGGGGAACTGCTTTGGAACTCAACAAGTTGATCACCATAGCCAATCCACCATCAAGTCATCCAGCCCAGGTACGTTTAAATTTTGATTTTGTTCATAGTTTTCTGTTTTATCATCTTGTGTGATTGACGATACACATGTATTTGCAGAAGAGTCGAAGAAAGTAAAAGACGGCACACCAAATGGATCACTTCCACCACCTACAACGAACAAAGAGAGCAGCGGCGTTGAAGGGAGAAGCAAGGAGGTTGGTGAAGCGGTGTCCGTGCCGGAAAGTGGAAAGATTCCGATGAACACCACCTTGAAAATATTCACTTTTGCTGAACTCAAGGCCGCCACGAGAAATTTCAAGCCGGCTACGGTGCTCGGAGAAGGCGGTTTCGGTAGAGTTTTCAAAGGTTGGGTCGATGAGAAAACATATGCTCCTTCGAAAGTCGGCGTTGGCATGGCGGTCGCCGTCAAGAAATCGAATCCCGATAGCTCTCAAGGCTTGCAAGAATGGCAGGTATTTTTTTTCTTGCTTCCATCAAACATTAACTAAGCAATGTAATTTAATTTTGTTATCACCAGTTCACCTCATGTTTAAAGATTATTGTTAAATGAGTGCATAATCAAAATATTCTATTATTAATAATTTTGATTACCAATTAATTTATTTGATTATATTTGAAATCCTTTAAATAAAATTAAATGTTTTAAATTCTATGATACTGAATAAAGAAAATTAAATTAAAAAGAATGTGCTTTTTTCGATTAAGTTAAAGTGATTACAAAGTTATATCTATTCTAAATAATCTTAATTATTTGACAATCAATAATCAATCACTTTTATAATCTTTGATGTTTAAACCTATAATCTTCAGAAAAATCAACGATTTCGTTAACTAATTTGATTAGTGTTAAAAAAAAAAAGAATGTATTTAGACGCAGGCCTTGGTTATTAAGTGTAAACACTGGGAAGGAGAATTGAAATGTCTTCCCAAAATATACGACGCCGTACTAATTTATGTATACCTTTCAATGTTTACATTTTGAGAATAAATATTTACAATTTGGCCAGTTTTTTCTTTGAGTTGACCTAACCACTACAACAATAAAGTCTTTTAATATATAATGTATTGGAGGATCATTATTGTCTTAGCGATAATTAGAAAAAAGAACTTTAATTTTTGATAGTTTTAGAATTATAAGTTAATATATTATAAAATTTTATTTCAATCTTCTAAAATTAAAATTTATAATTTATTTAAAAAAAATATAAGTTAACATCATAATAAATTTATATTTTAACTCTCATAGAACTTATGATTCAATTTTGTAGTCTGTCGTAATATAATTATGTGTTCAGCCCGAGAGGACTCTGACCTCATCCTTTAATTTTTTTTTATAACACTTTAAATTTTTGGCAATTTAAATATTTGTCACAGTAAATATGGTTCTATTTATTTTTAGGTTCTTTTTAACATTGGATCTTAGTTTTACTGTTGATATATTTGAAGATTAACAATTTAATCTCTTCTAATGTTTGATTCTAGTTTCGTCTAAGATATATTTAAAGTTTGCATTTTTGTGTAAAGAAAGGATTTTTGAAGAGTGGTGGATTTGGCTGCATGTGCATGATTATATATATATATATATATATATATATATATATATATAGATGGATAGGGGGCAGATGGGACAGTTACCCTGAAATTTTAAGATTATCATATATTTTAGATATTTTTATATATTTTTTATTGAAAATATATTTTCCCCTTTTAAAAGTACACTTCCCCGAGTATAAAATTTTGCATCATTCCCTTAATATATATAAATGAATCCATGATCTTTAAGGAATGAAAATTAAGTTGGTTTTGGTGGTGTGAGGACAGGCAGAAGTGAAATTTTTGGGCAAGTTCAGCCATCCAAATCTGGTGAAGCTATTGGGGTACTGTTGGGAGGAGAATCAATTCCTCCTCGTCTATGAATACATGCAAAAGGGCAGCTTGGAAAACCACCTCTTCAGATGTATGTAATTTAATGAACAAACACATCTTTTCTTTATCTCTATCTTAAGAGATTGGGGAAACTCAAAGCTGTTTTATATATATGAAAACTCAATTGCAGCGGGCAGAGCAGAGCCTCTTACATGGGCAACGCGGCTTAAAATAGCCATTGGGGCTGCCCAAGGCCTGGACTTTTTGCATACATCCGAGAAGAGTGTTATCTACAGGGACTTTAAAGCCTCCAATATTTTGCTGGATGGGGTAAATTCAATCCCACCCTCCCTCTTTTAGCTTTCTCCGAGTCATATACGACTAACAAACGGATTCGACTATCTTCCAGGACTACAACGCTAAACTTTCGGATTTCGGATTAGCGAAGTTTGGCCCTATAAACGGCCACTCGCATATCACCACACGAGTCATGGGCACTTATGGTTATGCTGCTCCTGAATATGTTGCCACTGGTAATGTACCAATCTTTCCTTTTGAACGGCCACCTCCTCTGTTGTGTTATGGAATAGGACTACAACTGACGTTAACATGTACAAAATTGTGTAGGTCATTTGTATGTTAGAAGTGATGTGTATGGTTTCGGAGTGGTGTTGTTAGAGATGTTAACGGGCCTGAGGGCCCTCGATACGAATCGACCGAGTGGAGAGCACAATCTGGTGGAATGGACCAAACACTCGTTGACGGAGAAGAGGAAGTTGAAGAAAATAATGGATCCAAGGTTGGACGAGCAATACCCTATGAAAGCTGCATTGCAAGCCGGTGCACTTATTTTAAAGTGTTTGGAATCCGATCCCAGAAGCCGTCCATCCATGGAAGAGGTATTGGAGACGTTACAAAAGATCAATGCCATCAATCAAAATCCTAAAGAGAGTAGTAAAGGTAGCAAATCGAAGTCAAGAGCTAACGATAATCGATCCCCGGTGCATTCTAGGTACGGTCGGGATACAAATAACCAACGCTCCGCCACGGCTACACCGCATCGATAGTTGTTCGGTTTCGGAGATGTGCATGTAACAAATTGTAATAATTGATGTTGTTCTCCTATACACGTATGTTTAACTTTTTTTTGGACTCGTATATAAAATACAATTCCAATACAGCGTACTTGAGGTCTAGTTTTATGTGAAACTCGAGCATATATTATTGTTATTATCACAATGAAAACTTTGCAGTTAATTTCAACATCAGCTTGAAATAATCAAAAGGCCAACCTGATTATTGACCATGGAAGCTTGGCCAATTTTGAGGATATCGATCTACATGGTTAATTGAGAATGATAAACATAACCTTTTACATGAAATGTTTTTCAAATATCTACAACATAGGTGTGATACCGTCAAGCGAGACTCGAGCCATGATCATGATATCATTATCATATATATAAAGATATATATGCAGTGAGTTTAGAAGATTTATGGAAGATGGTCACTCGTTCTCATAAGCTGTAAAAGTTTATTTGCTTTCCTTTGTGCTCTGTTTGTTCCGGTTACGGAGATCTCAACTAAATGCTCTTAAACACCAAACTGAAGGGCTGCAAGAATGTGAGATGAATTGTTCAAACTCAACTCGAGAAGAACCGAGGCTGCGCACTCCTTATTCTTCGGGTCCCGTCTCTGATGATATCGACCAGCACCCCAATGAAAAATAGCTGTCCGATCTCATATCTACCTTGTGGATGAGTTACTAGAAGCAAGAACATGGAGAGGGCCTCATCAACCATGCCCATTCTCTTATCCTTGACTAAGAGCTTCAATGGTGGCACAATGCCAGCGTCGATGGCCCTTGCCTTATTGGCTTGGTTGAGACATAAGTTGAACAGTGCAGTGACAGCATCTGTTTTGCCTCTACTCATCCCGGTCTCCAACAATTGTACTAATGCAGGGATGCCTTCTGAGAGAGCGATCGTTATTTGTTCTCGTCGAGCATCGATAAGATGAATAAAGCTGCGGTGGAATTCTCTCTCGACTCCATACTTCCATTTCTCGAGACGTCTAGTATAGCAGGTATTGCTTGTTCTCACGCTATGAGCTTCTTGTTAGCGTCGTCGATCGATAAATTCAATAGAGATGTCACGGCATACTGTTGATTTTAGGATTCAGATAGCGCAACAGTTGCACCAATGCTGGGATTGCTCCGCAATTAGTGAACAGAACTCGGCTCTCCGGGTGCTCCTTCGAAAGCATATGAATATCCTTCACTGCCCTTAACAGCACTTCTAATTCAGAGGAAGATAGTTCTTCAACCAAAGATGAGATCTCTTCCTCTTTGACAGAGGAGCCTTGTGAAGATTCAAGATCCTCTGTGTTGGGATGCTTATAATTGTTCTTCTCACACCATTGTGTAATAAGGTTCTTGAGGGCATGATTCGGCACTAGCGACAAGTGAGCCAGAGTCTGCCTCGTCTTCGGGCATGTCCTATTGTTAGAATCAAACCACTTCTGTATGCTCTCTCTTTCAAATGTCTGAAATTCAGTTTGAAAACACATGTATCAAACAATCAAGTGTAAATGATTCAAATGATGTAATTGTTTTCAGTCATTCTCATTCAAGTGGTTGAAACAAAGAGAAGTCCTTACCTGTCCGCTCGCGATGATAACTGGATCTCTCATTACGTCGAGTGTGATCGGACAAAGGAACTCATGAGGGATCACGAAGGACATCGACTTTTCCAACATTTTAGGCTTGACAGACTCCTTGAAAATATCAGTTACTTCCATGCCTAACATCTGTTTGAATTTATTGAGAATGTCTATAACCTGCACTACGCACTCTGAGGTTTGGCCTCTTTCTTTGGAAAGATTCCTTACAGCTATGGTTTCTTTCTTCAAGTCCTCAAAGGTATGCAAATCTAATTTCTTGGCTAGCCTTTCTATGATGGCTACATCAGCCATCCTTTCATCGGTTTCCGAGGATAGTACCATCAAATCTAATGCAAGTTCCATATCCTGCAAATGTTTTCGCCGTCTGCCTAGCCTCAACTGCGTCACCATTAGCTCGACCTGAATAACATCCGGCATTCGAATTTCAAATATACACATTGCGTTCCGAATAAGGCTTCAAAAACAAAGAAAGATTAACGGCGTGAAATTTGACCATCATTGCCTCAGTCTCCAATGCCTGAGAAAGAATAACCAACAATGGGAATTTTGAATTCAACGGATATAAATAAATGGACGGTGATGATGGGAGGCCAAATGTAGAAACATTCTCACCAGGAAAATCTTGCTACCAGCCCTACAAGTTTTCAGAAGTTTCTTCGCCAAACAAAGTACTTTCTTCAACTTCGACAATGCGGTACACCGTTAGGAGGAATGCAGGCACCGAGGAGCTGAATCTCGTCGAAGTATGGCAACAAAATCTTCATGCGCCTAACGAGGCTGTAACATTCTTGTCTCAGGGTGCTTTGGAAGTCTCCGAGCCGAGCGAAATATTCAATGAGGCTCACGCTTTCCTGGACAAAACCGGATTCATTTTGCTGTGCGTTAGCTGCACTGATTTCTTTCTCTTGCTCCATCCTCTCCCCTCTTCGGAAATCGATATCTACGTCTCTCTCCCTATGTACCAGCATCATGGTTCCCAAGCAAATGGGGACCGTGCCTATAGGTTTCTCTTCGGGCACCGGGCTCTGAAAGAAGGGAGAAATCATGTTGAAATATGGAGGAAGAGGAAGGGGAAGGCCAAGCCGAAGCCGAAGAGGGTGTCGAGAACTTAAAATCGAGAGACATTGAACATTAACGCAGGTTTCCATGAATGAATATGCTGATGGGGTTGATGTGCTTCTCCCGTGTGATCCCTTAGCGTGCATTTCGGGTCTGTTGCAAGGAATTTCGCCCGAGTTTTGCTTCTTAAAATAGAAAATCTAGAACAGGTGCTGTCTTTTATGTGATTATGTCATAATAGATAACTAAGTAAAACAGTTATATATAAATGAAATAAAAGACGGATTAAAAAAAAAGAAAATAACCTTAGTGACCAAAAATGTCTTATAATATATGATTTTAACCAACTTTTTTTGGATTTGTCAAAATGATCAACTAAATCGCAATGCGATCGATAATTCGCAACGCGATCTCCGGTATCGCAAATCAATTTCCAGATTCGCAACGCGATTCTGACTATTGCATTGCGATTTTCCAAATTCGAGTTGCGATTTTTCGACTATCGCAATGCGAATATGTAAATCGCAATGCGATTATGACTATCGCAATGCGATTCTGACTGTCGCAACACTGCATTTCAAATTCGCAATATGTTTTAGTTTCGTAACACAAATGTTTTGGGTATATAACTACGCAGCAGAAGCAACTCATAACCTAAATCCCTAAATCGCAACTCATTCCATCTCCATCTATCACTCTCTCCGGCGACATCCGTTCCTATATCTAACGACATCCTTCCCCATCCGGCAACAGGTTTTAGTTTCGCAGCTCGTTTGTTTAGTAAATTAATTTAAAATAATGAAATCATCTAATGTTGATCATGTTTGGATAGATTTGTGTTTTGGAGGGTCATGGGAGAATGTTCATGGTGTTTTACAATATATGCCTTTACCCATGAATCTTCAACTAAAACTGTTATTAAAAAAGTTAACTTATGAAACTCTAATGTTACGTGTTGCAAATAAATTGAATTTAGAGCCCTTAAGTGGATTTAGGCTATCTTATTAGAGAAAATGTAAAGTTTATTTGTTAACCGACAATGAAGATGTTAAACGATTCACTGCTTACATTAGTGTTTCGCAAGATGATGTTACATTGTATGTTGTTGAACCTAGAAGTAGTGAAGTTGGGTCAGTAGCGGGTAGTAATCAACTAAGTTTTTCAACCCCAGTTTATGGTGCTCAAAATTTAATGGTTCCACCACAATTTCATCACCAAGCAAATTTTGTTTCACCACATTTCCAATATCAAACACAATCTCAAAACCCACAACATTTCCCTAATCCAAATCCCAATCAACATTCAGCACCAAATTCCGGTTTTCGTATTAACCAGTTAGGCGATGATGAGCCAACAGAAAAAATTGTGAGTACTAGTCGGTATTCGAAATTTGATCTTGGTCAATACCCAGACTTTGATCTTGGTCAATACTCGAATTTTGATGATTTTTCATAAGAAGAAACAGACCCTGCGTGTAATGATTTTGATATTGATCAATACCCGAATTTTAATGATGAAACAGCCGCTGCCGAGGAAGATGTTGTTGATGATAATGAGGAGGAAGTTACGACTTTGAATGAACATGTTGAACATCCATTCTGTAATTCATATAACCCTGAAAAAGAAAGATAAGAAGAAGAAATCCCCGAAGAAAAGTCCTCGAAGAAAATGTCACGGGAGTATAACTGGAATATGCCAGAATTACTTCAGATACCGGAAGAAGAGTTGGTAAAAATAGCAGTTGATTGTTACACAAAATTATTCGTATCAAGAAAGATGATTGTTTTGATACAAAGGAAGACTTGAAGATAGCTTGTATACGAAATGTGTGGAAGATGGCTATCAACTAAAAGTTAACAAATCAAGCAAAGATCATTTCGAAACAAGGTGTATGATTGACAAGAACTGTACGTGGCGTATGATTGCAAAGAAGATAAAAGATTGCGAAATGTTTCAAGTTAGGATTTTTATTGATAAACATACATGTTCAAGAACCCAAGTTTTTCCTCACCATAGACAGGCAAACAAAAAGGTATTGGGTGGTTTTCTGGCTGAGTTAATGTTTTTGAATGACAGGGTATATCGGGGACATGAAATTATGACTGACATGAATGCTCGGTTCAAGATTAGTATCTCATATTCTCAAGCTTGGAGAGCAAATGTTATGCCTTGGAATTGTCGAGGGGGTCGCCAGAAGCATCGTTTGCCCAAATGTCGGCTTATTGTCACAATTTAAAGCAGAAAAATTCTGGGTCGGTAACTCATATCAAAACAGATAGAAATGGACGCTTTGAGTTGCTGTTTATCGCCATTGGTGCTGCGGTTAGTAAATCAATATAATTTTGTTGACTCATTTTTGTTAGTTACATGCATTTCACATTTAAATGATTATATTTCTTGTGTATATGATTTTGTAGATTCGTTCGTTTATTACTTGCATGCGCCCAGTTATTATAGTTGACGGAGCACATTTAAAAGGTCGATACCATGGAGTAAACTTATTAGCAGTAGCCATGGATGCTAACAATAGGATACTATCAATAGCTTACGGGGTTGGCAAATCTGAAACCTCTGATTCATGGACATGGTTTATGGGGCATCTTAGGGATTGCATAGGTCCTATTAGCAATCTGACAATCATATCCGATAGGGCAAACTCAATTGACAACGCTGTTAGAAGGTGTTTCCCATATGTTTTTCATGGATTTTGTGGTGTTCATTTATATAGAAATCTAAAATCAAGGTCTGCTGGTATAAAAAATCACAAATGGACATACTGGAAGGCTGTAAAAGCTTATCGGGAAGTGAATTTTAATAAGCATATAAATTGTTTAAGACGTGTTTTGCCTCAGTGTGCTCAAACACTAGAAGATATCGGGTTTGAAAGATGGTCAAGAGTACATCAACTTGGAGCAAGATATGGTTTTATGACGTCTAATAGTGCAGAATCAATCAATGTTCTAAGTCGTCATTCCCGGAAATTACCCATTACTATGTTAATGGAGTTTTTTCGGGCCTCTATTCAACAGTGGTACTACAAGAAAAGAAACCATGCAAGTATTATTTCTTTAAATTCGTAACTTATCATATATTTTACTAAGTATTATTTATTTAAATTTACAGGAACATTGGAACATCGTGTTACACCATGGACTGAAAAAAAGATAACGAAACGTGTTGTGAAGTCAACGTCATGGAGAGTTGAACCATGTTCAAACACTTTGTTTGAAGTACTGGATAATAGCTTAAATGGGCTTGTCGATCTAAATGCAAAGACGTGTAGTTTTATGAAATGGCAAACATCTGGTTATCCGTGTGGGCATGTTATAAAAGTTGCTCTTCATCTAAACCAAGATGATTCAAGCGTATACGCTATGGATTGCTACACTACAGAAGTATATCGACAGACTTATACCGAGATTATCTACCATATTCCACATCCTTCTGAGTGGGACATACCAGATGACTTACAAACAGTTTTGCCACCAGCCATGGACAGAAGGCTACCTGGCCGACCAAAAAGTCACGATCGTATACCGTCTAAGGGTGAAGAGAAGAAGAGATCGACATGTAGTCGGTGCAAGGAAAGTAGTCATACAAGGTTGACATGTGGATCACCAGTTCCATCACAATCATCTTTTCCTCTACCAAAATATAGATCCTCATCAAAATCCAAAGCTCATATGGTGTCAAGAAAAAGGCAATCAAAATCGCAATCAAAATCAAAATCCCAATCACAACTGACTTCACCTTTTGGGACTATTAACTTAGGTTATTTTTAAATGCAAACGTTGTATTATGTGTAAACTTTTAACATTTTCAGTTAGGCATGTATTAGTAACTTGAGTTTGAACATTGCTATGATTTGTTCAGTTGTTATCACTTATTACACATTCATTTGAATATCGCAATATGAATTTGACTATTATGTGTATTTTATGTGTAAACTTTTAACATTTTCAGTTAGGCATGTATTAGTAACTTGAGTTTGAACATTGCTATGATATGTTCAGTTGTTATCACTTATTACACATTCATTTGAATATCGCAACGCGAATTTGACTATCGCAATGCGAATTTGATTATCGCAACTCAAAAATCGCAACGCGAATATGACTATCGCAACACGAATATGACTATCGCAACGCGAATTTGTCTATCGCAACGCGAATTTGACTATCGCAACGCGAATTTGATTATCGCAACGGCTATTTGACTATCGCAACGTGAAAATCGCAACGCGAATTTGACTATCGCAACGCGAATTTGATTATCGCAACGGGTATTTGACTATCGCAACGAGTAATCGTAAAGCGTATTAGACTATTGCAACGCGAATTGACTTTCGCGTTGCGATTTTGTCTTTCGTATTGCGATTTTGAGTTTAGCGTTGCGAAAGTGTACCTCCAACAGGTCTTTTGCCTTTAATATGATGCAGATTGAAATCAACAAATCAACTTTTACATTTCAATCAATTAAACAAGCACAAATAAGAATTATTTACACATCAATATTAAACAAATCAACTTTTACAAATCAATTTTTATAAATCAATTAAACAAGCAAAAAATGATAATAATTCTTATTTTCCTCATCAATTAAACAAATCAGACTTTTAAGAATCAATTAAACAATAAAAAAAAGTGTACCCCAGATAGTTGTTTATGCACCCATACATCAATTTCACGCAGCTCACTTCAGGATTAACTTGCAGAAACCAAACATTTGCTCAAATAACATTTTCTACACATCTAAAACCAGTAAACAACAAATTATTATTGAATTCTAGGTACTTAACAACACTTGCATTTGACTTACAAATTGTTTATGGACACTTTCATAACGCGGATGCAGGTAGGCAGCGTCTCGCATATATCGCTCTAGCCATAAAATGCCGAAACCACAAGCCTACTGCACCTCTATCTCTATCGGTGGGAGGTAGAAACTGTGTACTTCCTGTTGTCAAACGCTCCAAGAACATGCATACGAGAGAACCACAATCCCCTTTGGCTTTCGGCGTTTATTGTGGCGCGGTCTCATCTCTGATAACTGTAACATTGAACTTCTTTGGCTTCTTGTTTCCAGAACAAGTCCAATAATTAATCGCATCCAAGAATTTAGTCAAATGAGAGCTCCATCCCTTAATAATATCTCTCAAATCAGACAATGATATGTAATTTATCATGTTGTCATATACTATTGTCTTCAGGAATGGGAGTTGAAGCTCGACGAGAAGCCAATGAGTACGTTCCAAAACAGGGATAAACACCTGCAATCATAAGTAATAATTCAAATTGCGCACTTATTTATGAACACCTTTAAAATATTTAAAAAATAAATACTAACCTTATCGACCTCCCACCATGCAGGATAAAGTTTAGCTTGTCCATTAGCCAACACATATGATTCCTGTCGTTGATTCTTCAAGTGAACTATGTGAAAAGACGTCGGCATAATTGTATATCGCGTATTTTTTTATTTTTATTTTTCTTCAATTTCCTTACTATTAGAAGACGTGACACCCATGCATCAATATGTTGTTTTACAAAAAAAGACATATATTGGTGAATTACATAAATTTAAAAAAAAATTAATCAAAATGAAATATAAGAAGAAATATAAGACTTACTCCCCTATCGAAATAGCCACTGTCTTCAACCCCTAATAACACACCACACCAAGACCGTTCAATCAATAAATGCATATCATCGTTGAGTTTGTATATGTCAGCGTAACACCCTTGGCTCCGCTCATGTAGATAAAAATCAACTGCGGTCTTAGCCCAAAGGATATTATCCAGAATTGTTTCCGGCAGTTGTTTCCTCTTCATTTCATCTGCCGGAATGGTACTGGCCGGTAACTTATACGAAAGCTAACGATCATCCATCATGTCCGGTACGTGAGGGGGTTTCTCAATAATTCGATATATTACGCTGTGTGAATCGGGCTCTAGAATGTTGGGAGGGACCTCTTCAACGATGACAGTGGCCTCTTGAACGGTGGGAGGGGACTCTTGAGGGATGATAGGGGCCTCTTAAACGATAGGGGAGGCCTCTTGAACGATGACAGGTGAGTCGGGCTTTTTCTTACGGATTCTTCGCACTATTGGGGTGAACGGAGACGTAATGGCACGTGCACGCCATCTGATGCATGAACTTCGTCTTGCAAGAAAAACCCGACGTAGAGCATCCACCTTAGCGGGCCGCTAAAATAAATTAATACATAAATCAGTAAATAAACAGACATGATATTAAACAGTGAAAACAAAGACAAATATATTTCAAACTTGCACGGTATTCACCCAAGCCATTATTCTATCATTGTTCACAAAATGCATCAGATAACATTCCAGAAGTAATCACTTATATAAGCATTTAAAAGGACAACATATAGGTTTAGTGCAGGTTCAATGACAACATAAAGAGTAGTAGTTTATTCTTGAAACTTAAATTTTCAACACTGTGAAGTTAGTATTTGTCTTTGTCTTTTGGTTGAAGTAATGCAATTCATTCAAGTTTCAATTTACAGAAGAAGAATAGAATCTGAAACTTAAAATCGCAACACGAATGACTATCGCAACGCGAAAATGACTATCACAACGTGAATTTGACTATCGCAACGAAAGAATCGCAATGCGATTTTCATTTCGCATTGCGATTCTTTCATTGCGATAGTCAAATTCGCGTTGCGATAGTCATTTTCGCGTTGCGAAAGTAAACTATTCTTCTTCTGCAAATTGAAACTTGAATGGATTGCATTACTTCAACCAAAAGATAACCAAAAACAAATACTAACTTCACAGGGTTAAAGAATAAACAATTTAGCAGTATTGGCAGCAACCGAATGAATTTACTAAGCAATCTAAGTGAAATGGTTAATCTAAGTGAAATGGTTAACCTAAGTGAAATTACGAGTAAATTTATCATCAAGTTAAATATGAAAAATATTAAAATTACCTCATTGCGTAGAGTATGAACCTCATTCTGTAACGATGCTACCATCTCACGTAGAGCGGCTACCTCACCACGTAAAGTAGACACCTCAACACACCATGCACCATTGTCATCGCGTAAAGTACTGACCTCCTCATGCAAGGCATTGACCTCATCACGTAACTCCCCTAACTCATCCCGTGGAGGTGGAGGTGGAGAATAAGGAGATAAACGTCATGGCATCTTTGCCGGTCGCCTATCATGAGGTGATGGTGGAGAAGAGGCTCGATGAAGTGACAGAATATGTGATGGCTCTCGTTGTGGAGGTGTATAGTTGGGTCGATCAGGTGATGGCTCTGGGTGAGGTGATGGCTCTCGAAGTGGAGGCTGCTCATCATCTGTTCCATCAAAAAAACGCTTACTAGCTTGCCACCAATCAGTGGCAAGCTCAGCTTCCATGGGTGTCAGCCTCTGTAATGGAGTGTTGGACTCCTAACAATATAAAAACTCAAACAAAGTTAAACGTGTACTAGTAATAACTTGTTTATAAACATATGGTAGTATTTGTATTAACTTACATTATTTATTGTCGTATACGGTAGTAAATCTTTCCATTGACGCAAGGTCCGTTTCCTCTTCCAGGAAATAGCCCTAGGAATATCATTAGAAGTTTTTAATGCATATGTCTGCATGGCGGGAAAGGCCTCAAATATCCAAATCTACAAACAATATAATAACAAATATTAGTAATTGTTAAATAATAATTAATTATAATTTTGGAAACATTATATAAAAATTCTTACCTTAAAGGCCCAAATAAAGCCTGACAAAATGTATTTGGAACCATCACCACGCAAACTTTTTCGATCATCAAAGGCAGAAGACAACTTATTCCATGTAGCTTTCCATAGATACGAACCCCACGGAAACAGGTTCCATACATTTAGTTCCTCTACCAATTTAATTAGATCATTAGGAATAGGTTGTCTAGCCTCTTGCCTAAAAAGCCGGCATGCAAAAGTATTAGAAGGCATACTCGGACAACATCGACGTCATCCATCCGAGTAAAACCATCTTTCTTATTCAATAATCTCGTCAAGTCTTCCACGCGTAAATTCGGCTTCTCCATTGACAGCTCAGGAAAAACCCGGGATAACCATGATAGGCGGGTAATATGTCTAGTATACCGACCTACATCATCGTGTCCGAAGCGTAGACCGGTGATTAAGCAAAACTCCTCCCACCCAAAACACGTATACACCGGTGGAAAATCAAACCATATCTCTTCATCATGATGTTGTATAGTCTCTGGTAGATCGCTAGTCATTGTTTGAAGAAACAGATGGGTCAACATAGCATCTCCACCCGGATGTTGTACTTTCAGCCATGGCCCGAAGCAAGTATCCTCAAATATTTTTCTTTGTGCAGGTGAAAGCTTCGACGCAATTGTTTTGGTCAAGCTTAATTTATTTCTTAAGGTCAATTGAGCCGAATAAAAGTTCTACAAAAACAATAAACATACCAAGTTAGATATACCAAAAACTACATTGTGAAGATATACCAAGAACAATAAACATAAAGAGTAGTAGTTTATTCTTCAAACTTAAATTTGCAACACTGTGAATTTAGTATTTGTCTTTGTTTTTTTGTTGAAGTAATGCAATTCATTCAAGTTTCAATTTGCAGAAGAAGAATAGTTTCTGAAACTTAAAATCGCAACACGAAAATGACTATCGCAACGCGAATTTGACTATCGCAACGCGAAACTAAAATCGCATTGTGATTCTGTCGTTGCGATTTTCATTTCGCGTTGCGATTCTCGGTTTCAAATACTAAAATTGAAACTTGAATGGATTGCATTACTTCAACCAAAAGACTAAAACAAAGACAAATATTAAATTCACAGGGTTTAAAGACTAAACAGTTTAGCAGTATTGGCAGCAATCGAATGAATTTAATAAGCAATCTAAATGAAATGGTTAATCTATTATTGAAATTACCAGTAAACTTATCATCAATTTCAATATGAAAAACCTAATAATAATGCAAAAATTTCAAAATAAAAATAATTAAAAAAACTAACCCTCGGTGGTTGATTTGGTTGATTTTCCATTTCTGACCGTGAATGATTGTGAGGGTGGCTCTGAGAGATGGAGATAGACGGATTTCGTCGGAGATGGTGACTGATTTCGTCGGAGATGGGGACGGATGTCGCCTTAGAGAGTGAGAGATGGAGATGAGACTGAGTTGTGATTTAAGGTTTTAGGTTATGAGTTGCGATTACGGGATATACTGTGGACGGTTCAGTTTTTCGATACATTAATATTCGTGTTTGGAATTTGAAAAAAATACGCGTTGCGATAATAATGGCGCTTTGAAAATCGCATTGCGATAGTCAACACCGCGTTGCGACAGTCAGAATCGCGTTGCGACAGTCAGAATCGCGTTGCGATAGTCAGAATCTCGTTGCGATAGTCAGAATCGCATTGCGATTTACATATTCGCATTGCGATATCGCAATGCGATAGTCGGAAAATCGCAACGCGATTTTGGAAATTCGCAATGCGAAAGTCAGAATTGCGTTGCGAATCTGGAAATTGATTTGCGATACCGGAGATCGCGTTGCGAATTATCGATCGCATTGCGAATTATCGATCGCATTGCGCTTTAGTTGATTATTTTGACAAATCCAAAAAAAGTTGGTTAAAATCGTATATTATAAGACATTTTTTGTCATTGAGATTATTTTTTCTAAAAGAAATTAATCCATGCTTACAACATAACCTGAATGATAGCTCCATTGCTCTAATTTATCTAATTTCATGCTAAAAGAAGTTAGACACCCTTCCCCTCTTCAAAGAAAAAACTGGCAAATTAATTTGATAATATCTTGATCCAAAAATATATGTTTGCTTGGCATTCCTTGTAACAATATGTGGGTTGGGCTACAACTAGAGCTGCAAATGAGACCGATCAAGTTTAAGTATTGTTGAGTACGTTTCAAACTCGAAAAGTTTAAAGTTAAACTTCGTTTGAAAGCTCGCGAAGTTAAAATTATTAAGTTTGACTCAAACTTAAATAGCTTGCGATACGTCTAATCTCATTTACTACCTTAACTACAACAAGACATCCGAATCTAGTTAATCTATGCGTTTAAATACACATTAGATTGGCAACAACATTGTGTTTAAATGCACATTAGATCGCCAACTTTTTGGATATTAACGCGTTCACTTTTTCTCTATATCTTTCATAAACTTGAGAATCATATTCTCCATGTCCGTATTTGTCAAACCAAAGTATCAGACATGAGTATTTGTCAAACAAAATATATAATCGCACTTGCATTTTTCCCTATGATCACAAACCGTAATGGACGGATTCAGAAAAGCGATGGGTTCTTAGATCAGATGTGCATGATCTATAATGTTTCCCCTGCCTCGAGCAATTATAAAAAATAAGATCATTTTAGCATTTCAACAAACGCATACACCTTGCTTTCATTTGGATCCATGAAAAATAATTTCATTTTCCACAACACAATAAAAGTATAGATCCTTTTACATCAAATATCAGTACATGCTTTGATCACTAAACACAATAATTTCTCAAGTGAACTATAATCATCAATGCTGCTCTTCACATATGAGCCTTAACCATTCGACAAGACAACATTATCTACGAACAGATGGCACAGCGCCTCTACCACCTGTTGTACCACGCCCAGCAGCTTGAGCCTGTAAAACCAAAAAAGAAATGAAATCAAAATTTGGGGAAATAAGCTTACAAGCCAAGGAAATTTATAATTAGATAAGCAAAAAATGGGGAAAACATGATTCTTTGTTTCCGTCTTAATTATGGATAGGTGAACTTACTTTGGCTCGCATTGCAACAGCTCTACCTCTTCCAACTCCTAGGGATGAGCTCTTACCCTTGAAGAAGTTATGAAACAAAGTCAGAGTTCCTCAAACACGTGCATAAAGTGATAACTTGCAAGTAGATACATACCTTAATTTTAGCATCTAGGCGTTTAAACATAGGAGCATTCTTCAACATGTCAGGTATGACCATAAACCTGTCAAAATACGCCCACCATTCAATAAACAAATAAGGTATGCCTGATTTGAATATAGCTGCATGATAAAGAAGAAAATCCGATCCTAATAACCAAACTAAATTAAACTCGAGTGCACCTGCATCACTGCAGACCTATTACCATCAAATGCTGCAGACTGAAAACAATGAGACATGGTCAAACAAGGGGGGGGGGGAGAGACCATGATACCTGACTTTACTGCCGCGAATGAAAACATGTTCAAGCTGTGATACCTTTCCATCCTGAAGCCAAGCAAATCCACCAGCTTAAAATCAGTTACAGTAATATGAGAGGAAATAAAAGAAGAGCCTTGAGCCAAAGGGCATAAGTTTTTTATGATGAAAGAAGATGCACTCAAATCACAATGAATTTTCTGAGAAAGAGCCATGACTCTATTAAATTCTCATTTCACTCATTCAACTTTTAACTAGTTCTATTAAATAAAGGACAATTATGCAAGAAGTCGGGGACAGAAATGATTCATTAAATCAGGTAACAACCCCACATTTCTATAATAATCTAAATAGAATCACACAACAGACAATAAGAACAACCCACGAGCAAACTCGAATATAGAAGTGAGAGATTGCAGAGAAACACCCTCAATTTTCAAACCCTAGAAACTCCATCCTTCCCTTCCTTTCTCTCCTGAGGCTTAACCCGCTTATAAACTTAAGTCCAGGGTTCCAGCACGCAATGCCTAAATCTAACATCAAATACATCAGGTTTGTCACTAACTGAGCATAAACCCTAAATCCTTCAGATCCAAACTAAATTAATAAATCAAACTCATTACTGCATGACTAAAGAAAAAAAAGAAAAGATTTACTTTAGCGGTGTAGGTGATGTTCTCGAGCTGGCAATTCCAGTTATCCTCGCACTCGACCATCCCTCCTCTGTAAAGCTCTCCGCTCTTAAGTTCCACCGTTACTACGTGGCCCGACGACTCGTGTAGCAGCTTCACCGGTATGCCCAAGCTCCGGCTCATTGTATATTTCCTTTTACCTTTCTTTCTTTCTCGCTAGTTCGCTCTGCTTTCGCACGAATCGCAAACCCTGGCGCACTAAGACAAATGATTATGCCCGGCGAGTTGTTTAAATTTCTAAATCGAATGATTAGGGTTATAATTGTAATTCTCCACACGTAATGAGTATGGGTGTGCAAATCCAGGTACCCGGATTTTCGGGTACCCGATTTCCGGGTACCGGAACTTTCGGGTCGACGATTTTTCGGCCCGTGTCCCGACCCGGATGTTATGGGTACCCGGTAATCGGGTACCCGGATTTTGCGGGTACCCGGTAATCGGGTACCCGATACCCGGTTTTTAATTTTTTATTTTCAAATTATTAATTTAAAAAAATATATACACAAATTTAAATGTTCGAAACTTCGAATTACATACTCTAATATCCGAACATAAAATTTAAAAGTTTGAAATATAAAATATAATAATCCATAATATAAATAATTCATTATATTTTATATAATTATATATAAAAAATAAAAAAAAATAAAAACTAACCGGGTACTCGGGTAACCGGGTACCCGGAAAAACTATATTTTGTGACCCGGGCCCGACCCGGGAAATGTCGGGCCGGGTACCCGACCCGGCCGGGTAATTTTTTTTAGAGAATTACCCGGTTTTTTTATATCCGGGTCAGCGGGTCGGTGGGTCGGGTCAACCGGGTCGGGTAATTTTGTACACCCAGTAATGAGGTCAAGTTTAAAGAGATCAATAGGTCGGTTTACCTCTCTGATTAGGGTTAGGGTGTAAATGTTTGGTCACAAATTCGAAAACAGTTGGTGTTTTGCGCGTATATATTAGCTTTTTTATTTTTTAAGCTGAATAATATTTTTAAGTTAGTAAATAAACGAATAAGGCGCACAGTTTATTTGCAGCCAAATAAAAAAATAAACGAATTCATTTATCTGTAAACAAATCCATTTGTGTATCTAAAAGTTATTTAATATATAAGTATATTTTATCCTGAACAATTTATTGTAGATGGTAGTAGTTAGAAATTTGTAGCTTTGATCTTTTATGTAAACTTCGATATTTTCATTTTAGTTCAAGTATTGAAATTTGATTTTAAATTAAAAAAATATTTTTTTATTAATTTAAGGTGATTACAAAGTAATATTTGTTATAATTAATTTCAAATATTTAAAAATGAACGTTCAATCACCCTTGCAATCGCTGGTACTCGAATATATGTCGTATAGAGACAACAACGATTCCTTTAATCACTGAGATAAGTAGGTTCGTACAAATTTAAAAAATACTATTGATTATAAACAAACAAGAGATGTGATTTTTTACTTGGTTGATTATTGTGGTAACCCAATGTGACATATTGATTTTTCTTGTGCTTATGCAATGATGCCTTCTCTTACTTAATGCCTTTTTTTTTGTTGGTTGTTAAGGACGAACACAAGATTTTAAGTTAGAGGAGCGAATTTATAAAATCTTAGGTGGCGTTTGGTTGGATGAAATCCCTTGGAATTGGGGGGAATTGAAATCCAATTCCACCACTTTCTCATGTTTGATTCAAGTTTTCGAAGGGAATTGAAATCCCTCATGGCTTCAACTTTCCATCAAATGAGAATGGATGGAATTCAATTCCCTTGTTGGAGGGAATTGAAATTTGATCATACTACCCTCATCAATCTTTTGGTAACTTATTCATATATTGAATAAAACTATTTTTATTATTATTTTGGGTCGGTTCGGGTTTCTAATTTATATATTCGGGTCGGGTTAAACTTTGTTTTGGTCGGGTTGGGTCGGTTTTTTTAAGTGTGATATTCGGGTCGGGTCGAGTTCGGGTTTAGGGTGAAAAATACTCGACCTGAAAATATATATAATTTTACCTTATATATTTAAGAATAATTACAATAATACCCTTATATATATATTTTTCAATAAAATCACTATTTTTATTGAATAATTTTTTTTTATTTCGGGTCGGATTTCTAATTTATATATTCAGGTTGGGTCGGGTGAAACTTTATTTTGTTCAGGTTGGGTCTGGTTTTTTAAGTGTGATATTCGGGTCGAGTCGGGTCGGGTTTTTTAAAGTGTGATATTCGGGTCGAGTTTTTTTAAGTGTGATATTCGGGTTGGGTCGGGTTCGGGTTTAGGGTGAAAAAAAGGGGACCGACCCAAAAAATATATATAATTTTACCTTATATATTTAGGAATAATTACAATAATACCCCTCTATATATAATTTTTTTCAATTAAGTCAATGCTTTTATTGAATAAAAATATTTTTTTTATTTTGTGTCGTGTCGGGTCGGGTTTCTAATTTATATATTGAATAAAAATAGTTTTTGGTATATTTTTTGTAACTAATTAACATACTCCGATTGGAATGTATCGAAATATTGCTCTATCTTTTGGTAACTTATTAACATATTTTGATTGCGATGATTTTAACTTATGATGTTTATTAGCATAATTTTTATAATTTATTGAAATGAATAATCAATTAATAAAATGAAAATTTAATATTTTTTTAATTTTTTATTATATATTACTACATATAAATTATAAAACAAACTAAAATAAAGCAAAAAAATTAAAAAGGGCAATTCTGTCATTTTATATTACTGAAATCAAATTCATCTGACATGTCTGCGAATCAAACATAATATGGAATTGGATTCTAATTCCATTTTCTGCCAACCAAACAGAATATGAAATTGGATTCCAATTCCTGACAGATTCCAATTCCTTCACATATTTCAATTCCTTCACAGATTCTAATTCCCTCATAAATATTCCAGCGAACCAAACGCCACCTTAGAAGTGAGCAAACTATAAAGCTTTAGGGGGTTAAGATAGATTATCAATTGAAAATATAAAGAAAATGTTTAAAATCAATGGCGAATCCAGAAAGATTATATAAATTAGGTCAATATAAATATAATAAAAAATTATCAAAAAAATTCATATATATATTTTATTTAAAAATATAATAAAAATTATATATATTATTGTAATTGACCATTATCTATTAAATTACGACCATAATCCACCACTATTGATGTAATTTCATTTTATGACACTATTTTTTATAATAACAATTTTAAATTGTGTCGTTACTTTTATATAACCGTAATTATTCCGCTATGTAACCACAAATTTTGTATGTTAATAAACTTTTAATCGGGGTATTGTCAGTGTTCTATATTACGTGCATTGAAAAAATGTCTGTGGACGGGACGAATTAGATAAAGTTTATTGCAAATATTGATATAAAAACAAAAGAGGGGAGAAGTGATAAAAGGGAGGGGATATGTTTTTACATATTAACCAATAAGATTGGAGTAATTAGTAGTGCATTGCGTTGGATCATCTTCGCTTATTCGGGCGGGTTTTCATTTTAATAATAAATCGTGATTTTTTAACGGGGAGCTGAGTTGCAACGTGTGAGCATATGCGGGTGTAAACTAACCGAGTCGAGTTTGAGTATTGCTGAGATCGACTCGAAAATTTTTAAATGAAGTTCGACTCGAAAATTCGCGAGCTTAAAATTTTTAAATTCGACTCGAACTCGAAATCCTAAATTGAAATTAGTTAGCAGCTCGAAAAGGCTCGAAATAAAAAAAAATTCTTAAACTTAACTCGATTGAAACCTCAAACTCAAACTCGAACAAGAACCTTAAATACAAGAAATCTTACTTTATTTTTTTATAAAAAAATCAATACATAAATATTAATATTATTAATAATTTATTTAAAAAAAATAAAATTTTAATATATTATATTTTCAAACTGCTTACGAGCTTTTCGAGTCGAATATCGAGTAGCTCGTTCGAGCTCGAACTCGAGTCGAATCCATCTAATCCAAGTATTTATCGAACTTTGATCGAGTCAATCTCAAATAATTTACTATATAACTCGTCTAATTTACGTCCCTAATGCTTTGTCTCTTTGGGAAAGGCAACTCGATCGTCATTTCAACTGCAGCACTTGTTTTCTGCTGAATAACAAAACTAATTTTGCTTATTTTTCGTTGAATAACCAACGGCCTATATTTTTATTCAATTAAATAAATATGGGATCTGGCGCTAATGCTGATCAATTGTGTTTATGCTTTGCTCTCTGTTTAAACCATTCTTTGCTTAAAAGAGACAATGGAGCTGAGCTTTGCTTGAGAGGCTGGATCTTGGATTCACACAGATGATGGCTTCGTTAAGTCTTCTCGCTACGCCTTCTGCTTTTCGATCTTTCTCACTTTCATCAAACAACAATCGCTCTTTGGTAATCTTAAAATTCTCGATCATTTGCAATGGCGTTTCTACTCCTTCGATGGCTGTTTAACTTGTTTATGTTTCTACAGTATTCAACAACTAATCATCATCTTGCCAAACAACTAGCCGCTGAGTACCGTCGTGGATCCCAAAAGTTGCTTCGGCGACATTTATTTCCCTGTAACTCTGTGTATGGAAGGGTATGATTTCTCCTTTCGGTTTCTTTTGTGCATGATTTGTTTTCTTCTTCTTTTTTTCATGAATATTAGTCGTAATCAGCGCTTGTGAACATATTTCTAATATCTTGCACGATGAAATGAAAAATTGATTGAAACCCTTGGCTATCTTTGGTGTCAGATATGGAATTGTAAGTGTTTTGGTGTTGATTAAGTCTTCTTCTCTGCTTTACTTTCCAGTTTCCCCTCCAGGTCAGCTATGGTTCCCCAATATCAGCTGTTATGGTTCAGGATACTTCAACGATGACAACCTCTGAGGAAGAAGCTGAACACATCCATATCTTGGATGTTGATACTGCACTCCGACCATTTAAAGATCACTTTCAATATAGAATTAAGAAATATGAACTCTCTTTGAAAAACATGAGGGAGGGTTGGAGGAATTTGCAACAGGTCATTTCAATGCTATCCGCTTATTGATTTGCTTTATCAAAGGCTATTTCGATGATGCTAAGTAATTAAGTCAATATTTTATATGAGAATGTTCAAATGAAATCTGTCTTTTACCCTCTTCTATAGGTTATTTGAAATTCGGATTTAACAAAGAAGATGATGGAATTGTCTATCGTGAGTGGGCTCCTGCTGCTCAGTAAGTTTTTGGTTTCTGAAACACAAATATACTAACTTTTGTTATTATCGTGCTACATATATTTGTTTGCTTAGATGGATTCTTTTGCATCATCCAGGGAAGCTCAAGTTGTTGGAGATTTTAATGGATGGTACGGTTCCAACCACCAGATGGAAAAAAATCAATTTGGCGTTTGGAGCATAAAAATTCCGGATTCTGAGGGGAAACCTGCAATTCCTCATAATTCAAGAGTTAAGTTCAGATTCAAGCATGGTGATGGAGTTTGGGTAGATAGGATTCCTGCTTGGGTTAAGTATGCCTCTGTAGACCCTAACACATTTGGAGCACCATATGACGGCGTGCTTTGGGATCCTCCAGCTTCAGAAAGGTGCAATTTCTTCAGTTTTTATTTGATTTATATTTTTACTCATGATTTCATTTAAACTAAAAGAAGCATAGTTAGTAGTCAACAAAAGTGTTGTGTCTAGGCCCAAAAAAGGGAGAAGAAGAAGAAGAAACAACTGTGTGGTGCAGGGTTTTGGACATTGTAGTACTTGTTTAGTCTTTTATTTCAGAACTTAGAAACCATTACTAAAATCAGTATAATATTGCTTGAGATTGGAAACTTGCTGCCTTATTCTTTTAATATTGCTGATTTTCTAATTTTAATATATGTGATCTCGAAATTGTTCCATTTAATGTACTCTTAATTGATAATGCAGGTATGAGTTTAAGTACCCTCGTCCTCCAAAACCTAAAGCCCCAAGAATATATGAAGCGCATGTTGGAATGAGTAGCTCAGAACCACGTATTAGTTCATACAGAGAATTTGCTGATGAAGTTTTACCCCGCATTAAGGCAAATAACTATAATACTATACAATTGATGGCTGTAATGGAGCATTCCTACTATGCTTCATTTGGATACCATGTTACGAACTTTTTTTCTGCAAGCAGTAGATCTGGAACTCCTGAGGACCTCAAATATTTAATTGATAAAGCTCACAGCTTAGGTCTACGGGTCTTAATGGATGTTGTTCACAGCCATGCAAGTAACAATGTCACTGATGGACTCAATGGCTTTGATGTTGGTCAAAGTTCACAGGAATCATATTTTCACACTGGCGAAAGAGGCTACCACAAGTTATGGGATAGTCGACTGTTTAATTATGGTAATTGGGAAGTCCTTCGCTTCCTCCTTTCAAACTTGAGGTGGTGGCTTGAGGAGTTCAAATTTGATGGGTTTAGGTTTGATGGAGTGACCTCCATGTTGTATCATCACCACGGTATCAACATGGCATTCACGGGGAATTACAACGAGTATTTCAGCGAGGCTAATGATGTTGATGCTGTTGTTTATTTAATGCTGGCCAATTCTCTGATACATAGCATCTTGCCGGATGCGACTGTAATTGCTGAAGATGTTTCTGGTATGCCTGGACTTGGTAGGCCTGTCTCTGAAGGAGGAATTGGTTTTGACTACCGCCTAGCAATGGCCATCCCTGACAAGTGGATTGATTACTTGAAGAATAAGAATGATGAACAGTGGTCAATGAAGGATTTATCCTGGAACTTGACAAATAGGAGACGCACTGAGAAGTGTATATCCTATGCTGAAAGTCACGATCAGGTATAAACAGTGAGGAATTGTTTTTCTCACCAAACTATTTCTACATTTAGTTAAACCATTTCTTTATGACACCAGAACTTCTTTTCCTTTGGACTTTGTTTTTCTCAATTTTGGATGATGACAGAAAGAGATATAACATAAAGAATGCTTGAGTAATAAAATGCTTACTATCTTCTCTGTCCCTAAGCAAAGCCTGAATCTGACACCACATTTGCACTTCTTAATGTTTCCTTTGCTTTTATTGTTTGTATATTTTGCAATTTCTCACGCTTCTCTGATACCACTCTTGTTTGGTGCAGTCTATTATTGGTGACAAGACAATAGCCTTTTTCCTGATGGACAAAGAAATGTACTCTGGCATGTCATGTTTAGGAGATGCTTCTCCTGCCATTGAACGAGGGATTGCACTTCACAAGGTTGGTACTAGCTCAAAACTTATAGGCTTTTCTCTGTTGTTTCCTTAATGTCTTGCCTTGATGAATTACAGCAACCATGAATCTGTGTGTTGTTCTGAAAAACTGCAAATATGGAACTCTGATTATTTTATTCAGCCATCATATTTTGCATCAGCAATAGATCATTTTCTTTGTTACTTTCTCACCCCTAACATTTTTCCTTTATTTAAAATTTCTTATGCAGATGATACATTTTATCACTATGGCATTGGGAGGAGAAGGCTACCTTAATTTTATGGGAAATGAGGTAAACATTCTAGCTCAACTTTTTCATACTGGACAGTACATCAATATCTTATTTGGGTGGATATTGGAGATATTATTAAGTATAGGAACGTAGGATGAACCAATGAAGATCTGCCCAGTCCATTTAAGTAAAAAAGACACTAAAAGAAATAAAGGGGTTATAGGCTATACCTGTCTAGAGGGCAATTTTCGAATATAAGGGTTTGTTTTCTCTTTTAACAAATAAGTTTAGTAGATATCTCCTCTGCATGTTTGTACAGTTTGGGCATCCTGAATGGATTGACTTTCCGAGAGAAGGCAATGGGTGGAGCTACGAAAAGTGCAGAAGACAGTGGAACCTGGTGGATACCGATCACTTACGATACAAGGTCCATGGTCATTTTCCTTGTTAAGAATTTATTAAAGTTTCCGTGCATTATTTCCAGTGGGCAGATCATTGTGGAAACATAAACACTTCTCACCTGCCTTTTTAACTTTGAAGGCATCTGTATAATCTTATTTTATAAACTGAAGTTTCTTCACTATTAATCACTGTTGTATCTTACCTATTTTATCTTTCTCAATTCAGGAGTGGTTTGCTCCTCCCATGCAATCTTTACCTAAACTTTTCCCTTTGCATTTGGCTTTGCAGTTCATGATTGCATTTGATAGAGCTATGAATGCACTTGATGATAAATCTCCATTCCTTTCATCGGCTAAGCAGATAGTGAGCTGCACTGATGAAGAAAACAAGGTAAATCTACAATGGCAGTTGGTGGTTAGAGTAAGACAGTTGCAGCAGTCCATCTGATTCATGATGCAAAATACATGCATATTGTTGATAATCAAAGTTATTTGACATTGTTAGGATTAAACTTTTAAATTTTAGAAATAATAAATTGTTTATCACTCTCTTTTTTATGGTTATTGGAAAACCAAAAGACTGCAATGGCCAACAAACAAGATTATTATTTCCTTTTATGAGTTCCAAACACGTTTGGTAATTAGTATAATGGATGGTTTCTTGTTATGTCATCATGCTGGTGTTTTTTTTTTCTTTTCTTTTCTTCTTTATACTTCTAACGGATGGAGATAATGGCACTACACCCTTGTTTAGTTCTTCTTTGCCTTATAACCTTATGTTGCCATGTTTTAACCACTTCAGTTTTGGTGGATTCGATAATGATTTCCTGATTTAGGTTATCGTCTTCGAGAGGGGAGATCTTGTTTTTGTGTTTAACTTTCATCAAGAAAATACATATGACGGGTATGTATGCTTCAAATCATTAAAACATATATATTTTTTTATTTGTGTGTTTGTGCAAGGATTCATTTATGAATGGAGACTAGTCTACTTATCTATATATACCAGAAAGTAATTACTTGCACCTTAAAACTCTTTGAGTGACTATTGTGCGAAACATGCAGGTACAAAGTAGGGTGTGACTTGCCAGGGAAGTATAGAGTTGCGTTGGATAGTGATGCTTGGGAATTTGGTGGGCATGGAAGAGTAAGAAACTCCTGCTATTGTTGTCATTCTTGCCTTTTTCTATTGGGATAAGAGTCATGTTATCTGGCTTGTTTTCTTCCATGTAATCGGAAGTCTACAGCTACTAATTTCATGAACTTTATGGGAACATGAAAACAATTTTGATTGTTTCCTTGGGTATAGGAATGGGTTGTGGTCCTATAAGTTGCTAACCACAATTTGTCTACCCTGATACCGGCTACTAATGAAGCAATAGCATCTAAAGCCTCTTTTTCTCATTTATGCATTGTTTTCTCTCATAGTAATGCTATAATTAATTATTCTGGTAGGTGGCTCATGATGTGGATCATTTTACATCTCCTGAAGGAATTCCGGGTGTGCCTGAAACTAACTTCAACAATCGCCCTAATTCTTTCAAAGTACTGTCACCAGCTCGCACATGTGTGGTATGATTATCTCTTCCCGGTGTTTCTGATTATACCGTATCATTTATATCCACCACGGCCTACTAACAACTCAATTCCGTCTTTTAATCGGCATGAAAATGCACCTGACTTCCTACTTACCATACTTTGCTGAGGATTATTGTGTATATTTATCATTGTGCACTTAGGCTTATAGCTTTTGAAACTTTGAATATGGGCATCAAATCTCCACGTGTATCTATGGTCTTTGTGCCTTCCTTAGAAGGAAAACGTAAATTGAAAGATCTCTTACAAAATTTCCACAGGTTTATTATAAAGTGGACGAAAGTCTAAAAGAAACTAATGACGCCGACTTAAGCAGTGTCGACGAGACGTTAAAAGTGGATGCACCAGAGCATGAGAATGTTGAAGAGTCGACTATCTTGGTAGGTGATCAAATCTGTGCCTTTTTGTATTGGCCGCTTACCCTAGAGATGAAAAACTTAACTTGACAGATTTCTTAAGATTCTTCCCAGGTTGCTCATGGAGCTGAACAGAATCCAGGAGAAACTAATGAGCGTTACTTGGGCAGTGTTGATGAGAAATCACAAAACGACGGAGCAAAGCCGGAAAGTATTGGAGAGACAGTTTCTGTGGTAGACGAAATGATTGTAGCTAATAAGCTAAATGATCATGAAGTGGAAGAGACAGAGGAGGGAATGTCGAATGAATAAGCTTTTCGGCTCCAACACAAATCCCACCGGACGGATTTGATTACTGAATCCCCTAAGTGCTTAGTTTTTGTTTTGTGAATAATAATAGTGCGAGGACCGAGTAAGCATGGAATTTTATTTTATTTTGCAGTTGTAAATATTATGTAGACAACAATAATTGTGTTCATGTTTAGAACCATGTGTTGTAGCACTGGAACTAATCAAACAATGATTGTGTTCATATTCAAATATTATCTGGTAGAGTAACCAGAAATCAAACACACTTCGAATATTGAAATATATGTAGTTTCTATTCAAACATTCAAAATTACTTGAAATTAAAAAGGGAAAAAAAAGCCTAAATTCCCAACTTTCAGAGCTTACTTAGCAACTCTTCTAGCCGCTGTTTTCTTCCGAGTGGCAGTGACAGACACTGCAAGAGGAGGCTTCTTATTCTCTGTGTTCATGCTCCGTAGCAGATACCTTGGAGTCTCCATCTCCATTGCCGACCTCTTCAAGCTCTCAAGCTTCTTCGATTGCCCTCTTCTCTTTGAAGATTCAACTTTTACTCCAAGTTGATGACCTGTCATTGGTTCGTTTTCCTTTTCGCCTTTTTTTCTCTTTAGCCTCTCGTCTCTCCTTGCCGAGTACTCGTCGTACAATCGGCCCCTCTCGAACACCGGACAAGATTTGTTGGCGCTGAGAATAGTCTCATCGCCTAAACCAGCCTTCTCCTTTTCCTCATTTCCGAGTTCATCTTTAACTTTCCGAGCCAAAGCCCGTAACTCGCAAGAAATGGAGAGGTACTCGGGACGGATTTGAGATTCTTCAACTCCCCATGTATGGATCGGCTTCTTGGATTTAGTTAAAGAACCTTTAACAAACAAAAAAATGAAATGAAAAGAAAATTATTTATCGTTTTACAGTAAAAAGAAACAAAAGTTGGTTACGAGTTCTTGAGCGGAGATAACCTGGTGGGGTTTGCAGAGAGGCGGAGTTTGATCGGAGAGAGCGGCCGGGAGGTAAGCGGATAGGCGATTTAGCAGCAAGCGGTGGCTTCCGATCATATTTCATCTTCGACATGATGATTGAAAGATATCTTTTTTTTTCTTGCAGAAAGAAACTGCGGAGATTCAAAGAGGGGAAACAGAGTATTGACGAAAAGTTTACGACAAGTTGTTTAAAATTTAAATTTGCATTGGCGGACTTAGCGTTTCAAACGGTCATATCCAATGATTTGATCCGACGGTCTACAGTTAACTCGGTCATTAATTAATTATTTTTTCCTATTTTGACCACCAAATTAGTTTTTAAACGAAAATATTACTTCAGAGTGTTAGGTGTAAGTGGGGAAATAGGATTTAAGAAGAAAATATATTAAAAAAAAGATAACATAAATTTTCATTTTTAAATTATTTTAAATTTATAAAAAAAGTCATAGTTAATATTTTATCTAAAATTCATAGTTAAAATAAGAATTAAACTAGCATGTTATATTATCAATCTAACGACATTCAATGTCTTAATAACAAAGACATAATAAAAAGTAGGAGTGTAAATGAACATTGTGTTTTGTGAACCGTTCGTATAACGTCTAAGCTAAATAAACGAGTATGAACAAATTTTCAGTTGATTTGCGCACTTATTTCCTCCACGCTAAATTTATCTTATTTTGTTTATCCAACCTTCCTTTTCGATCATTTCGCTTAATCAACGCACCGACTAGCGACCAAAGGCGTCTTACGGGGAAGGTTGTGGTCATGACGGGAGCCTCACCGCTACTCCCTCGCATACTTCTAAAAATGGAAGAACTGGGATTGAAAGTAGTCCACGTATATGGCCTGACTAAAACCTACGGTCCAGGAACAGTTTGTGTAATACCCCAATTTAGGGGCTAAATTTTTAGAGTTATAAAATATGAGATTTAATTGGTATTTTGGAAGAAATTGAAGATTGAATTGTAAGATTTCAAAGTTGACAGACCATTTTAGGAAGTGCTGGAAATTCAGTGACTAAACTCATGATTTACCCATTTTTCTTTTGGAGAGAATTATAAACTCTCTCCCCCGATTGTTTCTGTAGATTTTTCTCAGTTTCCCTTTCCCTT
This sequence comes from Hibiscus syriacus, assembly GCF_006381635.1. Lineage (NCBI taxonomy): Eukaryota > Viridiplantae > Streptophyta > Magnoliopsida > Malvales > Malvaceae > Hibiscus > Hibiscus syriacus. The sequence continues at coordinate 284,320 of NW_024062441.1, forward strand.
TGACCCTCCTTTCCCCTTTGACCCTCCTTTCCACTCCGATCTACTCATTGTCCGACCACCGTTTGACGAACCGAAACCACCATCGTGTTCTTTGTCGAAAGATGGATAAAATCCCTCAAACCTTTCGTAGTGAATCGTCGTCGTTCGTCGTTAATTTCAGTCAGAAGTATCATCGGTTTTAATTCAATTTTCTTTGGTTTTCCGTCGATTCACGTCGATTCGACCACCCGTTTTCAACACCTCCCACACCATCGTGTTCCTTGCATCGTTCTGAGTCTACCGGTGACCTCCGTGTTTCCATCGTCACCGGTAGTTAGAGGGGTGAGGAAGTTAAAGTTTTCGATGTTTCAGAATCGAGCTCTCCGCCGTTCAAAATTGTGAACCAAGCTTGGTAAGTGTCTCAAAATGCCTTAAATTAATTTTTAGAAATTTTTCCAGAAATATTTTGACACCGCACGCGTCCCACGCGCCACCTCCTGCGTGTGGGGATGGTTATGCACGTGGAAAGAAGAAAAAAAAATCGGTTTGACCTGTTTGAACCGGTTTGACCCGGCCAGACCCGATCCGACCTGACTTGTTGAGTTAATCAATCGATAAAATAAGCCAGGAGGGGGTGAATTGGCCATAAAAATTTCGGTGGAAGCTTTTGCAGAAAATTGAAAATATTTGCACAGTAATTTAGAGTGGTTCAACTTTCTTAACCAAAGTCTACGTCCACTACCTTAGCTATCCACACTAGGATTTTCCACAAATTCACTAATTTGTCTTTCTTTTGAGGACAAAGAGTAACCTTAAAAATCCCTCAAGAATTATACCACAAATTCTTGAGAACACTCTCTCCCAAAGAGAACAATACAAATTTTGCAAACTTACAAAAAAATCCTCACATGGAAAGATGTTTACACAATTCTAGAACAAAGAAAGAACACTCAAGAATAATACAATTGAGCACAATAAGTGTTCTTGAAAGCAAAAATGAATATTGAATGAAATAGACTTGAAAAATACTTAAACTTGAGGTTTGATATTTTCTCTTTGATTCTCTCTTGATTCTTGATAATTGTTGTTGATAAATGGCTTCTAAACTTGTTTAAATACTCCTTCGATCATTTCTAAATATTGGGGAACATTAGTGGAGTTAATAGAGCCGTTATTGCGTGAAAACAATTAATAAAATAGCTTAGAGTGTTGGGGGGTATCGTTACCCCTGCATAGGGTATCGATACCCTGCTGTGTAAAATTCAAATATTTCAACCGTTATAAGATGGGGGTATTGGTACCTCTTGGGGGTTATCGGTACCCTCCGAGCAATCTGTTATTTCTCGAAGCCAAATCTTACATGGGGGTATCAGTACCCTCTTGGGGGGTATCGGTACCCTCCGAGCAAGGGTACCGATACCCTCCGAGCAAGGGTACCGATACCCTCCGAGCAATCTGTTATTTCTCGGAGCCAAATCTTACACGGGGTATCGGTTCCCTCTTGGGGGTATCGGTACCCTCCTAGCAATATGTTATTTCTATTTAAGAATTATTAAGAAAATATTTTTGGCTCGATTAAATGCTCGAAATACTTTGTAAAATTGTTTAAAAGATTAAAACACACTTTTGCACTTGAGTAAGGATTGAATTTGACATTTGAAAAACATGGAGTAATATTTCGATATTCGAATAATTTGATCGAATATATATTTGAAAATGATTAGAAGATCTTGGAATCCAATAACATTTAATTTGTTATATCGAAACATCAAAATATTTCAACAATCTCCCCTTTTTGATATAACAATTTTTTTTTTGTAATTTTAAGATTTTCTAATTGAAAAATATTTTTGAAATCAAGTTTTGAAAAATTACTCCCCCTTATACTTTGAAAATATATTACCCCGCTTACTCTTAAAAACTCTTAAAAATTACTCCCCTTATAAACTTAAACTAAACCAAATAAATATAAGCATTAAAAGTTAAACATTCAACATCCACAACAAATTCAAACAGTCAATCCAAAACACATCAAAATGTTTATCGATTCAAGGTTCTAAATCTAAAGCAAAAATCGACACTAAGCAAAGTCTACTCTATTGGAGGATCAGGAGGAGATAGATGTAACACCCTCAACCCGTATCCGACCCGGATACAAGTCTGAGGTGTCACATTGACTTTTCAAACTTTAATCTTTTAACGAAAACCAATGAAATTTAAAACTTTTATTAAAATAACATTGTCACTGCACACGAGTTTACCAAAACAAGACAAAACTAATCGGAGCATTTGAACTAACACTGTTCATACATGCCAACACACTACATACAACAAAATACCTACTGTGACTTTACTTCTGATCTGATCGCTGAGTAGAGATAGGTTGATCTGCAAATTCCTATTCTTGATTCTCCTGCTCTTCGAAACCTACGTGTAAAAACACTTACACGCTAAGTCATAGACTTAGTGAGGCATAATTACATAATAAAGAATTATTAAAATAAACATGTCGTCTACTATCTAACACTTATACTATCATACCATCATTTATTATACCACATATGAGCCAATATAAATCGTAATAATACCATATTAAGATACAACTATATACATCCTCGTTATGTCTTATTTAAGCCCATATACACTATTGAGAACCCAAGGTATACGAGTATTATGAGATTGTGCACACGTATGCTGTTCCCACAGCTCCATGAATTTTTCCGAAGGACCTATCCAGAGGTCATAAAGATCCTCGGTAACTGTCCAGAGGTCATAAAGATCCTCGGTAACTGTCCAGAGGTCATAAAGATCCTCGGTAACTGTCCAGAGGTCATAAAGATCCTCGGTAACTGTCCAGAGGTCATAAAGATCCTCGGTAACTGTCCAGAGGTCATAAAGATCCTCGGTAACTGTCCAGAGGTCATAAAGATCCTCGGTAACTGTCCAGGTCATAAAGATCCTCGGTAACTATCCATATGTTCCTTAGAACATAGGTATACTGTCCATATGTCTCGAAAGACATAGGTAGTTCTTTGACTCTTGGCATACCAACTATACTTACAGTTCTCATAACTCATCTCATGGCATTGTCTCTTACCTTATTACATATTCATACATCATATCACATTTTTCTTTTTCTATAGCTCTTTATCACATGTTCATATGATCATCTTATTACCTATACCTTTTCATATAACCATTACATACATACATACCTATATGTCATCCCTCATGTGATTTCATATTCATATTCTGTATATTTCATATTCTTTCTTATGTCCTTTTCATACTTCTTATTTCATATTCTTTCTTATGTCCTTTTCATACTTCTTACTTCATATTCTTATGAAATCATATCAAACATTTTAACTATTTCACATATTTAACACATTTATCTACATACTTACACAACTCATATAATATATATTTAACATGTCAATACATATGCTCATTCATACATATAAACCATAACAAACACAGTACACACACTTCATATACTTAATATAGATATATCGTAACTCATTCATATATAAGCTCTAATCTGGAACATAGACTTACCACAATCTGCATAGTATATCCCATAATGTATATGGTATGAATTCCTATCATATTTAATAATATTGAATCATGTATCAAGATATTAAATCTAGACTTATCGCAGTTCTAAAACTGAATATATTAACATAATCCTGTTATGCACATGCACTCACCTTAGCCTTGTTTGAATTGAATCAATTCTAACCCTTCGTTTACTTTGAAGCAAAGTCACGTTCAATATCTACATAAGCATAATTTTCAAGATGATTATCAGATGCCCAAGTCTTGAAATTAACCTCTAATATCCTACCAATTTAAGAGATTAATAGTTTAGTCTCTCTTCTTTCTTCTTTTTTTTTTATTATGGGGGAATCGGTTCCCCCCCTGGGGGTATCGATTCCCCTCTAGCATTCTGGAATTCATATTCGTTTGAGGGGGAATCGATTCCCCTTGAATGGGTACCGATTCCCCTAGCCCAGAAATCTCATTTGAGCTCGAAAATCACATTATTTCAGCTTAAACCTTCCTATTTCACTTCCTTTAATACTCTTAACTTTAATACACATACTTAAACTTATTTCTATTCGCTAATCACTTCTTTAACTTCAAATCTAGTCATTCCTATGTAATTGCAAAAATTATACTAGTTTTGCAACATGTTCAAATTCCTATTCTAACACTTCCTATCCCTTAATTGACTTGATGACAAGTCAAATTCAACTTCCAATTCTCAATATAAACTTTATTTCGATATTTCATTCAAAAACTTCAAATCTTTAAATCCTCATAAACTCTTCATTTTGTTGTTTTAAAGCAAATTAATCCTTCTTTAATCTTACTTAGCATCTAATAATCAAAACTAAACTTAAATTTCAGCACATAATCAGCTCAAGAGAAAACTTACCTTTGCTTGGCTTCACACGTGGAGAAGAGAAAATGAAGAAGAAAAGAGAGAAGAGATTTTCTGGAAAAATCTCCCATCCCTATCCATATATATATATATATATATATATATATATCATTTAATTATAATTTCAAGTCTAATGACCATTTTGCCCTTTAATTCTTTGGATTATTACTATAAACCTTTAGGAAATATTTCCGAACAAATCATTAAACTATTAAACTATTCTACTTTAATCACCATATTATGAAATTTTACAATTTTGGTCACTAACCCGTATTTTGGGATGTTACAATAGATGTGTCCATATATTGGCCACATCTCGTGTAAGAGCATAGAGTCTATCGTCTATAATATTGAATCAATTATCCATTGCTTCACAATTAGCCCGAATCTCTTATTGATTCTCCTATTGTTGAGTCCATATAGCAGATAAATGGGACTCCATGGATGTAAATCGTGAATCCATTGATGCATACCGGAAGTCGAATGTCTCCATAAAAGATCGAAAATATGGAGGCATTTGATCCTCTTGTTGTGCTTGTTCTTCATGTTGCTTCAGCTCATCATCGGGAACTTCGTCAATGTCTTGCATCAGCTATTGAAGTTCGGGATCATCGTCCGCTCCCGTTGCCGGTAGAGCTCTTGAAGAACTAGCTCCCGTTGTATGCTCAGCAGATCGAACCCATTTCTCGGTTTGCTTATCCTTTATCCATCTCGATTTTGTTAAGGAAATGAGGTTAATTTGATTTTTGAGAGGGACTACGACATCAAGGCTTACCCTATGCTCGGCTTTGGAAAACAGATTACTTAGAATACAACCGTAAACTAGAGATGAACAGAGTTTCTTATTAGGAGCAAGGTTTACAGTTTCAATAATTTCAGCGAAGATAATTTGAGGTAGGTTTATTTTATTATTGTTTTGGATACAATGTATCCACCAAAGATCTAGGGCTCTAAGAGTGGAGTATTTTCCTTCGGATGGTCAAAACCACCAAGAGATCATCAGATGAAGGAAACGATCATGGAGATCTAATACACTCACACTCTCCTTTCTTTTATAAGGAGTACATATCGTTTGTTTTTCATTGTCTAAGCCGACAATATATAGTCCAAATGCACTAGTTATGTATTCCAAGTCAATATAGATGAATTTTCTTGGAAGATATGATCTAATTCCTAAGGTTTCAATTTTATCTCGATTTTGGACACAAATGGCATTGGAATAGAAGATTCGAACAAGTTGATGATAAACTATTGGTTCGAGTTCAAAAAGTTTATCAAATTTCCACTCTCGTAGGATAGGAAGATATCTAAAATCTATTTCTAACATAGCTTGAAGAGATGGGATTCGTTCCTCCCGGATTTTGTATGACTTAAAATATTGTGAATACATGAAGAAGAGATTTTGTCTACGACCAGGTTCATTAAAACATGAATCACGAATAGTCATATTAGGATCATCCGGATTAGGAAATTATTGGATAGTAAGTGGATTTAGAGGTGTGGCGGTTGGTTTGAACGACTAGAGGATGTTTTAGGGCATTTTTTAGGCATGACTTAGGAAATCGGAATATAAAAGATTAACCTGCAATTTTAAAACACATGTATGCAATAATATCAATCCCAAAACTCAAATGAGTCCTCATTATTTCAAGGTTCTCTAAAATAATCCTAATGGGCAATTTTTGAAAAACGAGTTTGAAAACAAGGTTTGAAAAATCAATATATATATATATTATATATATATTATGAAAACATCATAATTAAATCAAAAATTAGAATTTTTTTTTTAAAATTTTGAAAATCTTAAAAAAATCTTGTGTTTTTGATGAAATTAGTTGTAGATTATAGTTCTAAATCAAAATCTAAGCAATGCCCATTGTTTATTTCAACCTAGAACTAATTAAAACTAGTCTTATGTTTAAAATCAATAAAATAGAGAGTTTAGAAAAAATACCTTGAAAAGTGAAGATTGAGTTGATTTTGATGTTGTTTGCACGAAATTAATAATGCTAGCAAGTTTAGGAGATTAAAATTGAAGTTAATCCGACTTGTTTTTGAAGATTTTGGCAAAAAGATGGAGATTAGGGAGAAAATGAGAGGGAATATCGAGAGAGAGTGAGGAGAGGGTTTTGAGAGAAAAAGTTATTTTTAGCATTTAAAAAACAGACCCCGTGGATGGTATTGGTACCCTCCTGGGGGGTATCGGTACCTACTCAAAGGGGGGATCTGTACCCATTCAAGGGGAGTATCGATACCTCCTGCACTAAAACTTAAAATTTTGTATTTTAAACACTCAAATGCTAAATTAATCCTCCCTAGTGGTATTGGCAACTCATATTATGAAAATTAACTATGTTCAATGAATCAAATCTATCTTTAAAAGCTATTTGAACAAATAATCAATTTTCACTAAGAATCATAAACCCCCTAACTAATAGTAAAGAATGCAATCAAAAGTATCATTTTCATGAGCATTTTTCATTTCTATTTAAAAGTGCTAAAATTATCTTAAACACTAATTGAAGATAGGTCAGTTAAACCTAATTATCTCCTAAGTGTCCAAAATCTTTCTTTGTCTAAGGGTTTTGTAAAAATATCCGCTAATTGGTGTAAAGTATCAACAAATTCTAGAACTACATCTTCCTTAGCGACATGGTCTCTAATGAAGTAATGTCTAATTTCAATGTGTTTAGTTCTAGAGTGTTGGATGGGATTTTTAGTGAGACAAATAACACTAGTATTGTCACACTTGATAGGTATGGTACCTACTTCAATTCCATAATCAAAAAGTTGTTGTTTCATCCATAAAACTTGTGCACAACAACTACCCGCTGAAATGTATTCCGCTTCAGTGGTAGATAATGCAACATAATTTTGTTTCTTTGAAAACTAAGAAATCAACATATTTCCTAGGAATTGTCAAGTATCGGAGGTGCTTTTCCTATCTATTTTGCATCTTCCATAATCCGCATCAGAGAAGGCATGCAAGCTAAAGCTAGAGTCTCTAGGATACCAAAGTCCTAAACTAGGAGTGTCCCTTAAGGTATCTAAAGATCCTCTTAACAGCTAGTAAATGTGATTCCTTATGGCATGATTGAAATCTAGCACATAAGCAAACACTAAACATAATATCCGGTCTACTTGAGGTTAGATAGAGCAAAGAGCCAATCATTGATCTATATAATTTAACATCCACACATTTACCTCCTTCATCTTTGTCAAGCTTTGTAGAAGAACTCATTGAAGTGGCATGAGGTTTCCCATTTTCCAGTCCAAACTTCTTGAGCATATCATTGACGTATTTAGCTTGATTGAAGAAGATGCCATCTTTTCTTTGCTTGATTTAGAGTCCCAAGAAAAATGAGAGCTCCCCCCATCATGCTCATCTCGAATTCACTATGTATTAGCTTAGAAAATTCTTGGCAAAGAACATCATTAGTAGAACCAAATATTATATCATCAACATAAATTTGAACTACTAATAAATCTTTACCTTTATGCTTTAAAAACAATGTAGTGTCAACATTCCCTTTTGAAAAACCTTTTTCAATTAAGAAGTTTGACAATCTTTCATACCAATCTCTAAGAGCTTGTTTTAAACCATAAAGTGCTTTTGTCAATTTAGAAACATGATTTGTAAATTTTGAATCTTCAAAACCAGGAGGTTGTTCCACATACACTTCTTTTTTTTATAAAACTATTTAAAAAAGCACTTTTAACATCCATTTGATATAATTTAAATTCATTGAAACATGCAAATGATAATAACATTCTAATTGCTTCAATCCTAGTTACGGGAGCGTATGTTTCATCATAATCTATGCCCTCTTCTTGAGTATACTCTTGAGCAACAAGTCTAGTCTTGTTTCTCACTATAATTACCACTTTCATCAAGCTTATTTCTAAATACTCATCTAGTACCTACAATAGATTTATTACTAGGCCTTTCAACTAATGTTCATACTCTACTTCTCTCAAATTGATTTAACTCTTCTTGCATAGCCATAATCCAATGTTCATCATTTAATGTTTCTTTAATATTTTTAGGATTTATGCATGAAATAAATGCAACATAATACATTTCTAAGAGAAGATCGAGGAGCGTATGTTTCATCATAATCTATGCCCTCTTCTTGAGTATACTCTTGAGCAACAAGTCTAGTCTTGTTTCTCACTATATTACCACTTTCATCAAGCTTATTTCTAAATACTCATCTAGTACCTACAATAGATTTATTACTAGGCCTTTCAACTAATGTTCATACTCTACTTCTCTCAAATTGATTTAACACTTCTTGCATAGCCATAATCCAATGTTCATCATTTAATGTTTCTTTAATATTTTTAGGATTTATGCATGAAATAAATGCAACATAATTACATACATTTCTAAGAGAAGATCGAGTTGTTGCCCCTTTGGATGAATCACCTATTATTTCACCATCCTTGACATAGTTGTATTCCCTTGGGTAAGAGACTTCCCTTTCTTCAATGATTGGATTCTCGAGAGGATCTTGAGTTTCCTCATTTTTCGTTTCTTCCTTTGATGATGGTTCTCCAACATCATATCTAACGTCATTTGTGTTTATAATACTTACATCATCATTTACACAAGAATCCTTCCTCGGAAGGGAATTATCATCGAAAACAATATGTATAGACTCTTCTACAACTAAAGTTATTTTATTAAATACTCGATAAGCTTTAGAATTTAAGGAATAACCCAGAAAAATTCCTTCATCACTTTTAGCATCAAATTTGCCAAGATTTTCTTTACCGTTGTTTAGAACAAAACATTTACATCCAAAATGATGAAAATAGCTAATGTTAGACTTTTTATTTTTGAAAAGTTCATATGGAGTTTTCTTCAAAATAGGCCTAATCATTACTCGATTAATAACATAACAAGCGGTATTTGTGGCTTCTGCCCAAAAATATTTTGGCAAATTGTTTTCACAAAGCATGATCCTAACCATTTCTTCTAAAGTTCTATTTTCCTCTCAACAACTCCATTTTGTTGAGGGGTTCTAGGTGCTGAAAAATTATGGCTAATACCATTAGAATTAAAAAATTCAGTAAATCCAAGATTTTCAAATTCAGTTCCATAATCACTCCTAACACTAGTTATAGAGTAACCTTTTTCGTTTTGGATTACTTTTGAAAACGTGATGAATTTTTCTAATGCTTCATCTTTAGTACTTAAAAATAGAATCCAAGTATATCTAGAATAGTCATCTACCAAGACAAATGCATATTGTTTTCCACCCAAGCTAGTAGTCCTAGATGGCCCAAAAAGATCTATATGGGTCAATTGTAATACTCTACTACTGGAAACGTCGTTAATGGATTTAAAAGAAATTCGCTTTTGTTTTCCTTTAGCACAAGCATCACATATTTTATCATTATCAAATTTTAGTTTAGGCAACCCTCGAACTAAATCTCCTTGAATTAGTCATTGTAAGACACTCATACTAGCATGTCCTAGTCTCCTATGCCATAACCAACTATCATGCTCATCCTTAGCGACTAGGCATAAATTAGTCATATCTATAGAATCTAAATGCACCATGTATATGTTTCCTATTCTATCACCAACAAGCATAATACGATTAGATGCAATGTCAACAACTTTACTACCACTAGTCTCAAACATGGCATTGAATCTCTTATCGCATAATTGACTAATACTCAATAGATTATGCTTTAATCCATTCACATGTAATACATTTTTAATTTGTATGGAAGAGGTCTTACCTATATTACTTATACCTTCAATGTGACCTTTTTGAATTATCACCAAAAGTCACATCTCCTCTATTTTTGGCGTTAAGCTCTATGGACCGGCTCTTGTCTCCGGTCATGTGTCTTGAGCATCCACTATCAAGGTACCGTGAGTTTGAATTTGTTTCCCGTGCCTTGTAGCAATGCTCATTTTCCTACAAACATAGATTAATTTTTAATTTTTGGTACCCAAGTTATTTTGGGTCCATATTCATTAGTCTCCAAAATTCTAGTTCCCTTAGGTATCCATTTGTGTAGGATATTCTTATCTTTAGTAGTAATGAGTTATTTAGGAACCCATATACTTCTAAAGATTTTTCCATTAGAGGTTCTTCGGGGACCTCTATAAATTTTGTTTTTAAAACTTTTCTAACAAAGTTGGATTTTGAACTTTCTCCATTTTCAAAACATTTTGTTCCAACTTTATCAAAAGAAGCTTTAAGATCATCAACTTTCTTTTGATGATCATCATTGAGCTTTGAAAGTAAATTTTGCAAATCAGAAATTTTCTTTTCAAACTCTTCTAGTTTGATTTGTAATTCTTTGACCTTACTTTCAAGATCATTGTTGGTTTTGGACATAAGACTATTTTCATTTTTCAATTTTGAAACATCATTTTTATATTTTGAAAATAAAGTCTTATAATCTGAAGCCAACCCATTATAATCCTCTAATAACTCATCTTTAATATAAATCATCTAAATCAAATGAGTTAGAGGTTACCTGAGAGTTTTCCCCGATGGCCATCAAGCACAAGTTTGTAACTTCTTGTTCCTTTTCATCGGAACCTTCTTCATCGCTCCATGTAGCCATATGAGCCTTGTGCTTCTTCTTTGATTGACCATTTTCCTTCAATAGAGGGCAATCATATTTGACATGCCCCAGCTTTTTACACTCATAGCAAATGATAGGGTCTTTCTCATTTGGTTCATTTTTGAAGCCTTCATTGCGTTTGAATTTTCTTCCTCGGTTGGGCCTCATTAATTTTCTTAACCGTTTGGCAAATAAATCCATCTCCTCATCATCGTCATCTTTATCCGAATCACTCTCATCTTTTGTGGATTTGAGAGTAACTCTCACGTTTTTCTTCTTCTTTGTCTCTTTCTTTATCTCGTTCATCTTTTTGAGGTCTACCTCATCTTGAAGCATCATTTCATGAGTGAGGAGAGAACCAATAAGCTCATCGAGAGTTAAGGATTTTAAGTTCTTATCCTCGATGATCGTCGTCTTCTTTGATTGCCAAGATTTTGGAAGAGAGTAAACTAACTTCCTCACAAGCTTCTCATTTGGAATGATCTCTCTAAATGATTTGAGACCATTGACAATCGTGGAAAATCTATCCGTCATAGCTTTGATATCTTCATCTGGTTTCATCCTGAAATTTTCATAGCTATGAGTTAGAAGACTAATTTTAGATTATTTTACCTCGTTTGTACCTTCATGAGTGACTTGTAGTTTATCACATATTTCCTTGGCGGTTGTACAAGATGAAACTTTCCCGTATTCATCCGGTCCAAGAGCACAAAAAATAATATGGATAGCTTTGGAGTTGAGCTGGAACATTCTTGTCTCTCATTCACTCCACAATCTTAGATGAGTGGAGGGTTTGATGTATCCGTGTTCTATGATATTTTATGCTCACATGTCACTTGCTTGAATGAAGTACATTATTCTATTCTTCCAATAAGCATAATTAGCTCTATTGAAGAAAGGAGGCTTGTTGACGGGTAATGAATCAAGACCGAAGTCGTGGTTTGAAATAGAGGCCATTGATGACTTTATTATCGATGTAACTCTTCCCAAATCGACTCAAGAGGTAATTAAACCTTCAAATGAGTGAGGCTCTTATACCAATTGTTGTGTTAATCAATTCGATGGAATAAGCCAAGATGGGGTGAATTGGCAATAAAAATTTCGGTGGAAGCTTTTGTAGAAAATTAAAAATATTTGCACAACAATTTAAAGTGGTTCGACTTTCTCAACCAAAGTCTACGTCCACTACCTTAGCTATCCACACTAAGGATTTTCCACAAATTCACTAATTTGTCTTTCTTTTGAGGACAAAAAGTAACCTTATAAATCCCTCAAGAATTATACCCCAAATTCTTAAGAGCACACTCTCTCAAAGAGAACAATACAAATTTTGCAAACTTACAAGAAAACCCTCACAAGGAAAGATGTTTGCACAATTCTAGAACAAAGAAAGAACACTCAAGAATAATACAATTGAGCACAATAAATGTTCTTGAAAGCAAAAATGAATATTGAATGTAATAGGCTTGAAAATGCTCAAACTTGAGGTTTGATGATTTCTCTTTGATTCTCTCTTGATTCTTGATAATTGTTGTTGATCAATGGCTTCTACGCTTGTTTAAATACTCATTGGATCATTTCTGAACATTGGGTATCATTAGTGGAGTTAATAGAGTCGTTATTGTGTGAAAACAATTAATAAAACAGCATGGAGCGTTGGGGGGTATCAGTACCCCTGCATAGGGTATCGGTACCCTGCTATGTAAAATTCAAATATTTCGACCGTTATGAGATGAGGGTATCGGTACCTCCTGAGGGTTTATGCAAGATACTAGAAGTCTGTTAAGGAATCATATCGAGATCAAAGAATGTTCGGGAAAGCAATTAACCATAGGATCTCTGAATTATAGTTATTTTTGTTAAGAGTTAATACCGAAATTATTTGGGTTATAAATAGTCCAAGTTGACCCTGAGTGAGAAAATACTTTGCGGATTCGTATTTTTTTTAACTCGACAAAATATGGATTTAAATGTTAAGATTATGTCTTTGTACAGAAAATTCATGATAACCTGATTGTAACTTCTGATAAGGTAATGGACCTAAAAATATCTGAGTTAAGAATAATTTATCGATAGTGATCTTCTAACAGAATTGTACGAAATAACTGAAATAAATGATAAGTTTAAATTCAATAATAAGATCGGGCGGAAGGAAATGATTGTAATACAATGGATTTGTAAAATGACCAGAATATCCCTAAAATGGAAATGACCCAAGAATATCAACAAGCTCAGGAATGACTGGATATCCTCGAGCTCTGAAATGAATGGAATAAAACTAAACACCAAAATGACCAAAATACCCTTATGGCCTAGACTAAGTAAATGTCTTGGATTAATTAAGGAATCCAAGTAAATATGGGTGTTGTACTACCCTTAAAAGTTATGGAACATAACTTAAGTGAGCCGATCAACTCTAATAATATGTTAGTACCTGAACAACATATATATATATATGTATATATCACTTGAATGCGTGTTCGTCTTCTCAAGTTAGTTTGATGATAATTTGGGAAGTACTCAGCTCAACTCTAGATCGCATTCGGTATTAAGAATTGGTTATTAGTTAGAAAAATCAACCACGAAGACCAAATTGAACTGCACGAAAGTACAATGTGTATCCGAAATTTAGAAACGTCTGAATTACTCTAGAAAACCCCGAAGTAACTGGAATAGACTTGACTGCTAAATGAGCTAAGTAACCTCAATGACTGAGGGTTAAGTAAGTGATTTGGATAAGTCTGGAAACTCTGAGGAGTTTATAAGATGTACTGTCCTTATGTATCATGAACTACAAATCAAGCACGTCAGTATTTCATGATATCGTGGAAGCGTGGAAATGAAATAAAGACCATTGGAAGATCTATTTAGCGATGATTCTGAAGATGATCTATGGACAAGAATTTGTGGTATTAAAAAGTAAAAACCCTGGAAGGACAATGAATTAACTAGTGGATAAGCATTTGTTCTGGGAGCTATTCATATCGAGTTGTTTGATTATCCGATCAATCAATATGGTTGTAAAGGATTATGAATACACTTCTGATTATGTACAACTTCCGAAAACTATCCGAATAAGATATGATCGGGATAATTCATATTCTAAATAACCGATGATTTTGTCAGTTAATAAACTCTTCCAATAGTGATTCTAACTTCCGATATTCTATCGGTAAACTGAAGATCTGTGTTTCTCTACCGATAAGATTATTTAGTATCTCTGAATAACATCTGGAAACTCTAGTGTGTTCCCTAATCACATGAATATTTTATCTAATTTCCGATTTAAATTATGTTATGCTTTCTGATCTTAATTCTGTTCTGATTTCTGATCTGATATCTGATATGATTTCTGTTATGATTTCTTATATCTCCATTTAAATGACAGAAAAAAATGTTTTATTTGGAGGAATATTATTGGAGGAAGTATATATACAGGCTCCTCGGTTTTGTGTTCAGGGTCTTATTGTTGTGCTGGGTTGTATGGTTTTGGGGAACCTACACATTATGATGTATTCGGTTGGGGGATTTACTATGGTTTTTGATAAATATTTTATTTGGGGGTATTGTTGGAGGAAGTATATGAAGGCTCATCGGCTTTGTGCTTAGGGCCTTACTGTTGTGCAGGGGGTGTATGGTTATAGGGAGCCTACACATTATGAACATGTACAATTGAGGGAATTACTATGATTTTTGAATTTTAAAAATATCTTTTTAAAAGGATCTGTATCTTTTCACTAGTTTTGCGGGAATACACAAGATATCCTATTCTGATCTCCTGAACCTAGACATCCGAAATATTTCCATCTGAATTGAATACTATCTGTTACTACCCGAGATATCAATGGGACCTCAGGTCAGCTTAAAAATCTGTAGACATTTGAACCAATAAGGAAATATATGTTTATCTATATCTGCACGCTCTTCAGCATCATCTGGTAGTTCTATATTACTGAGCTTTCCGAAGATCACTCTATTACTCACCATTGTAGGTTAAAAGAATTGTATCAGTGCAGCTATCAACTTTAGTAAGAGAGTTCTTCTGGTGTTGTTTGCAGAGTATGGTACATGTGATTAGGGGGCATGTAATTGTATTTTGTTTTATATCTGAGTTTGAATTTTTTTTATTTTTGCATACTGATAAATCATTTTATGAGTTACATGTTTTGAAAAAAAAATTAAATTTTTCTTTATTTTTACAGTGGGGGTTACATTTAGTGGTATCAGAGCTATGATTGAGTTAAATTTTTCAAGATAGACCGGCCGGTGGAATTTCAAAAAGATGTTTGATCAGTACATGCCGCTAGACTACAATCATACTTCTCTAAGCCGGAACTCCAAGGTTGAGTTCCTATCTGTAGCAAGTAAATAGAAGATTTTATCAGTTAATGCTCTACCATTGTATAAAGAAATACTAGTAACATCTGTTTAAACTCTGTAAAGTTTCTTACGAGCCATGTGAGAGTTACTCATCTGAGAAATTCTAACCCGACTCTGTAAATGAAATTGGGATATGCTACTGCTCTATGAGCCTATTCTCATAACCAAGACTGAATTGACTCCTCAAGGAAATTTTCGCGGATTCTTTTATTGAAATAAGGAAAAGTTTTGATAAAAATATATGCTCAACTGGTTAAGGATTAGTGAATGATCTGTATTTCTATAAAAGCTACTTGAATATATGGAAGAATTGATAGAATTTTCATTTCTGCAGTTCTGTGACATGATTGAATTTCGAGGATGAAATTCTTTTAAGGAGGTGTGAATTATAACACCCCAATTTAGGGGCTAAATTTTCAGAGTTATAAAATATGGGATTTAATTGGTATTTTGGAAGAAATTGAGGATTAAATTGTAAAATTTCAAAGTTGATAGACCATTTTAGGAAGTGCATGAAATTCAGTGACTAAACTCATGATTTACCCATTTTTCTTTTAGAGAAAATTATAAACTCTCTCTCCCGATTGTTTCTGTAGATTTTTCCCAGTTTCCCTTGCCCTTTGACCCTCATTTCCACTCCGATCTACTCACCATCCTACCACCGTTTGACGAACCGAAACCACCATCGTGTCCGTTTTTGAAAGATGAACAAAATACCTCAAACCTCTCGTAGTGAATCGTCGTAATTCGTCGTTAATTTTAGTCGGAAGTATCGACGGTTTTAATTCAATTTTCGTTTATTTTCCGTCGATTCACGTCGATCCGACCACCCGTTTTCGTCACCTCCCGCACCATCGTGTTCCTTGCATCGTTCTGAGTCTACCGGTGACCTCCGTGTTTCCTTCGTCACCGGCACGTGGAGGGGTGAAGAAGACAAAATTTTTGATGTTTCGAAATCGAGCTCTCCGCCGTTCAAAATTGTGAACCGAGCTTGGTAAGTGTCTCAAAATGCCTTAAATTAATTTTTAGAAATTTGTTCGGGAATTTTTGGACACCCCAGGCCACCGGTTCGCGCCCCACTCGCCGCCCCCTACGTGTAGGGATGGTTCTGCATGTGGAAAGAAGAAGAAAACCAGTTTGACCCTGTTCGACCCGACCCGACCCAACACGACTGACCGACCCGACCCGTTGACCAGTGTTAACCATTGACCGCCATTGACCAGAACTTTGACCGGCAATTGAACGGCCGTTGACTTTTTTCGGGTATACCTATTCTGACGTTTTTCGATGTCCTGAGTCTTTTTTTGGGTCCATTTCGCTAAATTTGAACCCGATAAGCTATTTTCACTGATTTATCATCCGATTCGATCCGTTTTTCAGAATTAAGCCCAATTTTTATGTAATTTCTGTCAATATGTATCTGAGGAATTATTGGGAGATGATTTCAAGTTCAAAGGCGTTCAAATGGAATTTAAATGGTCGATCAGTATGGCACGAAAATTGAGATAATACATTACAACCTCTTTATACTTTTTGAAATATGTTGATAAATGATAAATGCATGGATAAATATGATTGGATTATTACTCCTATTTGATTATGGATGAACTAGATCCGAATTCTTTTAAATGATAAATTATGACAATAATTCGATTAGGTAAAATTACAAAAAATACCCTTATATTGTAAAAAGATAAGATTTGACCACGAAAGATGGATAAGGATTTTTAAAAACATATTGATCTGATGAAACTACTGATGTGCATAAGAAATACTAATTTTGCTTAGGGAATTTGGATAACCGATTTTTAACCCCAAGAGGGTTTATGCAAGATACTAGAAGTTTGTTAAGGAATCATTTCGAGATAAGAGAATATTCGGGAAAGCAATTAACCATAGGATCTCTAAATTATAGTTATTTTTGTTAAGAGTTAATACCGAAATTATTTGGGTTATGAAATAACGAAAATGCCCTTGAAAGGTAAAAATAGTCCAAGTTGACCTTGAATGAGAAAATTCTTTGAGGATTCATATTTTTTTAACTCGATAAATTACAGATTTAAATGTTAAGATTATTTCTTTGTACAGAAAATTCCTGATAACCTGATTATAACTTCTGATAAGGCAATATACTTGAAAATATCTGAGTTAAGAATAATTTATAGATAGTGCTTTTTTGACATAATTGTACGAAATGAATGAAATAAATGATAAGTTTAAATTCGATAATAAGAACGGACGGAAGGAAATGATTGTAATACACTGGATCTGTAAAATGACCAGAATATCCCTAGAATGGAAATGACCCAAGAATATCAACAAGCTCAGGAATGATTGGATATCCTCTAGCTCTGGAATGAATGGAATAAAACTAAGCACCAAAATAACCAAAATACCCTTATGGCCTAGACTAAGTAAATGTTTTGGATTAATTAAGGAATCCAAGTAAATATGGGTGTTATACTACACTAAAAGTTATAGAACACAACTTAAGTGAGCCGATCAACTCTAATGATATGTTAGTACCTGAACAACACACACACACACACACACACACACACACACACACACACACACACATATATATATATATATATATATATATACATATATATCACTTGAATGCGTGTTTATCTTCTCAAGTTGGTTCGATGATAATTTTGGAAGTACTCAACTCAGCTCAACTCTAGATCGTATTCGGTACTAAGAATTTGATATTCGTTAGACAAATCAACCACGAAGACCAAATTGAACTGAACGGAAGTACAATATGCATCTAAAATTCAGAAACGTCTGAATTACTCTGGAAAACCCCGAAGTAACTAGAATAAACTTGACTATTAAATGAGCTAAGTAACCTCAATGATTGAGGATTACATAAGCGATTTGGATAAGTCTGGAAACTCTGAGGAGTTTATAAGATGTACTGTCCTTATGGGTCATGAACTACAAATCAAGCACGTCAATATTTCATGATATCGTGGAAGCGTAGAAATGAAATAAAGACCATTGGAAGATCTATTTAGAGAGGATTCTGAAGATGATATATGAACAAGAATTTGTGGTAAATGTTCGATTATCCGATCAATCGACATGGTTGTAAAGGATTCTGAATACCCTTCTTATTACGTACAACTTCCGAAAACTGTCCGAATAAGATATGATCCTGATAATTCATATTCTGAATAACCGATGATTCTATCAGTTAATAAACTCTTCCAATAGTGATTCTAACTTCCGACATTCTATCGGTAAACTGAAGATCCGTGTTTCTCTACCGATAAGATTATTCAGTATCTTTGAATAACATCTGGAAACACTAGTGTGTTCCCTAATCACATGAATGTTTAATTTAATTTCAGATTTTATTCTGTTCTGATTTATGATATGAATTCTTTTCTGATTTCTGATCTGAATTCTGTTATGATATCTGATATGATTTCTGTTATGATTTCTTATATCTCTATTTAAATGATGGAAAAAATGTTTTATTTGGGGGAATATTATTGGAGGAATTATATATGCAGGCTCATCGGCTTTGTGCTCAGGGCCTTACTGTTGTGCCAGGGTTGTATGGTTCTGAGGAACTTACACATTATGATGTGTTCGGTTGGGGGATTTACTATGGTTTTTGATAAATGTTTTATTTGGGGAGTATTGTTGGAGGAATTATATGAAGGCTCCTCGGCTATGTGCTTAGGGCCTTACTGTTGTGCAGGGGGTGTATGGTTATGGGGAGCCTACACATTATGGACGTGTGTGGTTGAGGGAATTACTATGATTTTTGAATTTTAAAAATATGTTTTTAAAAAGATCTGTATCTTTTCGCTGGGTTTGCGTGAACACACTAAATAACCTATTCTGATCTCCTGAACCTAGACATCCGAAATATTTCTATATGAACTTAATACTATCTGTTACTACCTGAGATATCAATGGGACCTCAACTCAGCTTAAAAATCTTTAGATATATGAACCAATAAGGAAATATATGTTTATCTGTATATGCATGTTCTTCAGCATCATCTGGTAGTTCTGTATTACTGAGCTTTCCGAAGCTCACTCTATTACTCATCATTGCAGGTTAAAAGAATTGTACCAGTGCAGCTATCGACTTCAGTAAGGGAGTTCTTCCGGTGTTGTTTGCAGAGTATGGTACATATGATTAGGGGGCATGTAATTGTATTTTGTTTTATATCTGAGTCTAAAAATTTGTTTTATTTTTGCATACTGATAAATCATTTTATGAGTTACATGTTTTGAAAAAAAAATTAAATTTTTCGTTATTTTTACAGTGGGTCGCTTTGATAGCCCTAATGTGACAACCCAAATCGGATCAGATTACTCGCATCGATTTGAGGGGGTTACATTTAGTGGTATCAGAGCTATGGTTGAGTCAAATTTTTCAAGATAGACCAGACGGTCGAATTTCAAAAATATGTATGATTAGTACATGCCCCTAGACTACAATCATACTTCTCTGAGCCGGAACTCCAATGTTGAGTCCTTATCTGTAGCGAGTAAATCGAGTTTTTATCAGTTAATGCTCTACCTTTTTATAAAGGAATACTAGTAACGTCTGTTTAAACTCTGTAAAGTTCCTTACGAGCCATGTGAGAGTTACTCATCTGAGAAATTCTGACCCGACTCTGGAAATAAAATTGGGATATGCTACTGCTCTATGAGCCTATTCTCATAACCAAGACTGAATTTATTCCTCAAAGAAGTTTTTTTCGGATTCTTTTATTGAAATAAGGAAAAATTCTGATAAGAATGTTTGCTCAACTGGTTAAGGATTAGTGAAGGATCCGTATTTCTATAAAAGCTACTTGAATATATGGAAGTATTGATAGAATTTTCATTTCTGCAATTCTGTGACATGAATGAATTTCGAGGACGAAATTCTTTTAAGGTGGTGAGAATTGCAACACCCCAATTTAGGTGCAAAATTTTCGGAGTTATAAAATATGGATGAAATTGAGGATTAAATAGTAAAATTTCAAAGTTGACAGACTATTTTAGGAATTACAGGAAATTCAGTGACTAAAATCATGATTTACCCATTTTTCTTTTGGAGAGAATTAAAAACTCTCTCCCCGATTGTTTCTACAGATTTTTCCCAGTTTCCCTTCCCCTTTGACCCTCCTTTCCATTTCGATCTACTCACCGTCCGACCACCGTTTGACGAACGGAAACCACCATCGTGTTCGTTTTCGAAAGATGAAATAAATCCCTCAAACCTCTCGTAGTGAATCGTCGTCGTTCGTCATTAATTTCAGTCGAAAGTATCATCGGTTTTAATTCAATTTTCATTGGTTTTCTGTCGATTCACGTCAATCCGACCACCCGTTTTCGACACCTACCGCACCATCATGTTCCTTGCATCGTTTTGAGTCTACCGGTGACCTCCGTGTTTCCGTTCAAAATTGTGAATTGAGCTTGATAAGTGTCTCAAAATGCCTTAAATTAATTTTTAGAAATTTTTTTATGAATTTTTGGATACCCCAGGCCACCGCACGCGCCCCATGCTCTGTCCCCTGCGCGTGGGATGGTTCTGCACGTGGAAAGAAGAAAAAAACCGATTTGACCGGTTTAAACCGGTTTTACCTTGTTCGACCCAACCCAACCCAACCCGACTGATCGACCCGACCCGTTGTCCAGTGTGAGCTGTTGATCGCGATGACTGTTGACCGCGTTTACCGACATTGACCACCGTTGACCAAAATTTGACCAGCGTTGACCGACCATTGAACGACCTTTGACTTTTTCTAGGTATACATAATCTGACATATTTCGACGTCAAGAGTCTGTTTTTTTGGGTCCGTTTCACCAAATTCGAACCCGATAAGTTATTTTTCACTGATTTATCATCCGATTTGATCTATTTTTCATAATTAAGCCCCATTTTTTAAGTAATTTCTGTTAATATGTATCTGAGGAATTATTGAGAGATAATTTTAAGATCAAAGGCGTTCGAATGGAATTTAAATGGTCTATTAGTATGGCACAAAAATCGAGGTAATACATTACTACCTCTTTATGCTTTACGGAATATATTGATAAATGAAAAATGCATAGATAAATATGATTGGATTATTACGCCTGTTTGATTATGGATGAACTCGATCCGAATTCGTTTAAATGATAAATTATGAGAATAATTCGATTAGGTAAAATTATTAAAATACCCTTATGTTGTAAAAAGACAAGATTTGACCATGGAAGATGTATAAGGGTTTTTAAAGACATATTGATATGATGAAACTACTGATGTGCATAAGAAATAATAGTTTTGCTTAGGAAATTTGGATAACCGGTTTTTAACCCCAAGAGGGTTTATGCAAGATATTAGAAGTCTGTTAAGGAATCATTTCGAGATCAGAGAATATTCGGGAAAGCAATTAACCATAGGATCTCTAAATTATAGTTATTTTTGTTAAGAGTTAATACCGAAATTATTTGGGTTATTAAATTACGAAAATGCCCTTGAAAGGTAAAAATAGTTTAAGTTGACCTTGAATGAGAAAATACTTTGAGGATTCATATTTTTTTAACTCGATAAATTATGGATTTAAATGTTAAGATTTTGTATTTGTACAGAAAATTCTTGATAACCTGATTGTAACTTCTGATAAGGCAATGGACCTGAAAATATCTGAGTTAAGAATAATTTATCGATAATGCTCTTTTGACAAAATTGTACGAAATGACTGAAATAAATGATATGTTTAAATTCGATAATAAGATCGGACGGAAGTAAATGATTGTAATACATTGGATCTGTAAAAAGACTAGAATATCCCTAGAATGGAAATAACCCAAAAATATCAACAAGCTCAGGAATGATTGGATATCCTCGAGCTCTGAAATGAATGGAATAAAACTAAACACTAAAATGACCAAAATACCCTTATGGCCTAGATTAAGTAAATGTTTTGGATTAATTAAGGAATTTAAGTAAATATGAGTGTTATACTACCCTTAAAAGTTATGGAACACAACTTAAGTGAGTCGATCAACCCTAATAATATGTTAGTACTTGAACAACATATATATATATCACTTGAATGCATGTTCATATTCTCAAGTTGGTTCGATGATAATTTTGGAAGTACTCAGCTCAACTCAACTCTAGATCGCATTCGGTACTAAGAATTGAATATTCGTTAGAAAAATCAACCACGAAAACCAAATTGAACTGAACAAAAGTACAATATGTATCTAAAATTTAGAAACGTTTAAATTACTCTGGAAAACCTCGAAGTAACTGGAATGAACTTGACTGCTAAATGAGCTAAGTAACCTCAATGACTGAGGATTAAGTAAGTGATTTGGATAAGTATGGAAACTCTGAGGAGTTTATAAGATGTACTATCCTTATGGGTCATGAACTACAAATCAAGCACGTCAGTATTTCATGATATCGTGGATGCGTGGAAATGAAATAAAGACCATTGGAAGATCTATTTAGCGATGATTCTGAAGATGATCTATGAACAAGAATTTGTGGTATTAAAAAGTAAATACCCTGGAAGGACAATTAATTGACCAGTCGATAAACATTTGTTCTGGGAGCTATTCATCTCGAGTTGTTCGATTATCCGATCAATCGACATGGTTGTAAAGGATTCTGAATACCATTCTGGTTACGTACAACTTCCGAAAACTGTCCGAATAAGATATGATCCTGATAATTCATATTCTGAATAACCGATGATTCTGTCAGTTAATAAACTCTTCCAATAGTGATTCTAACTTCCGACATTCTATCGGTAAACTGAAGATCCGTGTTTCTCTACCGATAAGATTATTTAGTATCTCTGAATAACATCTGGAAATTCTAGTGTGTTCCCTAATCACATGAATATTTTATCTGATTTCCGATTTTATTCTGTTATGATTTCTGATATGAATTCTGTTCTGATTTCTGATATGAATTCTGTTTTGATTTCTGATTTGATTTCTGATTTGAATTCTATTCTGATATCTGATATGATTTCTGTTATGATTTCTGATATCTCCATTTAAATGACGGAAAAAATTGTTTTATTTGGGGGAATATTATTGGAGGAAGTATATATGCAGGCTCCTCGACTTTGTGCTCAGGGCCTTACTGTTGTGCCAGGGTTGTATGGTTCTAGGGAACCTACACATTATGATGTGTTCGGTTGGGGGATTTACTATGGTTTTTGATAAATGTTTTATTTGGGGGGTATTGTTAGAGGAAGTATATGAAGGCTCCT
Source organism: Hibiscus syriacus (assembly GCF_006381635.1). NCBI lineage: Eukaryota > Viridiplantae > Streptophyta > Magnoliopsida > Malvales > Malvaceae > Hibiscus > Hibiscus syriacus. The sequence continues at coordinate 307,963 of NW_024062441.1, forward strand.
CGGCTTTGTACTCAGGGCCTTACTGTTGTGCAGGGGGTGTATGGTTCTGGGGAACCTACACATTATGGACGTGTGCGTTGTAGGGAATTACTATGATTTCTGAATTTTAAAAAATATGTTTTTAAATAGATCTGTATCTTTTCACTGGTTTTGCGGGAACACACTAAATAACCTATTCTGATCTCCTGAACTTAGACATCTGAAATATTTCCATCTGAACTGAATACTATCTGTTACTACCTGAGATATCAATGGGACCTCAGCTCAACATAAAAATCTGTAGATATATGAACCAATAAGGAAATATATGTTTATTTGTATCTGCACGTTCGTCAGCATCATCTGGTAGTTCTATATTACTGAGCTTTCCGAAGCTCACTCTATTACTCACCATTGCAGGTTAAAAGAATTGTACCAGTGCAGCTATCGACTTCAGTAAGGGAGTTCTTCCGGTGTTGTTTGCAGAGTATGGTACATGTGATTAGGGGGCATGTAATTGTATTTTGTTTTATATATGAGTCTGAAAATTTATTTTATTTCTGCATACTGATAAATCATTTTATGAGTTACATGTTTTGAATTTTTTTAAATTTTCCGTTATTTTTACAATGGGTCACTCCGGTGGCCCTAATGTGACAACCCAGATCGGATCGGATTACCCGCATCGGTCTGAGGGGGTACAGTTTGCACATGGAAACCAGAATGGGATTCTCTGCCTCGACACGAACAAGCTAAGATCAAGGCTCGGCAAGGGTCGAACCATCTCGGTCTAGACAAAACCAATGTTAAAGATCCAGTTACTATGAAGAGCATGCCAGCTGATGCAAGAAGTACAAGTAAGGTTATGTTCAGAGCAACACTGTCATGAATGGATGCATAGAAGCGAAGGACATAATCATCTCCGGGGGAGAAAATGTTACCTCCATTGAAGTGGAATCAGTGCTTTATAGCCATCCAGCAGTGGTGGAGGGGAGGAAGCTGTGGGGGCAAGACTAGATGATTACTGGGCGGAGACACCTTGTGCATTTGTGTTGAAGGATGGTTATACATAGAGCCAGTGGTGATGAAATTATCAAGCATTAGGAATCATTTCGAAGAATCACAGCAACCTGTAGCTCACGGGCAATGGAATTAGAGACTTTATTTTGGGCTCAATTATCAAAAATATTTTTAATAGTAATCATATTAATCAACTAAAATATGTTTGTACATGATTTTATAAAATGAATGCAAATTTATATTATAATTTTCGAAAAATCTTTTAATGAGATTTCTTTAGACAGAAATGAAATTATAATAAAATATTTTAACATTCAATTTGTTGAAAAAACTCTTAGAATGTTGAGTAAATGAGTATCAGGGTAAAATACACAAATTGTCCCCCGACTATATGATGTTGTTTTATTGAATTATTTAACTATTAAAAATTACAAAATGGTCACATGACTATTTATATATTCTAAATTCGTCATTTTTCCAATTAAATTTTGATGGCACATCTTAGCTGGACGTTAACTTGCTGATTGAGATATAATAAAAATAATATTTTAATGATGTCTAGTGACACCACCATTGCTTTCAAGTACTAACTTGATGACATAATGTTTCAAGTACTAGTTCAACGGCATAATGTAAACGGAGATTCGATCCGAAAAATATAGCTCAAATAGTTCTATGATCAAATTTTATCATATCTCAATCAACAAGTTAACTTTCAGCTCAAACGATTGTCAATTATTTAATAGAAAAGGATGAGTTTGGAACATATGAAAAGTTGGGTGACAATTTTTTAACTTTTAATAGTCGAAAGACTCAACAAAGCATCACCCTATAATTAGAAGATCATTTTATAACTTTTAATAATCGAGAGACTCTATAAAATATAACTCTGTAATCGGGGACCATTTGTGTATTGTATCCTTAAAATAATATTTCATGTGAGAACATCATAAGAGTTTAAAAGTGATTAAAATGTTAGATGAAATTGTTAAAAAATAACTTTCTGTCTATTTAAAATTTAAGTATAATGCCAAATGTTGATTTCCTTCAATATTTTTCTTTTCAGTTTTTATTTAAAAACAGTATATAATAAAAGAAAACAAAAAGAATGATTTGAGAAATAAAAATATTTGTATACAAAATAACAAAAATAACTGATATTCAATATTTAAAAACATAAAATACTCACTAATGAAATTGGTTCAAGTGGTAAGTAGCTTAATATTACTTAAGTATATCCCGAATTTGAGATATTATATATATATATAAGTCTCATTGATATACTTGACTATCAAAGTCTGGTGTACGATATAAGTCTATTCATATATGTTAAGACAAAATTTTAGAAACCGAAAGAAAAAAGAAAACATAAAATATTGGACATCAAACTAAGAAATTGAGTGTAAAAAATATGGTTAGGTAAATATTAATATATGTATGATATATGCGCGCAGACATGTTTCTGGTTATTAGCGCTAAAATGCTGTTTAAAGCTTTTAAAAAGAGACTACTAAATTTAAGCAAAAATTGATTACTTGAGACCAAAGCCAGCGTGCCAGCGTGCCAGCACACTCGTCCATTCCGCCCTTTGTTTTTTAAGGATAAACTACACCATTCATCATTCAACTATCTTCTCATTCATATTTTAGTCACTAAGTTTAGAAATTTTAAATTTACTCACTCAAATTTTCTTTTGGCGCCCTACCGTTTTATCTCTAAAACTGTGGTGACATAGTATTTTTATTAATCTGAGCCTCCACTTCCATTGTTTTGAACCAAAATTTTTCTCCAATTGTCAAGTTTTCCCAGAAAATTATGTAATCTAAACAATATTCTAAATCAAATCCCAACAACCACATAAGACCAAAGTAAGAATAAGAATAAAACTAACAAATAAAAAAACAAAAATGGAAAAAATAAGCTAACAGAGGGTAGTGCACGGGGTTAGTGTTTCAAGTCCTTCCTTTGCTTGTTTTTGTAAGTTGGAAAGCCCCATGTAGAGACTATTAAAGATTGGATTGCCCCTTCCCTTGACCGTTGGATGCTATTGTGAGACTGAGAAAGAAATCAATGGGATACACACAACCTTAAATCCAAGTGTTTCTCATATTCTAATAAATCTGGGCTTTGGTTCTAGATCCCAACAATCAAAAAATAATATATGCAATGGAGAATAATATATTTATTTCAGGTTTTGATTTGAGTTCTTGTGGCTTTTGGTTTAGTTTCATGAAGATCTGAGTTGAGATTGAAAAGGAAAATGAAAAACTTTCTTTTGATTTTTGTATTAACGCAAATGGTGACCGGAAAATATGGTGATATATGACAACCAACATCAACACTAGATCTATAGAGTTTGGGTACTTCCGGGTCAAATGGACATTAAATTTACATTTAAAATGGTGAGACACATTCAATATAAAATTTTGAGTCATTAAACTCCGACAAATGTGGTCGACAATGGTCAAAAAGACGGCAAATATGATGGTCGGAATCTGAGTTCATTCAGGTTGAGAAGATAAGGGAAAGAAGAATAAAGAAGGAAAAAAAAGGGAAAATGATGAAAGAAAGAAAATAAATTTTTTTTATTTAGATCAAAATGATATCGTTTTATTTTAAATTTGATTTTCTGTAAGAATCCAAAACTATTTTGTTTTGGTGTTAGTTTCCATGTCATAAAGCCGTTAATTATTTAATGGTAAAGTGATCAACATTAGTAATTCAAAAGTTGAATGAATAAATTAAAAAAAATTCAATTGTAATGACTAATCTAGGAGTAAGAAGATAATTGAGTGATGAATCGTGTAGTTTACTCTTTTCATAATTATATCGTTACTCTGTCATCTTCATTGAATCTGGAAATGGCAAAATTCAAGTAATCTTGTCCCTATTGTGGCGCCCTATCACATAGTCTCTACTGCTAAGATTCATTTCCATGTTCCAACTTCCAAGTAATGTTGCTCGACTTATAGTGACTGTTGCACGCAGATCTTATCACTTCTCTTTTTTCATTTTTGTTTGGGAAGAGAGTGTAGCGCTGTACGATGGCCTTGTCTCGGCGGCGCAAAATTCATCCCCACCGCCTCCGGTCTCTGGTTCAGGTTTTATCCGTCTTCTTCGGTGCTCTTCTAATCCTCTTCGCCATCCTTTCCTTTCTATCTCCTTCTCCTGAAGAATCGGAAGACTTCCACCTTCGACGCCATCACACCTCTGTATTGGCTCTCTCCCTCGATATGCCTTTTTTTTAAGTTATCTTTGAATTTATGTGTGATTATGTGTATGTATAATTGATTCTCTTTTCCCTCCTCTAGGTTAATGCAGTTGTCCAGGATACAGTTACAAATGGAGGCTCTGTTTTCAGTATTCCAGTTAGGGCTTGTTCTTTACTTGTATTATTATTTGCAGTTTTAGCAAGATTATGCGCTTTGGTTTAGGTTTCATTGGATCCTTACCATTGGTTAATTTGCAATATTGGTTTTTGAAAATCAGAGTAGCGGAGGAAAATTAGATCGTGATATATGGAGTTCGAGAAATGCTAAATTCTTTTATGGATGCAGTAATGCCAGCGCCAAATTTGCGAGTTCGTATAATCATTTTTTCCTCCAATTTCGCTAATTAGATGTACATTTTTACAAATTAAAAAAATACACATTTTATTTGTAACGTGTAAGGTTCTATGAAAATGGATTTGGGAAACATCAAATACAATGATAAGATAAAAGAATTGAGATGGTTTAGGGTTTTTAAATTGGTTTGGACAATTATGAAATTGCATAAAAACCTTATGTAGTAGAAACACATTAACTCGTCGATTGTATTACAGAAGCTGAAGCTGTTACGCATCCCACTCGGTACCTGGCTATTGCCACAAGTGGAGGTTTGAACCAACAAAGAACTGGAGTAAGTGTTGTGGCTACTTTACGATACATTTATTTTATTTCCTATTGTTTTGTAGAATTTTCCAGTCTCATTTGATGTCATAAATACAATTTAACATTTATGCTGATTGGTGCTAAATGTATATAGATTTAACAGTTATACATTGGCAGAACTCAAAGATACATGCTCTTCATTATTGGTCAGTGTGGAGTTTTGTACTATTCTATTTGAATTGTAACTGAGCATATAAAATGGATTGGAATTGTACAATAAAGTGGCTGCTTGACTTATTGGCCCCAATCGACAACTTATATTGTTCAAACAGAATTTTTTCTGCCACAAACAGAAAATATTTAATGGGTTGAGTGTCTACTGAAAGCTTTGGAAAAGCACACGCACGCTTTCTTCTGATTCAAACTGATGGAAAATTTAATGATCTACTCCCATGCTTAAAGCTGTTGGCCTTTCAGAACATACTTTGAGCTTTCTATTAGTATTTACCGTCCATGTCTCAAGATCACAATAACGTGAATACTTTATTTTATCCCTCAATGCTTTTTTGTAGTTGAGCTTACTATCAATGCATGTCGCAGATTACGGATGCTGTTGTTGCTGCTCGAATTCTGAATGCTACTCTAGTTGTTCCAATGCTGGACCAAAAATCATTTTGGAAGGATGCAAGGTTTGTTATAGAATGAAAGATATTCACTATTTAAGTTTGTAACTTTGTTTAGCCATCTTATCTAAATAGATAAAATCTGGATGAATTGAGCTGTTAAGCTGTTATGTGACATTTTCTACTTTTTCATGTCCAGTAACTTCACAGATATCTTTGATGTCATATCATTTTTGTCAAAAGATGTTAAAATCATAACGCAGCTGCCTAAAAGGGGAGGGAGGACTTGGACTCCATACACCATGCGTATTCCACGGAAGTGTAGTGAAAGATGTTATGTAAATCGTATATTGCCGGTTCTTTTGAAAAGGCATGTAAGTTCCTTATTTTCAAAATTTTCAGTCAATATTATATATTTATCCCCTAGCTGGTCACGGAATACTTTTGGATTGCTTGTCCTTTTTTTGTGTTTGTAGTGGCTGCCCTGTATTTTCTATCTTATTCTTTTCCTCATAGAGAAATGTCAAATATGTTGCTTAAGCATGCTCATAAATGTTTGTTTACCACTTTCCTGGACCTGAATGGCATATTGACATGTTATTTAGTCACTCTTCTGTATTTCAATATGTCAATATTCCAACATAGTTGTTTCTGTTTTCACCAGTCAATACCGTGATTATTACAATCTCTGATCTATTGTACACACAGGTCTGGTTTTGTGTGGTTTAAGTTCTAGCTTTACCTTACTAAGCTTCTCTATCAATTAAACACAAAACACTGTTCATTGGAGCCTTTAGAATCTCAAAGTGTCACTCTTTTCAACTTCTGATCATTACTATATTGCACATAAATTGCTTCTTTCCTACATAACTATTGTATCTCATCATTGTTATAAGTTATGCATTGCCTTTAAAATGGTTTACTAACATTATTTGAAGCTTCTGCTATTTAAACCAGAGGCTTAAGGTTCTCATGTTTAAAATGTTCTGCTTTATCGTAAGTTGATGTTTTTTAATGAAATTGAGACCTAGCTATGAGATTATGAAATGCTATGAACTATTTGAGCAACAATCACTCATGAGAATTGTAAAAAAAAAAAGCGATTTATGATTTTGACCTCTTCATACATCACTGAAGCCCATATTTGGTGTATACCTTTTGATTTGACCCATCTAATGCACAGGTTGGGAATATGTATAGGGACCTCTGGCTTGTAGGTAGCATCCTTAATGGGAGTCTTATTTGTTTGTGATGTAAATGTTTGGAAAATATATGCATTTTTATGTATATAATATGTCTATGAAACGATTATACTGAATGTGCATTTCTTGCATTTGAGCTGAAGATGATTGTGTTTGGTCCAGCTCATTGAGCTTGTGTATGAACCAAATAACCAGGCCACTAGCCTATACTCTTGTCCTCTAAAATCTGTCTTATATCTGATGGATTAACTAATGGCACTTCTTGTTATCACGTGAAGAATGCAGTTCAGCTCAACAAGTTTGATTACAGACTTGCCAATAAATTGGATACAGATTTGCAGAAGTTAAGATGCAGAGTAAACTACCATGCTCTTAAGTTCGCTCACCCTATTCTAGAAATGGGTAAAATGCTAGTTCAGCGAATGCGGATTAGGAGCAAGAATTATATTGCTTTGCATTTAAGGCATGTATCATTATCTTTCGCCCTGTATAACTATCATGCTATGCTTACAGTTGTGTACTCCGTGCCACCTAGACTATATATCTTAACTCCTTAAGGTTCAAAACTGCATAACTTTCATGCATGATACGGATATAAGAATGTATTTGCTAAGTATACATATCCCTCCAAGGTCTTTACGCTTGGTATATGGAAGCATGACCATTTGAGTGAGATCAAATTTCAGTTGTTTCAATGAAATGTCTTTGTCTCATGTTTTCAGAGATAGACCATCAACCAAATTCACATGATAGATATGCACATATATTGCAGTGAATCAATGCATCATTCTTTTGAAGCAATGGCTTTTCCATTCAATAATAAAGGACAGATTTGAGGTTATTGATGTAGCCGAACAAATTTGTGACAGGTTTGAGCCTGATATGCTTGCATTCTCGGGCTGTGATTATGGTGGAGGTGAAAAGGAAAGGAATGAACTAGGTGCTATAAGGAAGAGGTGGAAGACTTTACATGTAAGGCTTAAGTTTCATACTCTAATAATTTTATGCATCCTCATTCTTATTTTTTACTGGCCAATAATTTGGAGCTTGGAAAGTAAATTCCTTTGTTTCCATTGTTACGGTCACCCAACATTAATTGTCAGTTTAAAAATATCATTGTCTATTCCATGAGGCGGAAACATCCTAAAAGATTTAGGTACAGTCGAGTGAAGATTTTATAAAGAGTGGGAGAGGCTAAAAGCGTTGCATATAAAATCATGAAGTGACTGCTATAGTGGGAAAATAAGCTGTTGTCCTTTTAAATTCTCCAATTGTATTAATTTTATTCCCATCACTCCGGCCCAATCTCAGACCTAATGCATATGCTGTACGGTGTCTGTTACTGATTTGCAGAAAAACAATCCGGATAAGGAACGGAGGCAGGGAAGATGCCCACTTACCGCAGAGGAAGTTGGTCTGATGCTTAGAGCTCTAGGATATGGAAGTAATGTTCATATCTATGTGGCATCTGGTGAAGTTTATGGAGGGGAGGAAACTTTGAGACCTCTGAAAGAACTCTTCCCGAACTTCCATTCAAAAGATACCATTGCCACAAAGGAAGAATTAGGGCCATTTTCCTCATTCTCTTCTAGACTGGCTGCACTTGACTTCATTGTTTGTGATGAGAGTGATGTGTTTGTCACTAACAATAATGGTAACATGGCTAGGATACTAGCTGGAAGAAGGTAAAAACGTCCTGCTTTCAATCCTTCCACTCCATAACAGTATATAACAGCTGGCTAACTTTTTCCATTGTATTATGGCAGGAAATATTTTGGACATAAACCTACTATTCGTCCAAATGCTAAAAAACTATATCGTGTGTTCTTAGGTAGAAAGAACATGACATGGGAGGAATTTGCCTCTAGAATTCGTACTTTGCAGAGAGGTTTTATGGGGGAGCCAATGGAGGTCAGGGCAGGAAGGGGCGAGTTTCATGAGAATCCATCCACCTGTATATGTGAAGATTCAGAGGCAAGGGGAAAGGTAAAGGCAGATTCAAAACACAAGAAACATAGAAAAATGGATGATTCATCAAAAAAAGATGTTATGGCCATTGATGATCAGAATGGTTATGATGAAAACGATGTGCCAGAATGGCCTGATCTGTTGGATGAGGAAGAGGACCAAAGTGGGACACAAGAGAAGCTCCTTTATAATGCAACAGGTTCGGATTATGATGCATTCAGCTCTGATGAACAACCTGAGTTGGAAGTGATGATTTCAGACTGAATAGAATGAGTGACAAATTGATTCATGAAATTCCTTCTCTCTCCTTCGGTTATAAGAGACATATTCATAGTTTTGTTGATGGAAGCTCAAAATGCCCTTCTGTCTATTAATCCCCCCTGGTTTTCTCTGCAGTTGTTTTCTGGTTGAGTTTTTTTGATTTCCAGGAACATTCAACTTATGAAGCAACAAACGGACGGCAGATCAAATATGGAACTTTCTATTCTATTTAGATGATGTTCCACAACAAGGTACAAAAGTATTATAGGATGAATTCAGGGAAATACCGGTTTCCGTGGCATTTGTTTAATCAAGTCATTGAAAAAACAAAAGTTAGAAATATCAAATATGGGCATGGTTCAAAAGTTTTTTCCCCAGTTATTTTTGGTTATGCGAGAGATCATTCATATTCATATAGTTAGTTGCTTGCTTTCTGTGTATTAGCAAAGCCGATGTAAATTTTATCCTTCACTTCTTTTGGTAATCCATCTGATCTTATCGTGCATGAAAAAGATAATTTTTTGTGTGAACTTCAGCCGCTTTATTCTCGTCGGCTGAGAAAATCATTTTCCTTTTACTGAATTTTGTTTCTTTATTGGAATTTAGCAATCACTCATGTCTCTATGGGTGAGACAAATGTCCTCTTAAACATGATAGCTACGTAATTGCTGCTTATCAGCTACATGATAGTATCTCTCCTTAAAAACAATCTACATAAGTAGTAAATAAAATTTCAAGTAAAAAGAAGCATGTCCAGGTAAAAATGATACAACTTTTAAGTGATTAAAGTGTCTTATAAAAAGCTAATATATATATATATATAATATCAGCGAAAGTAAGGTTTTAGCAAATAACTAAAAACAAATTACTAATTCCCCATGGTGTGTTGGAATTATCAATAATACAGTTAAGAACGCAAATTGTGGAAAACGAATGGCAACTCCAGATCAGCAGAATGCCCCCGATAAGTCAAACCCGAAGCCAAGAACGCAATCAGGACAATTTTATGACACTTGGCTCCTGCTTCTTGTACAAATTATTAATATAATGACATAATTTCAATATTTTTATAGTCATTAATTTAAAATATAATTATCATATAAATTAACAGCGTTTAAAAATATATAATAAATTAACCTTTTTAGTAATCAGAACACAAGTATTAACCTGACCAGGATATATTTATTATATAAAATAAATTAACATCATTTAAAACTATATAATTTATAATGTTTTAAATAAGTTAAAAATAATATTAACAAAAACACAAATATTTCTTTCATTCGTTCTTTCTTGACTTCTGTTCGGGTCATCATGAATTTCAACCTTTTTAATATATTCTTTCGGAGCATTAAACCATCCATCACAAATGCTTGCCACTAAAAGTTGAAGGAATTCCCACTTGACATTTTGTTTCTCATCGACAATTTCTTAAAATAATTTAGATTGACATGAAGAAAGTGAAAGGAGCAGCAGTTGATTTATTTAATAAATATAAACTCATTTTTGAAGAAGTAAGTCAAGCTACACAATGAAGTGTCGGTTAAGAGAAACAAAATGTCACAACTTGAAGAAGTAGAATGTTCAACATGTCAAACAAAAGAAGTAGATATCCATCGAATATGAACGCTCTGAAAATTTTCACAACTTATCATTAATAAAGTCGGATGTTGACAATACTTATTTGTTTCCTTATTCATTTTGGTCTTAAAGTATGAACAAATGGTCCCCAAATACTTGAATTTATGCTTGATGTGTTTAAAGTGTTCGGTGGATTACCTTATTTATCCAATTGATCGACTCGAGTAAATGCTTGTAATAATAATGTTAATTAAGAATCTTCAATGGATTATCAATTATTTCCCGAATTATTTTTTTCTCCTATTGTTAGTTGTGATTATATTAGTGATAAAATTTGAAATGATAATATTATTAATAATTGTACAATGGTTGATTTTGACCCTTGAATTTCTCAACATTTCTAATTTAACCCCCAAACAACTAAATTTTACAATTTAACCCAAACTTCATATATTAAATTAGAAAGAAAAAAAAACCCTTTTGAATCTATTCAAAAGTTCTAGAACCGAAATTTAGGACATGACACGGATACTCATGTATATCTATCCACATTATGATACCATGACTTACAAATTGTCTAGGTCTATTTGCATTTCAATTAATGTTTCCACTTCTATGATTAGTAGTTTCAATTTCATAATACTAATAAAATTCAGCTAATAAATAATTGTTCATTTTAAAGATTGGATATATCAAGTTCACTTTAGTGAGCTTATGTGGCACTTTAACTCTGATGGAACTGTGTGGATTAGGTTTGGGATGTTATAATTATTTTCTAGTCTATAATATTTTTAATGATGCGACAAAATAAATATATATATATAAGCATTTCTATAAGGACGAAGTAGTTTATGTCAATCTAACGGTGGATTTTTATTCCGTTATATTTAAGTCAATTTGACAAAACATAAAAGTTTAAGGGTAAAAATGAGATATAATAAAATTATAAGTGTTGCAACAACTAAATTGACAAAATTAAAGCGCAAAAAAAATAATTTTACCGAAAAAATCAAATTGAAATTCTTTAAAAATCTACAGATGGGGGAAAAAGAGTCAAAGCATGATGTGTTTTGTACCCGTTGCTTAAACTTTTGTGGTATGTTTGTGCATTTGGGTGAGGGGGGGTGGGGTATGCAATTTCCAATGCCAATACCCATAACCCATGTGTTCTTACTCTCTTTCAACGCTTGTCTCCCGTCATCTGCTGCTTTCCCTGATGTCTCCCCCCATACCTATATGTGTACGAATGGAACCTCTCCATTTTTATTGCTAGGTTTCTCAATTTTAATATTTCACGTCATACTATTCTTCATTATGACATTAATAAATACTCCATGACCGCTCCTCTAAACTCAATAAGTTATACATGTAGAAAATCGTCGAATAGTAAGTAGAGACGAGAATAACCTCCCCATTAATCTTACGAACTAGGAGCTAGGTTAGACAAAAACCTATTAGCTAGATTTATATCTCTACCTTAGACCTAGATAAGGCTTATATAAAAGCTTAACTATTCAATCCTCAAAACAAAGCTAGAAGGAAACTTATTTCTAGCGTATTATGTAACACTTTAACATTTCTAGTACATATAAAAGAGCAGAGTTCTTCCTTTTATTTAAACATTACAAATCCTACTAGTAATAGGATTGAGTGCCTTATGTCATCTGTCATGTTGTCGTGGCATTAAGATGCCTTCATTGTGTTGCTACAGTGAGGCTGACTTCCTCCTGGCTGAATGTGTCAAGCTACCTCTGCATTAACCAACCAAACAAGCCCAGATGTCTCCACCCTCTAACGCCATTGAGTTGCCTCCACTGGACCCCAAGCTCACGACTTATAAAAATCACCCAAAAGGATGGAGAGCCTATGCTCTAACCATAAGAGTAATTTTATTATGCCTTGACGAAATTTGAGATGTTATTTACCCAAGCGAGAGGTATTTCAACACTTTGCTTTTATCAAGGCAAAGATGCCCAAGTCATTCCTACGTATTCAAAGTGTGGAGATGCATCTGTTACACATGTTTTACATTTTTGAAGACCAAGTTAACCCTTTTAAACCAGTGGAGAACGTGGAGATGCATCTACTCCTCAATAAGTCTTCAACTTTAACCAACAAAGTTGGGATGCCTCTGTCACAATAACAGGAATTATTCCATTACCACCTCACAAACAAAGCGCTGAGAAGCTTCCACTTGAAGCGTCGAGATGTCTCTACCTAACTCATGCCGGGAATGAGTTGTCTAAAACTCTAATTGTCATAGCTTTGCGGGTTGGCCTAAAAGTGCATTCGAAGAAGTGTTTCGCAATTTAATTTGTGCACTGCAATTCTTGTTTTCTTCTTCCTCGAAACAATTTTATGTTATGTTCGTAATTATTGTAAATTTATTAAAAATATTACGTATTTTTATAATGTTTTCTCTCATTTAATATTTAAAAACGATAAACCTTAAACCCATATATTCTTACATATTTTTGTATAATCTATAATATTAACCTATACGTCCTTATATTTTATAATGATTAAAAGATATTCTAAATACTTAATTCCTAATATATTAATAAATCATAAACATTCAAAACAAAATTAATAATAAAATGAAATACTCTAAGAATTTATTTTGATTAAAAAATAATTTAAGGATTAAATTAAAAAATAAAATATTTAAGAATTTTTGTAAGTTTAATATTAAATTTAATAATTAAATATTAAATTCCTAAATCACTCACTCAATTATAATTTTTTTTAATTTGAGTTATTATAAAGTAATATATTTTAAAAAAAAATTCAACTATTTAATTATAAATACTAAAATATTCTTAAATGCATCATATTCTAATATAAAACCTCTGGTAATTTATAATCACTAAATCACTTAATTTGTACGTACCACTACGAACTTAATTTTTATTTATGGAATCAATTAAAATATAGAGAACATTTCTAAATATGTAGTAGAAGATAAGACGAAAAAACCCTTGAAGCAAATGAAGGAAATCCAAATGGAGGAGGACAATTTGGAGACAATAATCGCCATAGGACATTTAGCCTATTATAATAGTAGCAGATTATTTGTCATTCAAAAGGGACAAAAGGCTCTGTCATCGCATAATGAAGGGCTGAAAGAGACGAACGCAAACACAGAGACAGAGAGAGAAGAGAAAGCTCTGTTGCAGTTTGCTGCCACCTCTCTCTCTCTTTCACACATTTTTGGGGAAAACTCGCTTTCTCTCTCAATCACTAAGTCGACGTCGGCTACCCTTCCTTCCTCCACACCAAAGCTTTCTATCCCTTCCCTCTTCCATTTTTCTTTGAAGATCGGAGACGAAGAGGTTTCTCTATGGTTATAATTTATAAATTAGTCTTCTGACTCAACTCACCCCCTAGTTATGGGCTGCTGCGAATCGGCCTTTCTCAGGAAGCCTGACTCGGTGCACAAATCCAATTATAGCCACCACCTCAACGTCAACAACAACCAAAACAACCGCGTAACTCAGACCAATAATGGCCCTTCCTCGCCTTCAAATGGTGGGAAGGATTCCCTTGCCGGTACGGCTTCGGCCTTCCCTGATTTCTCCGAGTTTTCCCTAGCTGAGCTTAAGGCTGCCACCAATAACTTCAGCTCCGATTTCATTGTCTCCGAAGGCGGTGAGAAGGCCCCCAATGTTGTCTACAAAGGCCGCCTCCAGAACGACAATAATCGCCGTTGGATCGCCATCAAGAAATTCACCAAATCTGCCTGGCCCGATACCAAACAATTTGCCGTATGTCCTCTTTTTCTCTCCCCCTCATGGCCTCAAATCATTGTGTTATTTAAATTTTAGGAACCCTCTTATTGTTCTTTTGTTCCTCCTTAAAGGATGAAGCTCTGGGTGTTGGCAACTTGAGAAATAAGAGAGTGGTTAATTTGATTGGGTATTGCTGCGATGGCGACGAGAGACTGCTTGTTGCCGAATACATGCCCAATGATAACCTTGCAAAGCATTTATTTCACTGTATGGTTCTAGTTTTTGCTACCATTTTTGTTTTCTGAACAAGAAAAAAGCTCCATTCAATTCAATTTGAGTGCAATTATTACTTTCTCCGATCGAACTGTGTTAGGTGTTTATTGATGTGTATTGCTAAATTTGTTTCCAGCTAATTTCTCTCTCAACCAGTTAGATCCTACATGTAATATCTTAAGTTTTATTTTTCAATTAATTTAAATAACAACATATTGCTTTGCCAGTGAAAGCAGAATTTTTGGCTCACTCTTTACCTCTGATGTTTCATTTTGGCTTGAATATAATTTCAGTTCTTTATTTGCTTGGCAGGGGAAAACCAGACTATTGAATGGGCTATGCGATTGAGAGCTGCTTTATTCATGGCTGAAGCGTTAGATTATTGTAGTAGTAATGGTCGTCCACTGTACCATGATTTGAATGCATATAGGGTGCTCTTTGATGAGGTATTGCAACAACTCTCCTTTTTGTTTAGGCGTTTGTTTTATAGTGCATATTGAAACACTTTTAATGGTTTTGGAAGAATGGTGATCCACGACTTTCGTGTTTTGGCTTCATGAAGAACAGCAGGGATGGAAAAAGTTATAGTACCAATCTTGCATATACACCTCCCGAGTATCTAAGAAATGGTAACAGCCTTTTAATTTTTATCATTCTTTTACTTCTTCCTTACTCTTGTTAAGAGAGAGAAGATCAAAATGCCTTGGAATCTGTTTCTTTTCCTTAGTTTCTAGCTTTGCCTTGGGATTGAGTGTGTCTGAGAGCTTCGTCCATTTTATAGAAGATCATAATGCCTTCAGCTTCAATGCATTCCAAATGTGCAACTGTAAAATTTGAGAAAGACATAAGTGAACTAAATCTATTGTGAAAATTTGTTATTTAGAGCTTTTAAGTTTCTAGGACTGAATATTCTAAACATGGATTATTTGTTTTAGAATTGCTCTTAGCTTGAATGATTGATTCTGATTTGATTAAATAATTAACATGTGTTCTAGGAAGGGTTACTCCCGAAAGTGTAATATTCAGCTTTGGAACTGTCCTTTTGGATCTTCTCAGCGGAAAGCACATTCCTCCAAGTCATGTAAGTTATCTATTTACTACTCTTTAGTTTCTTGGAAATCTGTAATCTATATACATAATGAAGTGATTCCTAAATTTGAGTTGCGCATATTTGTGGTGATTAGACCTAAGGGAAAAACTGAATGATCATTTAAAATGGGGTTCATGTTTCAAAATGTTGATTATGTAGATACCAAGGCTCTGTAATTTCTCACAGATGGTCAAATTATAACCACACATGTTTAGCTTTGTTTTTATTGTATAATTTCAATGATTTGTTATGATGACTACACCTAATTTATGCAGGATGTTTTTTCATGAAGAATTAAGAAATAAAAAAATATTATTTCTGTGTCCACTTCAACTTTCCTGTCTTTAGTTCTACATCCCTATTTGTAAATTTTGGAGTATTATTTAAAAAAAAAAATTATTTATTCATATATTATTTTATGCAGGCTCTCGATATGATACGGGGAAAAAACATTCTTCTCTTGATGGATTCACATCTAGAGGGAAACTTTTCTACTGAAGAGGCAACCGTCGTTTTTGATCTAGCCTCACAATGTTTGCAATATGAACCAAGGGAGCGGCCAAAGACCAAAGATCTTGTCACCTCACTTTACCCATTGCAAAATAAACCCGATGTGAGTCCATTTTTTTCCTCCACTCTTCCCCCAAATTTCCACAATTTTCCTTTTTGGATATTCATGTGGAAATATTGTTTGCATTTGGTGTTCTGTTTTACGGGAATATCAGAATTCGTATGTTATCGGACTTTGAGGACTTGAGTCTTTTTTGTAGGTTCCATCTTATATGATGTTGGGAATTCCCAAACGTGAAGAGGGGCCTCCTACCCCTCAACAACCCCTGTCTCCAATGGGTGATGCCTGTTCACGGATGGATCTCACAGCTATCCATCAAATCTTGGTAATGACACATTACAGAGATGATGAAGGAACAAATGAGGTAACTGTATCATAAGTATGTAGATTTTTGGATGTTTGTATATTATATGTGGTACTAAATCCCTTTGGATATGGACTGGTTTAGCTCTCTTTTCAAGAGTGGACTCAACAAATGAGAGATATGTTAGAGGCAAGAAAGCGAGGAGATGTAGCATTTCGTGACAAAGATTTTAAAACTGCTATAGATTGTTATTCTCAGGTATACATTTTCATTTCTTACTGAGATGAACAGAATACATTCATTCACAGAATTTGTATGGTCCGAAAAGGGCACAGAGCCTGTGTTCTAATTAATTTACTTCATGGTGCTTCTTGTAAGTTATCAGTAGGAACCTGGGGATTTTTTGCCTTGTAGAAAATTGAGGGTGGGGAAATCTGAAACTCTTGTTGCTTGCTTGTATCATAGCATGTTTTGGCAGCACGATAGATACTTGGCACAAGGAAAAAGATGTCATTTTTATGCATTAATGCTTAATTTTGTCCATTTCGTTGCAGTTCATGGATGTTGGAACAATGGTTTCTCCAACCGTTTATGCACGTAGAAGCCTTTGTCATCTTTTGTGCGATCAACCAGATGCTGCCCTTCGAGATGCAATGCAAGCACAATGTGTGTACCCAGACTGGTCGACAGCATTTTACATGCAGGCTGTCGCCCTGTCCAAGTTAGACATGCAGAAGGATGCAGCTGACATGTTGAATGAAGCCGCTGCACTAGAAGAAAAACGGCAACGGGGCGGAAGATGATCTTGAGAAGTTGGTTCAAGTTTGTGGCTCTGTAATATTCTTATTTTTTTGTTGGGACGGGGCTAAAGATCGAAATTGTTTGTGAATGTTACAACCAAACACGCTGAGATTAATGTACGATGGAAGCTGGGATGGTGGTTTTGTGCAAAATGTTTGATAGTGTAACATCTGGGGAGGAAGGCATTTGTTTCTCGGTGCCGTAACTTGTTCCTGTTTAGTGATTTTAATTGAATTAATTGATTTGTTATGATTTTTGCTTGTCCTAGCGGAGAAATGTCGCCAAAATGTGTTTCCAGACTCGAATCACCTACTCCCCCCCTTTCACCACATCGTTTAATTTCTGTTCTGGGTAATGAAATCGCAATCACGAATCCCAATTTCACTCAAGAACAAACAATTGGAAGATAAAGTAACAAGAGTTTGATGATCGGTTATGAAGGTATTACCAAAAAGATCAATCTTGTACAAACTCTTAAACGACGAGACCGACTTAAGGATACCATAATTGGTAACCAAACCAAAAATCTCTTTGAATCCAATGACCCACTAGGGGAAAATCCACATTCATGGTTAGGATTTCAATCAAACAAGAGACTTTTAAAGATCCAATCAGGGATTCAAATCATGATCGTATTTTTAGACTTTTCCGTTATCGCAAGCACAACGAGCGCTATTACGATGATTACAGGTGTCGCGGACAAACAATAGTGTTTTCGAAGGGCACTGATATATTGAGGGCGCTATCGCAGTCGCGGGCCCTATTTAAATCTCCTGACAAAATGTTGGAGCAATTCAATTCTATCAAATTCTTCATCTAAGAAGTGCTTCAAACCCAGAAAAGCAAAACATTTGTGGCTGGAAACGTAAAGGATTTCAAGGGCATCCCGGATTGAGCAATTCAATTCTATCAAATTCTTCATCTAAGAAGTCAAGTGCTTCTAACCCAGAAAAGCAAAACACTTGTGGCTGGAAACGTAATTTCAAGGGCAGCCCAGATTGAGAGATCAATGAAAGAATTGAATCGAGATTGTCGTGAAAATCATAGAGAACGATGGTGGTGAAATTTGGAAATTGGAGAGGAGATTAGAAAGAGATTCGAGGGCTGGGTTGGTGATGGTGAGAGTGCGACGAATACGATTGGGGGAAGAAGGGGCGGAGTGGGTGATTAAAATATTATTAATTTATTAAAAAATAAATTAAAATTAATTGTTGATGTAACATATTTTAATTGGTCCTTCATTAATTTTTAACGGAATTAATGATTTAAGGTAATTGAAGTAATGATAAATTTCATATAATAAAATGTTCTAAAAAATATTTTAAGAAGTACAAATGATATACTTTAAGGGGTAATGATACATTTAAACTTAAATAAAAAAGTCTAAAATTATAAAATAAATCTATAATTTTATTTTCAAATAAAAGATTTTTAATGAAAAATATTGAAGAAAATAAATAGGAGTTAAAGGAATTGATGAAAAAAATTTAACCAAAGGACAAAATTTAACAAAATAAGAGTAAATTAAAGAAATAAAGTTGTTAATAATAAGAATTGGAGTTACATAGATATTTTATAGTGTTAATTGAATATATGATTTAAATTTGGTAAAAATAGACTTAAAATGAAAAAAATAAATAAAATAGGAAATTGATTTTCAAAAAGGGATTAAAGTTAAATAGGCATTCTACAATCATTTAGAAGTGTATGATTCAAATTTGATAAAAAAAAATAAACTTAAAATGAATGTAGAATTAAAGAAATAAAAAAGAATCAATGATAAAATTATAAAATATTTCAAATTATTTTTTTTAAATTTAGTAAATCAAAATTTAACTAAAATTTAAAAATTGAAATCAAAATTTCAGTTAACTTGAATAATTTAAAATTAAAAATATTTTTAAATATAATTAAAATTTACTCTTCCATAAAGCCATTATAAAGAAGATGATTTTTTTTCCTTGGTGAAATAGTATGAATTCATTGAAGTGAACCATACAAGGGATATATTACCATATGCCATTACAAAAAGAACATATGATAGTAAACAAAATAAAAAGTTCAACAAAGACAACCATGGCTGCAAAACCAATCATCCCATAACAATGCCCAAAATCTTATAACCCATTGACATCTTCATGTAATAAAGAACCAACCAGAGAAAGAGGAATATAAAAAACAGTGGGCTCCAAGCTATCACCAAATGAAGATTTAGCAAGCGCGTCTGCCACCTTGTTACCTTCGCGACGAACATGTTGAATTTTAGCAACCCAGTTGCGTTTCCGAAGATCTGCCAGATGCCAACTTAAATGGTGCACTACACTACGAAGGGTTCGGAGAGCTTCCAAACTGATAACCTTGAGTTCTATTTGACAAAAACCAGCATCCCAAGCTAATAAAAGTCCCGTATATGCGCGCCATACCACAGCTTCAAGAATTGAGCAAACACAATTAAACTTGGAAAAACCAAATTTCCATAAACCAAGATTATCCCGTGTCACTCCACCACATGAAGCGTGCCCATCCACTACACGACGAGCACCATCGGTATTAAGTTTTATCCAATTTTAAGGCGGTGGGAGCCAACGTGAAGGTCCATGGTTAAATGTAGAAGCAGTGACCGTGATAGAACGATGTTCCTCAGTCGCTTTTATTGATAATTCCACAAGACTTCGACTGCGCTCAATGATGCTTCCCCCACCTTCAAAAGGGCTCTCAAATACTTTGGCGTTTCTGTTTAGCCATATATTCCAAAGAACCGCACTAAACAGCAAATCCCAATTAACATTACATATGGCAAACCTGACTGAACCCGAATATTTGCAACCAACCAGCCAAACAAGCCACATAAAAACTTTAATTTTCGGTAATCCCCAAAATTTATGAAGAACTGTCCAAACGTTGTTCAAAGAATTGCTCGAAGCTCCATTACGAAGACCATAAGCTGATTTTATGGTGAACGCCAAGTCTTTAGCGCCATCCCAACCAATAACATCATGGATATGAGGCTGGGTTGGACCCTTAATAGCGGCTATTCGAAGCAAAACTTCGTGTGGGAGAAGATGGTAAAAAAGGTGCCAAGACCATTCCCTTTAGCATCAACCATTTCGGCAACAGGAGTATTACCCAGTTTGAGGAGTTAAAGATGGATTAACAAAATGAATTAAAGGGCCAATCTCTCCGATCCAAGAATCATATTGTTAGCTTTATCGATCAACCGAAATAGGCCAAGAGAGGGGTGAATTGGCTTTTCAAAGAATTTGGTGGAAGCAAAAAAAAAATTACATAATGATTTAGAGTGGTTTGATTTCTCAATTAAGTTTACATCCACTACCTTAACTTCTACACTAAGAATTTCTCAAATCCATTAGATTTGCTTACCTTTAAGGACAAAGTGAAACCTTACAAACACTTCAAAGTTTATACCTAAAATCTTGAACACACACTCTCCAAAAGAGTAATTACAAATTTAGCAAACAAATAAAAACCTCACAAGACAAAGTGTTTGCAAATGATAAGCTCTCACCCAAATCACACTTGAGCAAATTAAACAATAAAACTCACAAGTGTGTTACAGTGAAAAGATTGAGAAATTAATCACATAATTTCTTTGATATTAGATCAAAATGATGACTCTGGTTGAATGTTACGAACTAAACTTTATGTTTTTGAAAGTAATGTTTCAAAACAAGGAGCTTATTTGTTTGGTTTTTTTTATTTAAATATACATCATTTAAAAATAATTTATTATTTCAACACTCATTTTAGATTATTTTTTTAATCTAGCACCCTTTGGTACCATGTAAATGAAAGACACTTAATGTACAAGCTCTTTTCAGAGGGCTATTTTTACAAGAAGCGTCTTCTACTTACGTGACACACAAAAAAGTCAGAATTCTTAAAAATGGACTGAAATAAAAAAAATAGAAAAATAAGGGTAAAAAATATGAAAGAAAATAATATGGAATTTATTCAAAATGAGTAAACTTGTGTGGTGCGTGTCGAAGACACGTAATTGCACGAGCACAAACACGAGCCAGGTCGAGCGACGACAGCTATACACATTTATTAATGTAATAGATTTGATATTCAACATTGTTTCGGGCACAAACGCCACAATAGGTTGGTCATTTAGCGACGTTTATTCCTAAAAACGCCGCCAAATATGCAGTCCATTAGTGGCGTTTTGCCCCTAAAACGCCGCTAATCAAAATTGATTTTCAACATATCTTTTTCCTATTTTGTATTACCCATATTTAACTTTTAATAATATCCAACAACTGACAGTAAATTTAATTACAATTTGAATTAAGTAATAACAAAAAAAAATCAAAGTTTACAAACATCCAAGTTAAATGTAATGTATTTCAACATTTTTCAATAACATAAAGGAAGCATTAACGTAAGAAAACACTTAGAATGATGAATTCTTCGTTTGATTATGCTGCATCATCTGCCTCATAGCTTCAATTTGTTTTTGAAGTTCTTCATATTTTTCTTCTTCTGAAATGATGCTTCTCTCTTTGCTTCTGTCGCTGCTCTTTCTGCTTATCTCGCTTCAGCTTCGGCTTTTATTTGAGTAATTTTTTCATCAACTCGACTCAACTGTTGTTTTAATCGAATAACTTCTTGTTGAGAAGACTGGCTGTGTGATGGCATGTACTGAGACGAGCTGGATCCAAAAAATTTGGTTGGAGTAACGAAAGATCCCGGACAGCGAACTCGACCATATCTTTCAGGACCGAAAACTTCAGCAATAACTTGATTTTCAATCTCCTCCGCATTAATAGATGCATAGGATGAAGCCGTAGCTTCATACTCAACCCTTTCATCGCTTAATTTTTCCTGAAAATCAGTTAAGAATATAGAACAAATTCAAAAATTATTTAAAATACAAAGTTTTATACTATAAATATAACATAATGCAAATTTTATGTCCAGTAAATATATCATAATTTCTGCAGCTTCAGGAGCCATAGGAGGGCCATCTTTTTTTGTATGTGTCGTTTCGAAGAGCTTTATTTATCCAACTCTATTGATGGACGTGATTTCCTACAATGTAGAATATAAATTCATACTTACAAAAAAGTAATAAATAATAGAAAAAATGTTAATTACTATATGCTACCAACTTAAAATGACTATATGAATAATCATAATTAAAACGCGAATAACGGTTCATGAACTACACGAGCAAAGCTCTTCGATCCAACAGTGTGAGTAAACTTTTGTTGTTATCTACTAGCAATACCAACGTTCTCTCGGTCCTACAATTTGAACTCCACATGACTTATAAAGTCAATAATATAGCGACATAATATTATTTTTCAAGTGCGTCATACCTCTCTTTTCTTTGAACTCCAAAACCTGATTGTATCTTCCCATTGATATCTGAGCATTCTAGGTGGGACATTTTGCAGCTTTCCTTCAAGGTTGAGATTGTTCTTAAAATATTTCTTTTTAAAGAAACTCTTGTGGTCTCTTCATTTCTTTCCTAACGCTTGCTTCAAATATTCATCTGAGACCTCTAAAGAAAATTTCTCCTATAATTTACGCAAGTGTTGAAAGTAAATATATATTACTATTGAACTACAATGAATAATTTATTAGAATGAAATTATTACCTTAATGCAATCCACAGCCTGGTTTTTGCTACTATTCGACATCTCATCCATGACTCATAATTGATCGGTAGAAGACTTGCATTTCATGCAATAATGCCTAGGTAACATGATAGAACACGTGCTTTTATCCCAATAGGTTGACCGATATCGTTACTTGAAATTCTCATGTGGTCCCCAAGAAGAAGTTGGTACAATTCCTTCATTATCGTACGACCTCTACTCTTGCGCCTTTGACCATTTTCAGCTACATAAGAAATAATTTAGTGTAGGTTTTCAAAATCAAGTCAATAATAAAATCATACACCATTTAAATAAAGATTCGAACATTACCTTCAATTTCTACAGTTTCTTCAACTGTATTCGAAACTTCTGTAGATCCAACACCAATTAACTTTTCATTATTTGTTTCTTCCTCCTCTGTAGTAGCTCGAACAATCCGCAGATCACTTAATTTTCTCCTAGGCATAATATATGCAATAAATAAACAACAATATTAGTAAATACCGACAACAATACTATTAATATATATATTTGACGACTTCAACATATATAAATGATAACATTATAAATTACTCAATTAAGATATAAATTCAAACCATTGAATTTACAAAGTATTTAAAATAAGTTTGTAAATAAGAGCTTCATTTATATCTTCTTCCTCTTCATTAATAAGAATTTACCTAAGGAGGGTGAAAGAAAAGAGAGAGTATATATATAGCTTTATTACCATTTAGACATTTTTTTATTAATACCATTTGCACATTAAAATATGAAGAAAATAGTGTTTTTCTGTACAATATTGTATTAACAATAAGAGTTAAATTATTATTTATGGTTTTGTAGTAATCTTATTCCAACAAGAATTATTGATCAACTTTAAGACTACTCCTTAACTAAAATTAAAAGCTGAAGCGAGTTTGTTAGTCTCAAACCCTAAATCTGGACTTACCAAAAAAAAGTTAAAATAAAGCCAGAAACTTTTTACCTCAAAAGAGATACAATAGAAGCTTGATAACATCTGAAATAGCATAGTAATGTCAACACTTGAAGAAAATCAAAACTTTACGATACCAGAGTTTCATATCTTAAAGAAACAAAAAATAGAACTTGATAGTAACTATGTTAGCATGATGGCTTAATAAATCAGATCGGCAATAGAGGAATACTGTAATTTATGGTTTTTGTTAGACTTAAATCTTGAACTTTTTTAGCATCTTTTTCTGACTCAACATATTTTCAAGATTTTGTAGTTTGACTTAAACTTGAGTCACTTAACACTGACTGAATTTCATACTACTCATACATAGGAAGTAGTGACATGCTTGTTAATCTGGACATGAAGATCAAGACAAATAGAAAATTCTAAGGTAATGATACAAATCAAAAAGAGAGAAAGAAATACTTATGATATACCCTGATATGAAGATTAGAAAATCGGAAGTGTATGATGAACCTGATATTTCTGAAGTCCCAAACCAGCGAGTGAGACCACTTTAGCACACTGCACATTGTTAGAAATTTTAACTTTTATATATATTGAACTTATGCAGAAAGGGTACACAAAATTCTCAAATATTGAAAATTAAAGTAATATATAACCTGAAGAATTCAATTTAAAAATTCACACAATAAACAAAAAAGAAATATTTGAAGTATGTCTGCTTCTAGGTGCTTGTGAAACATTTATATGCATAAACTCATCTATATTGAAGTCATCCAGAACTTCATCTTCTTCCATACAAATTGAAAATTTTTCGTTTTCAAAATAAGAATATTAATAATACAAAAAACCCAGAAATTGAGGGCTTACGTCAAATCAGGCAACCAAAAAGGAACAAGTAAAAATCCTTATCTGAAGCAAAAAATTTCAGTAAATTTTAGAAATCATTACCTTTTTTTTCTTTACCGCAACTTCCCCAGCAACCAAATGAAACAAGTGAAATAAAATAAAACAAACAAGGGTGAATGACGAAGAGAAATAGGTGAAGAAGCAGCAGATTCGGCGAAGAAAAAGTGAGATCGGCGTTTGTAGCGGCGTATGGGTTTTGGGTAAACGACGAGAATGAAATGCAAAACTTAGAAGCAGCAAATAGGTCAAGGGGAAAAATGAAGGAAATTACAAACTCAAAACTTGTGGCGTTTGTAATTACAAACGTCACTAAATGTACCCATAAATCGCTGCGTTTTGGCTTAAAACGCCGCCATATGCACACCATTATTGGCATTTCTAGAAAAATGCCGCTATTAGCATCGCTACATACCTCTTTCACTTTTGTGGTTTTTGCGGCGTTTTTCAAAAAATGCCACCATATATTAGTATATTGCGGCGTGTGTATTAAAACGCCACTATAGGTGCATGACTATTGCGGCACTTTCTGGAAACACCATTAAAATACGTTTTTAGTAGCGTTTTAAAAAAAAAACGCAGCTAGATATCCCTCTATTGCGTCTTTTTTTGTAAAAACACCACTATAGGTTATGGCTATTGCGGGGCTTTCCTGCAAACGCCACTAAATCTGTTATTTTGTGGCGTTCGTTCTAAAAACTCCATGAGTGGTCTAAAGTTACTGGCGTTTGTTCAAAAAACGTCGTTAAAAATGCTGCTATAAACCCATTTTACTGTCGTGAGTTCAGAACACATCCTTGATCATGAGTCACACCTTCAATTATTGTTTATCAATTTATTAATAAATAGATGAGATATTCTGAAAGAGAAACATTTTATTGCTAAACAATTGATTGACTAATGAGATAGATTCAATATGATCCTAACGTTACGTATTAATAGACATTTGCCTCCCGTACCTCGTCTCAAAGACATAGAGTATGTAATGGAATTCACTCTTTCTCTCTCTTAGGGACGATATTTGTTGGTTAAGAGACTTTTCTTTCTTCTTTTTTTTCTCCCTAAGGAAAATTCTTAGGGAAACTTTATCTTCGATCTCTTTTGTTGGAATACGACCCTCAATTCATATCAGAAGAGATGAACTGTAATCAGTCAATCAACCCATCACCACCATCAGCCTCTCTAATCACCCTAAATCACCATTTCATTCGTTGTACATCAACATTGGTGTGGTGAGCATGATTTTTATATTTCAGTAAAAAAAAATCAATAATGGGGTGATCCAAAATAAACAACCTCATACCTAGATTTGGATCAAGACCCAACCAATAAGAGAAAGAAAAGGATTACAAGCAGACCTGACAGGGATAGAGTTAGAAGGAATACTTGTGATAAGACAAAGAGAAAGGTTTCCATGCATAACCAAGAAGTTGCATGGGTTGAAACACATCATGTAGTGGACAACGATGGGAAAACATTGCCCAAGGATGACACCGGATGAGGAAGACGCACAACATCAACCCACTAATTTCTAATTTTTCACATAAAATAGTATTGTTATTATTACTTAGTGTATTGCGGTTATGATTTGTTTATCAGCTGAGATTTTTCAACTTCCTCGTTGGGATACCTTCAAGTGAGATTACCTCATTTGTACAATGTGAGATGTCTATGTGATTCTTTTATTGTTAGATTGGTGCTACGAAGAATCTATCAAGATATCTCTACTTGGATGTCCTTATTGAGATGCCTTTGCCTTTTTAGTGCGAGATACCTCCACACTTGTAGTATAGAGATGTCTTTGTTGGAAAGTTTTTTTTTTGAATTAATCACTGGTATCCGATCTATTGACTGACTAATTCAGATTGGATACTACAGAGGCGAGGGCGACCCTCCCAACCCAATTTGCTCCATTTGCAAACTCCAGGATTCGAACCCCTGACCTTGCTTAAGGGACTTAGTGTCTCATCCCACTAGACCAACCAGTTGTTGGTTGTTGGAAAGTTTTGTTATCGCAAATCATCGATCATATATTTCAAGGCATAGTTGTAAAACCCCTCCATCGTTACGAGAATTGAGATTATCCTTGTGGAATATTGAGATACTCATTAAGAAAAAAAAATCATCTGAAAATCCAAACTTGTTACAAAGTATTAAATATCCTTGATTTTACTTAATAGAGCACATATGACCAATCGAATACAACATAATGCGTTGAAATGTGACCTTATAATATCTTGGCCATTGTTAAAACATTCGTGTTACTACTGGCAATGGCTCAACATTATGGACTTGAAATATTCCCTTCACTATCAAATTAATGTTGAAATGTAGTTTAGAAATAACAACACTCACTACTTTAGGATGATTAGTATAAAAATTGACAGAACAATTTGATATTTTGAAAAGTTTCCATAAAAACATAAGCAATTGCTAGTATTGAAAAACTAGCTCTGCTCTGAAATATGATGGCATTATGTTAATTACAACATTGACACACCTTAACATTTATAAAAATAATAGTTTACTCAGCTAGTAGCTTAGAGCCAAGGAAATTTTGATATCAATAAGGACACAAGTGTATCAAGTGAAAATAACAAAAGCCAAAGTCAGTCAAAAACTATATTTCTTCATTAAATGACATTTCTAACCAATTCTGAGTTTCAATGTTTGTCTTTCGAGAAAGATGATAAGTCCTTCAGGCCATCGCATGATGTTTCACATGATTTGAAAAATGAGAAAGTGATTTTCAAAGTTTCACATTTAGTATTTTCAGAAAATGAAATTTTTTAAAAGTAAGAAAGCGATTTCCAAAGTTTCTTACTTGGTAAACTATTTCCAAAATTAGTAAGTCCTTTGGGCCATCAGTAAGTCTTTCGAGCATGATGATTAAACCCTTCGGGTTATATGTCAGTCTTTCGAGCAAGATGATAAGTCATTCGGGCCATCTATAAGACCTCCAGGCATGATGTTTTCACATTATTTGAAAAATGAGAAAGCGATTTTCAAAGTTACTCATTTAGTATTTTCAAAAAATGAAATTTTTGAAAAGTAAGAAAGTGATTTCCAAAGTTTCTTACCTAGTAAACTATTTCCAAAATTAATAATTCCTTCGGGCCATCAGTAAGTCTTTCGAGCATGATGATTGAATCCTTCGGGTCATCTGTCAGTCTTTCAAGCAAGATGATAAATCATTCGGGTCATCTATAAGACCTTTGGGCAAGATGCTTTCATATGATAAATTGAAAAATTAGAAAGCGATTTTCAAGGTTTCTCATTTAGAATTTTTCAAAAAATGATTTTTTTTAAAAAGTAAGAAAGTGATTTCCAAAGTTTCTTACCTAGTAAACTATTTCCAAACTTGGTAAGTCCTTCAGGCCATCATTAAGTCTTTCGAGCATGACGATTAAATCCTTTAGGTCATTTGGTAGTCTCACTTAAGACAACATCAGGATGGGACCGGACAAAAACACGTCTTTTTTTTATCTTCGCCCTATTCTTGTTAACACAAGCATGAGCAAAGAAGGTGCAGTTGTAGACACCCATTTTGTATGAGTTTTATTATTATTATTAATATTATTATTGTTGTTGTTGTTGTTATTATTATTATTATTTATTTTTTACATGCCTTTGCATTACCTGAAGCCCAACAACAGACTGAGCCTAATTACAAAGGGTCCACCTGCCCAAAACCTAGCCCTATGACCCATTATGTTATAATTTTGGCTAACCCTAATTTTATGGTTAGCCACCTACCACCGTTGAAATCCAGAAGAAGAAGAGTCACGTCGATCACTTCAGCACAATTAGTCACCGCCGCCACCAGCAAGAGAAGATCGTGTCGCCACCACTGTTTCGGCCACCGATTCCCTTCATCTGACAGTCGTCGTTTCAACTAACCATTGTCATCTACAACAAAACAAATCAGAAAATATCATATACCAAACCAAATCACCAAAACCCATTAAAAAGTAACCAAAATCCTAGAAAATTTGGAGGACTTAATGCAAGTTTAGGGGAAATCATTCCCCTCGGTTTTATCCATCACCAAACACGCAAAAGATAAACGATATAACCAGCAACATAGAAGGGAGAAAAGGGGGATTCGGTTTTGAAAAAAACACAGAAAAAAATCAGAGAATTTTCGGTTCGAAAAAATGAAAAAAATGAAGAAACAAAAGAAAATAAGAAGAAGATAACATTACATTTGGATTTCGGCCAGAATATAAGGAGATCTCAAAATATAGAAGGTAATTCTTTTTTTTATTTGAATCTCGTTTTGGGGAAAGATAGAAGAGATAAGTTGGGTTAGAGTCAATTTATTTATGGGTTTGAACAAATAAAAAGAAAGGGGGTCATCGACCCCTCGTCGGGGTCGTTTAGGGGCGGTTGGAGAGACCTTCATTCTTTTTCGATCGAAAGAAAAAAAAGGGGGAGATGAGTAAAAGAAGATGAGAAATGATCGGGGTAAAAAAAGGGAAATAGGGTTTCTTAAATGATAAAGAGGGTATTTAAACCCCTTAAAATGATGTAGTTTTGGGTTAGGGTTTCTAAACCCTTATCCATGGGTTAATTACCATTTAAGGGCTTGAATCTATGTTTTTCTTATGTTGTAGTCATCAATATTATTAATGAAATTCTTGATTTTCAGTTTTGTTTTTTTATCTCTTACGTTTTAATCATCAGTTCTAGTTGTTTATTTTCATGGGAGATTTGTAATGTGAGTCCATTTATTTCTATTTTTTTCGAATGTTCCTGGTCATTTTGATTTTATGCATTTTGATCCTAGCTTTTCCATATTTATATTTGCGACCATCATTTTACTTTTTTTTTATTTAACCATTTATTTATTAAACATGTTTTAGTTTCTATTATTAGTTTCCTGATCCGCCATATTTATATGTATTACATTTTTGTCTTTTGTTTTTTTTTCAGCGTTCTATTTTGGTCACCTTTTACTAATGACGTTCTGATTTATGTCTTTTATTTTTCCTACTTTTCATTTTAATCCATGTTTACTTGTTGTTTACTATTTTATGTTTCTTTTAATTCTAGTATCATGTTTTAAGAAGTTTCATTTTAGTTCCAAATCTGATTTATGGTTTATTTTCCTTTTCAGTGCTTGTGTTGTCTGATGTTTGCATTTTTGATATTATTTTTACTATGTTTGATATTTTCCTCTTAAGTTACTGCTTTTATTATTTAGTCCCTATTTTGCTAAATATGTTTCAATTTTGTTTTATGTATTCTAACTTGCCATTTTCACTCTTATCATGTTGTAATCCATCGTTGCATGTATGCGCATATTTTATTTTATTTCTTTTTAAAATTAACGACTAAGCGTATATGTATATAGTAAATATACTTTGTATGTCGTTTCATGGTAGTAATCATACATATGTGTTATATTACTAGCCTTTGCATGTTAAGTATAATATAATATAATAAATATTATTTCGTTTGCTGATGTTAATTGTGTGATTTTTGTATGGTTTCAAATAATATGTATGTAAATATATTTTGTTTGTTGCATATAGGTTTAGGATTTAATTTGAATTAATTGGCATGATATCCTCATAAGTATCACTCGATTCATTCAAATAATTTGACTAACGTTCATTTTAAGATTGTTGTGAAACCCTAAAAATTGACTACACGTAAAATTTGGAAACGAGAGAAAAAGAAATGTTCGTCTATTTAAATTTATTGAGAAAAGATCGTTAGAACTTATAAAAGGTCTGATCTCGATATCTTTAAATAATCAAACATCCTTCTTCTTTCTAAAAGAATTGGTAATTCGTATTTAATGAATTTTTATTTTTATCATCATTTATGTATTTGAATTAATAATGAATTTTAGAAGGAAAACAATATTATTTCTTTATTTCGATTGGAGTAAGAAATGATTGCTCAAAGGCATGAGAGGTATTTTCTTCTCTATAGGAAATAATTAAATATTGTCGTTTTCTGTACTAAAATTCAAGGAATGTGTTTAAAAATAAGCCTTAAATTTAATTTGTTTTATTTTTATTTTATTGTTATTTATTCATTTGAATTTGGAATTTTTAATAAACTTTAAGATGTAATTGTAATATTTATTTATTTCGATTTGAGTAGGAATTGGCTGCTGGCATAAGAAGTTGATTCTTCTCGATAGGTAATAATTAAACATTATTGTGTTTCGTCCTAAAATTCAAAGAATATCATTTAAAGGGATCTTAAATTAAATTTGAATTCATAAATTTCATTGCAAAGACAACTAATTATTCGACATGATACAGATTTAAGGTGCTATGGGGGTGCTAATCATTCCCCACGCGTAATCGACTCCTGAACTCAAATTTTTGGTAAAGTAGGCTGTAAAATTGTTGTTTTGATTAAAATTAAAATTTATTAAAATGACAAAATATTTTGGATGCTCAATCACACCCTAATCAAAGATTGGTGGCGACTCCTCGAACCATGTTTTATTATTAAAAAGAAAACCAAATTATTTGAGACGAGATTTAAAAAAAATCGCCTAATTAAAAACAAAATTTGTTTTTTTAAAGAAAAATCGTTTTGACAATAATAATTTTTTTTATTAAGCTAAAGATGAAACATATATTAAGATTTGTGTATAAATTTCCATTACTCCTAATATTATTTTTAAAGATGAAACATGCATTATAATTTATTTATAGATATTTTATAGAAAGTTTAGATGACACTATTTACTTATATCTATATTTTTATACTAATAATAAAAATTGTATTATCCTTATTTTGAATTGTAATTAATGTTGTTATAATATTTTTTATACTAATAATTAAAGGCCGAATACGTGTTTATTAAGATTTAAATTTCTATTACTTCTTATATTATCGATAAATTTTTACAAAATATAATGTTTTTTGGTAAATTTTTCTTTCACTTGCATCATGAAAGTGACAAAATTTATTTTCTTTAATAAGTTAACGAGGTTGATTTTTTTTATCTTAATTTACGTGGACGTGGGT
The DNA here is from genome assembly GCF_006381635.1 of Hibiscus syriacus. NCBI lineage: Eukaryota > Viridiplantae > Streptophyta > Magnoliopsida > Malvales > Malvaceae > Hibiscus > Hibiscus syriacus. The sequence continues at coordinate 339,705 of NW_024062441.1, forward strand.
GAACAAAATTTTTTTATGCATAAGCGATCGATCTTTTTGTGAAAGGGATCGATCATTTTTCAAATAATTCGATCGTTGCAAGAAATGGATTGATATCGATCATTTTCATCGAGGGATCAATCCTTTTGGTTAAGAGATCGATCCTTTTGTGAATGGATCGATCCCAAACTTTTTGGAATACAAGGGGTCAATCCTTTGGTCAAAAGGTTCGATCCTTTTACCAAGGGATAGATCATTTGAGCAAAAAAAAAAAAAAGCTTGAAAACACAACTTTATAGCATGAAAAGGATCAAATATATTTTTGAAAAGGTTCGACTAAGTTAGAAAACATTTAAAACATATTTTTCAAGTTAATTTGGACTTTGAATTATTTTTGATAAATTTTTGACAAATTCAATCAAGTCCAAAATCAATTTTACAATTTAATATTATATCAAAATACATATTAAACACAGGCCAAAAATCCACGTCTCTACCCAATCCAATAGTCCACACAATATTATTTCGCACAGTCTAAATAACGCTCAAGCCTCTCCAAAGACGAGAACAATTGGAATTGCTTAAAGACAAGAGGACCAATTTCGTACACTTAAATTTTGAACAAACAAAACGAACCCAGTGTCATTCTTGCGGGTAAGTAAATTAAAAGCAAGTTTCATAAAAAACGCTTCATTCTGCATGACCATTTTGCAAAATCCCAAACCTCCTTCATGAATCGGTTTACATATGTCATCCCATTTTACCAAATGGATCTACCTTTGGAACGAGAAGATCCCCAAATGAAATTACGTATCAAACGTTCAATTTCCGCTCATATGCTTTTTGGTAAAACTGTGGTTTGCATTGTATAGGATGTTATTGCACAAAGTACCGATTTGGCTAGGGTAATACGACCCGCCAAAGATAGACAACGCACCTTCCACCCACAGAGTTTTCGCTGGACCATTTGTACTAAATAATTGTACGAGGCCGAAGTAAGACGTTGGTGCAGAAGCGGTACAACTAGATATTGACCAAGGTCATCTACCTCAGTGAACCCAAAACCGCTGCTAATATGATGCCGCAAATTAGGAGTTACATTTCTGAAAAAGAAAATTGCAGTCTTAGCAATACTTACTTTATGACCTGAAATCCAACAAAATTCATCCAACACTGACCGAATAACATTCAATTGATCAAAAGATGCTTCGGCAAACAGAATTATATCATTGACAAAAAATAGATGCGATATCGCTGGCCTTCTAGAAGAACTTTCAAAAGGATTCCATTTATCCCGATTGATGGACATTTGAATAGATTAAGCAAGCCGCTCCATGCAGAGAACGGATAAGTACGGAGATAACCGATCACCTTGATGAATACCTCGAGTTGGAATGAAAACCTCCGTCATAGAACCATTCCATAGGATCTGAGTAGAAATTGTTGAAACACATTGTATTATCAAATTACACATAGATAACGGAATGCCTATGTTTGACAGTGTATCTTCAGTAAAATCTCATTCTAACCTGTTATAGGCTTTTTCCAAATCAATTTTAATAGCCATCCACCCCTTGTTTCCAGATTTTTTACGCATTGAGTGGATATCTTCTTCAGTGATCACAATATTATCTGTAATAGAGCGGGCCGAAACAAAGCTCGTTTGATTATCCAAGACTACCGTAGGCATCAACGGTACCGCCACTATCGGAAGGAGCACTAACAAAGTCCTGTTTAAATGGTCAGGAATGATCCCTGTAGCAAAAACTGTCGCAATAAAAGAACATACTGAGTTACCAACAATGCTCCAATTATTCTGATAGAAACCCGCATTCAAACCGTCCACCCCAAGAGCTTTTGATGCACCCATATCAAAGATAGCATGACGGATTTCAGCGTTACTAAGCGACAACAACAACCCATATTTACACGTGGGAGGTATAGGCGGCAATTGACCCTTAATAGGGAAACGAGGACGCGAAGAGGTAGAGCTAGTAAAGAGCTTACGATAAAAGTTCAGGGCCATCAGTTCAAGTTCCTCATTGTCATTACACCAAGAGCCATCTTCTCTCCGAAGCGAAGTAATGTTATTTGCTCTTATCCTCACCTTGACAGAGGCGTGAAAGAATTTAGTGTTACGCTCCCCATATAAAATCCACTGGGAACAAGCTTTTTGACGTCAAAGGCTTTCTTCTTGTTCCATAACATTTTCAAGTTCAGCTTTTAATTGGGAAGATAGGTACACCAGATAATCATCCTGTTAGGACAGAAGGGCTTTATCAATACATCATAATTGAGCTCGAAGGCGTTTCTTTCTCAAACCGATGTTGCCAAAGACATTCGTATTCCAATTCTCCGCCTTGTTTTTGAATTTTGTAATCTTACACTGCAACGAATTTTCTGTCATCCACACTGAGCCAAGAAATTCCTAAAAAGTGGGCGAGTTTGCCAGGCATTAAAAAACCGAAGGCCTATTACCTACGTTGACGTTGCGATTATCATCAACTAATGAGACAAGTAGAGGACGGTGATCCTATTAGTTGTCATGCAATAATAGTTGCATAATGCATAATAATGGTTCATAATGCCTTGTAAGTTGGCAACAATAATGGTTCATAGTTGGCACTAATAATGGTTGAAAAGTGACATGGCAAAATTACACATTTTAGTCATTGTACTTTAGGATATTTACAAGATTAGTCCTTAAGCTTTAACTATAAATATCCTAGCTCATTTAACTTCAAAATCATCCCAAAAGCATTCTAGCTTTCTTCCAATACTAGAGAATTTAGAGAGTTTCTTGAGAGTTGTTTTCTTCTTTTTATCAAGAGAGAATTATCATTGTTTTCTCCTTGGTAAATCGAGAGAAGTTGTAATTCTTATTTTCTCATAGTGAAATTATTCTACCGTTGCCCGTGATTTTTACCCTTTATTATTTAGGGGTTTTCCACGTAAATTTTGTGTCTCTTTTATTTTCATTTTTATTTTCTCAAATTATCAGTTGTGATTTTACTATATCCGATAGCCGTCTTCCGTAACAATTGGTATCAGAGCTAGATTAGAGTGTAATATCTGTTTATCGTCTTTGTGGTTTCCACCAAAAGGTGGATCCTCCAACATAAGAAAGTAAGAAGTTATTACCCATTCTTTGAAGGTTCCAGAGAACTATTCACGATAGTGAAATAGTGGGAGCTATCCGTAAAAGAAGCTATGGCAACGAAATTTGATATTAAAAAATTCAATGGGAGAAATTTCTCATTGTGGAAATTGAAGATGAAAGCCATCCTGAGGAAAGACGGTTGTCTAGCAGCTATCAGTGAAAAACTGGTAGATTTCACAGATGACAACAAATGGATCGAAATGGACGGAAATGCTATGGGAAACTTTCATATAGCATTAGCAGATAAAGTATTGTCAAGCATCGATGAGAAGAAGATAACTAAGGAGATATGGGATCATCTCACCAAACTGTACAAGGCCACATCGTTGCACAATAAAATTTTCCTTAAGAGAAAATTATACACTCTCCGTATGTCAGAATCTACTTCAGTGACGGAGCACTTAAACACACTGAACACGTTATTTTCTCAGCTTACATCCTTAAGATGTACAATAGGAGAACAAGAACGTGCTGAACTTCTACTTCAAAGTCTACCTGATTCGTATGATCAACTCATCATCAACTTGACAAATAGTAATTTCACTAGTCTAGTATTCGATGACGTTGCAACTGCTGTTCTACAAGAAGAAAATCGGCGCAAGAACAAGGAAGACAGACAAGTAAATCTGCAACAAGAAGAAGCGTTGACAATGATGAGAGGGAGATCAACAGAACGTGGCCAAAGAAGTAGTCACAAACATGATAGATCGAAGTCGATGAGCAAGAAGAATTTAAAGTGCTATAACTGTGGAAAAAATGGGTCACTTGAAGAAGGATTGTTGGAGTCTAAATAAAAACTCCAATCCACAAGGCAATACCGCAAACACTTTAGATGATGGAGATGCTCTATGTTGTGAAGCGTCAACCACCATGAAAGGTAGAAAGAGATATGCAGATATATGGCTCATTGATTCGGGAGCAACATATCACATGACCTCAAGAAGAGAATGATTCCTTCATTATGAACCTATCTCAGGAGGATCTGTGTATAGTTGCAATGATCATGCCTTAGAGATAGTTGGCGTGGAAACCATCAAATTGAAGATGTATGATGAAACAATCAAAATTGTTCGAGATGTGCGACACGTGAAAGGCCTGAAGAAAAATTTATTATCCAACGGATTGTTGGATAATAATGCAAGCAAGATTGAAACACAGAAAGGAATCATGAAGGTGTTCCGTGGAGCACTTGTGGTGCTGAAAGGTGAAAAGATAGCAGCAAACTTGTATATGCTGAAGGGAGAGACTTTACTAGAAGCAGAAGCCTCTGTTGCCTCATGTAGTTCAGATTCTGCAATACTATGGCATCAGAAACTTGGACACATGTTAGAACAAGGAATGAAAGTCCTTGTGGAGCAAAAGCTACTTCCAGGCTTAACAAAGGTAACACTTCCTTTGTGTGAGCATTGCATAACAAGTAAGCAGCACCGATTAAAATTCAACAAATCAAATTCTAGAGGCAAAAGTGTTCTAGAATTGGTTCACTCTGACGTATGGCAAACACCAGTTACATCCCTAGGCGGAGCAAAATACTTTGTCTCATTTATTGATGACTACTCCAGGAGATGTTGGGTGTACCCTATTAAGAAGAAGTCATACATATTTTCAACTTTCAAAAACTTCAAGGCGCGGGTGGAACTTGAATCTGGAAATAAGATCAAGTGTTTCAGAACAGATAATGGAGGAGAATACACAAGTGAAGAATTTGATGACTTTTGCAGGAAAGAAGGCATCAAAAGACAGTTCACAGTGGCGAACACTCCTCAATAAAATGGAGTGGCAGAGCGGATGAACATAACCTTGTTAGAAAGAAAAAGAGCAATGTTGATGGATACAAGCCTAGAAAAATCATTCTGGGCAGAAGCAGTCAATACCGCCTGTTATTTGGTGAATCGAGCTCCATCAACTGCAATAGAGCTGAAGACACCAATGGAGATGTGGACTGGTAAACCAGCTGATTATTCAAACCTCTATGTATTTGGAAGTGTTGTGTACGTGATGTACAACTCCCAAGAAATTTCAAAGTTGGATACAAAATCCAGGAAATGCAAATTCTTGGGGTATGTTGATGGTGTAAAGGGGTATCGCTTGTGGGATCCCACTGCACGCAAAGTGATCATCAACTGTGATGTTATCTTTGTAGAAGATAAACTACAAAGAAAAGAACACGGTGATAGTGCTGAAAAGTCAGAGACTAAACAGATACATGTGGAAAAAGAGTTTGAACAAGGATATTCTTCTAAAGCAGAACCAGCACATGATGAACAAGAACCAGAGAGTTCTGAAGTTCCAACAACTCGTCAATCAGATTGTGTGAGAAGATGTCCCAATTGGCACCCATATTATATTATAGAAGGTAATATTGCATACTGCCTTTTAACAGAGGATGGTGAGCCATCAACATACCAGGAGGCAATATACAACTCAGATGCTTCACTGTGAATGATGTCGATGCAAGAAGAAATCGAAGCCCTTCATAAAAATAAAACATGGGACCTTGTGCCACTACCACAAGGAAGGAAGCCAATTGGTAACAAATGGGTCTTCAAAATCAAGCGAAATGGTGACGATCAAGTTGAGAGGTATCGTGCAAGACTGGTGGTCAAAGGATATGCTCAAAAAGAAGATATTGATTTCAATGAAATCTTTTCTCCTGTGGTTCGACTAACAACAGTTCGAGTAGTTTTGGCAATGTGTGCTACATTGAACTTACATATAGAGCAGCTAGATGTTAAAACAGCTTTTCTTCATGGAAATCTTGAAGAAGAGATTTACATACTCCAACTTGAAGGCTTTGAAGAAAAAGAAAAGAAGAACTTGGTTTGCAGGTTGAACAAATCTCTATACGGTCTAAAGCAGGCGCTAAGGTGTTGGTATAAGAGATTTGATTCCTTCATTATGTGCCTTGGATACAACAGACTTAATGCAAACCCTTGTGCTTATTTCAAGAGGTCTGGTGATAATGATTTTATTATATTGTTGTTGTATGTGGATGATATGTTGGTTGTAGGACCCAACAAAGATCATATTGAAGAATTGAAGGCACAACTGGTTAGAGAATTTGAAATTAAGGACTTGGGACCAGCAAACAAGATTCTAGGGATGCAAATTCACCGAGACAGAAGTAATATAAATATTTGGCTTTCACAAAATAATTACTTGAAAAAGATCTTGTCAAGATTCAACATGCAAGATTGTAAGCCAATTTCTACCCCTCTTCCTATTAACTTAAAATTATCCTCCAGTGTGAGTCCTAGCAGTGAAGAAGAGAGGATTGAGATGTCTCGAGTACCATATGCATCAACAGTGAGAAGTTTAATGTTCGATATGATATGCACAAGACCAGACATTGCACAAGCAGTGGGAGTGGTTAGTCGGTACATGGCGAATCCAGGCAAAGAGTATTGGAATACAATAGAGAGAATCCTGAGATACATCAAAGGGACCTCAAATGTTGCCTTATGTTACGGAGGATCAAACTTACTTATCAATGGGTATGTCGATTCTGACTATGCAGGGGATTTGGATAAAATCAAATCTACTATAGGATATGCGTTCAAATTTACTGGTGGAGCTGTAAGCTGGGTTTTAAAATTGTAGACAGTTGTGGCTACATCCACAATAGAGGTAGAATATGTAGCAGCTACACAAGCCAGTAAAGAAGCAATCTGGTTGAAAATGCTATTGAAGGAGCTTGGGCACAATCAAGAGTATGTCTCTTTGTTTTGTGACAGTCAAAGCGCCTTACATTTAGCAAGGAATCCATCATTTCATTTAAGGACAAAGCACATACGAGTTCAGTACAATTTCATTCGTGAAAAAGTAGAAGAAGAGACGGTAGATATGCAGAAGATCCATACCAAAGACAACATAGAAGATTTCATGACAAAAGTGATCAATGCTGATAAATTTACTTGGTGTCGATTCTCTTGTGGCCTGTCAGAGACATAAGTAACATGATGGTACAAGGTAAAAAGAATGGTGTGAAGATATGATTGTTCAAATCAATTCTTCAAGTGGGAGATTGTTAGTTGTCATGCAACTAATAATTGTTGCATAATGCATAATAATGGTTCATAATGCATTGTAAGTTGACAACAATAATGGTTCATAGTTGGCACTAATAATGGTTGAAAAGTGACATGGCAAAATTACACATTTTAGTCATTGTACTTTAGGGTATTTACAAGATTAGTCCTTAAGCTTCAACTATAAATACCCTAGCTCATTTATCTTCAAAATCATCCCAAAAGCATTCTACCTTTCTTCCAATACTAGAGAATTTAGAGAGTTTATTGAGAGTTGTTCTCTCCTTTTTATCAAAAGAGAATTATCATTGTTTTCTCCTTGGTAGATCGAGAGAAGTTGTAATTCTTATTTTCTCATAGTGAAATTCTTCTACCGTTACCTGTGGTTTTTACCCTATATTATTTAGGGGGTTTCCACGTAAATTTTGTGTCTCTTTTATCTTCATTTTTATTTTCTCAAATTATCAGTTGTGATTTTACTCTATCCGATAGCCGTCTTCCGCAATTGGTATCAGAGCTAGATTAGAGTGTGTAATATCTGCTTATTGTCTTTGTGGTTGCCACCAAAAGGTGGATCCTCCAACATAAGAAAGTAAGAAGTTATTACCCATTCTTTGAAGGTTCCAGAGAACTATTCACGATAGTGAAATAGTGGGAGCTATCCGTAAAAGAAGCTATGACAACGAAATTTGATATTGAAAAATTCAATGGGAGAAATTTCTCATTGTGGAAATTGAAGATGAAGGCAATCCTGAGGAAAGACGGCTGTCTAGCAGCTATCAGTGAAAGGCCGATAGATTTCATAGATGACAACAAATGGATCGAAATGGAAGGAAATGCTATGGGAAACTTTCATCTAGCATTAGCAGATGAAGTATTACCAAGCATCGAGGAGAAGAAGATAGCTAAGGAGATATGGGATCATCTCACCAAACTGTACGAGGCCACATCGTTGCACAATAAAATTTTCCTTAAGAGAAAATTATACACTCTCCGTATGTCAGAATCTACTTCAGTGACGGAGCACTTAAACACACTGAACACGTTATTTTCTCAGCTTACATCCTTAAGATGTACAATAGGAGAACAAGAACGTGCTGAACTTCTACTTCAAAGTCTACCTGATTCGTATGATCAACTCATCATCAACTTGACAAATAGTAATTTCACTAGTCTAGTCTTCGATAACGTTGCAACTGCTGTTCTACAAGAAGAAAATCGGCGCAAGAACAAGGAAGACAGATAAGTAAATCTGCAACAAGAAGAAGCGTTGACAACGATGAGAGGGAGATCAACAGAACGTGGCCAAAGCAGTAGTCACAAACATGGTAGATCGAAGTCGATGAGCAAGAAGAATTTAAAGTGCTATAACTGTGGAAAAAATGGTCACTTGAAGAAGGATTGTTGGAGTCTAAATAAAAACTCCAATCCACAAGGCAATACCACAAACACTTTAGATGATGGAGATGCTCTATGTTGTGAAGCGTCAACCACCATGGAAGGTAGAAAGAGATCTGGTGATAACGATTTTATTATATTGTTGTTGTATGTAGATGACATGTTGGTTGCAGGACCCAACAAAGATCATATTGAAGAATTGAAGGCACAACTTGCTAGGGAATTTGAAATGAAGGACTTGAGATTAACAAACAAGATTCTAGGGATGCAAATTCACCGAGACATAAGTAATAGGAATATTTGGCTTTCACAAAAGAATTACTTGAAAAAGATCTTGTCAAGATTCAACATGTAAGATTGTAAGCCAATTTCTACCCCTCTTCCTATTAACTTAAAATTATCCTCCAGTATGATTCCTAGAAGTGAAGAAGAGAGGATGGAGATGTCTCGAGTACCATATGCATCAGTAGTGAGAAGTTTAATGTTCGCTATGATATGCACAAGACCAGACATTGCACAAGCAGTAGGAGTGGTTAGTCGGTACATGGCGAATCCAGGCAAAGAGCATTGGAATACAGTAAAGTGGATCCTGAGATACATCAAAGGGACCTCAAATATTACATTATGTTACGGAGGATCAAACTTACTTATCAATGGGTATGTCGATTCTGACTATGCAGGGGATTTGGATAAAAGCAAATCTACTACAGGATATGTGTTCAAATTTGATAGTGGAGCTGTAAGCTGGGTTTCAAAATTGCAGTCAGTAGTGGCTACATCCACAACAGAGGCAAAATATGTAGCAGCTACACAAGCCAATAAAGAAGCAATCTGATTGAAAATGCTATTGGAGGAGCTTGGGCACAATCAAGAGTATGTCTCTTTGTTTTTTGATAGTCAAAATGCCTTACATTTAGCAAGGAATCCATCATTTCATTCAAGGACAAAGCACATACAAGTTCAGTACCATTTCATTCGTGAAAAGGTAAAAGAAGAGACATTAGATATGCAGAAGATCCATACCAAAGACAGCATAGCAGATTTCATGACGAAAGCGATCAATGATGATAAATTTACTTGGTGTCAATCCTCTTGTAGCCTGTCAGAGACGTAAGCAACATGATGGTACAAGGTAGAAAGAATGGTGTGAAGATATGATTGTTCCAATCAAATCTTCAAGTGAGAGATTATTAGTTGTCATGCAACTAATAATAGTTGCATAATGCATAATAATGGTTCATAATGCATTGTAAGTTGGCACTAATAATGGTTGAAAAGTGACAAGGCAAAATTACACATTTTACTCATTGTACTTTAGGGTATTTACAAGATTAGTCCTTAAGATTCAACTATAAATACCCTAGCTCATTTAGCTTCAAAATCATCACAAAAGCATTTTAGCTTTCTTCCAATACTAGAGAATTTAGAGAGTTTCTTGAGAGTTGTTTTGTCCTTTTTATCAAGAGAGAATTATCATTGTTTTCTCCTTGGTAGACCGAGAGAAGTTGTAATTCCTATTTTCTCATAGTGAAATTCTTCTACCGTTGCTCGTGGTTTTTACCCTATATTATTTAGGAGTTTTCCACGTAAATTTTGTGTCTCTTTTATCTTCATTTTTATTTTCTCAAATTATCATTAGTGATTTTACTCTATTCGATAGCTGTCTTCCGCAACAGATCCGAGCCAAGTTTATCCAGAAGTGTCACATGGGCTCCCATATACGAAATACTCCACTATGCATTAACAATGCAACGGTCAAGCCTTTGATGAAGGTGACCACAAGACCAAGTGAAATGAGAGCCATGAAACCCCAAATCCATTAACCACATATTACAAATAAAGTTAGCAAACAAACCGCTCCCATTTACATGATTTGCAGCACCATCAATTCGTTCATTTACAAATAAAATAACGTTTAAATGTCCACCTAAAATCCAAGGTTTCAAACAAAGCCACCAAATTCAAACGATGCCCATTGACAAATGCCTTGAAATACCTTATAAACTTCGGGCTAGCAGCACTATGGCAATTCTATAGCATAAATTTAATCATTAAATAAATAATAATAAAAGAAGAAACGAAACCTTTACTGCACATCAGTGGAGCCACCAACTTATTGCTCAATTTCTTGAGCCATTCTATCAAAATGGGACAACGACAAGATCTCATTATCGTCATTCGAGGATTGATCCATTATTTCACAACCGTCAGATTCCATAAGCTGACTAGGAGACCCAGTGCTATTTACAACGCTAACTGAGTCAATTTGACCAAATATATGCTGGACCAATTCAACAGGAGACATTTGAGACTTAACAAGAGAAGATTGAACTTTGCATGGGTTTAACCCTCCAAGATTAATCCCCACGTGACCCTTGCCACGGCTAGTACGTATACTTTGTCCTAATTGACGAGCAACATTTGTAGTTTTGTTCCCCTGTTCAACAATGGAAACTGGCTTGTGGGAGCCCATCACACCTGAAGGAGAATGATTAATAACCTTTGTAACCTATCCCTTCCCTAGAGGAATGGCAATCGAGGATTGATCACCCTTGTGTCCCGACCTTTTCTTCTTTTCTGGATTAGAGGCCATATATGCCTCATTCCGATTAACCTCCCGCAATCCAACTGGTTTATCATTAATAACGCGGCCGCTCCCATTAACAACCTCTAATCTTGAATGCTGAGCCAAATTTGGATCATTGTTCTCTTTGGAATTATCATCAACAACAACAATTTCTGACAAGGAGTCAAAACGTGAACCACTGGAGGTATTATGATTTGGTTTCACCGAGGGACTATTCGGACCTGGTTTTCGCCTCCTATTTTCCACAACCATCCAAAGACCAAACAGATTAGATTCAGAGATTTCTACCTGAGTTGGTACAGTAGACGTTGCATGGGGTTCATCACTACTCTTCTTCACCTCGGACATATCCTTAGATTATATACCGGTATAATAATAATATAAACGGTCAAATATTTACAACCTAACCAATTAAAACAATTTATGCGCAACCTATTACTTTAAGCTTGCTGCCGGTTTATTTATAGGGTTAATAAAACTTATATTGACAACCTATTACGGTATAATAATAATGTAAATGGTCAAATATTGACAACCTAACCGGATAAAACATTTTATGTGCAACCTATTACTTTAAACTTGCTACCGGTTTATTTATAGGGTTAATAATAATGTAAACGGTCAAATATTGATAACCTAACCGGTTAATTGGTTTCATATCGATACTTTTTCCCCGTATCAATACTTTTTTTCCAGTATGCTCTCTCAAACATTTTGCATGAAAAGGTATAGATACACATAGATCAAGTATCGATCTTGCTTATTTCGAAACAAAATATGCAAAATATTCAACGTCAAAGTATCAATACTTTTTATGACAGTATCAATATTTTTTCCAGTATGTTCTCTCAAACAATTTGCATGAAAACATATCGATATACATACATAAAGTATTGATCTTTACAAGCAACATATTATGTTAAACTATATATCGGTATTATAAATAATGTAAACGGTAAAATATTTATTTACAATCTAACTGGTTAAAATAATTTACACGCAACCTATTACTTTAAACTTGCTACCGGTTTGTTTATAGTGTTAATAATAATGTAAACGGTAAAATATTTACAACCCAACCGGTTAATGGATTTAATATTGATACTTTTTTCCCAATATCGATACTTTTTTCCAATATGCTCTCACAAACATTTTGTATGAAAAGATATCGATACACATATATAAAGTATCTATCTTTACAATTTCGAAACAAACTATGCAATATCTGAATTGTCAAAGTATAGATACATGTTATGACAGTATGCCTTGACAAAAAATTAGCATAACAAAATATCGATATGGATTATGAAGTATCGATATTTATAATTTCAAAACACATCATCCATTTTGTTGAATGTTCATGTATCAATACTTTTAATAAAAGTATCGGTAAATGCAGTCAGACTGGTATATAAAAAAATTATATTTACAAAGTGTCTATATAAATATTGTAAGTATCGGTATTTAAAATTTCGAAACAAAATATGCATTTTGATCAGGGTTGAAGTGTCGATACATTTTCTGCAAGTTTCGACGCATTTCCAAAGAGAATTTGCAATCCCTAAAACTGATATTGATTACATAGACTGTATTGAAGGATTAAGGTACTATACTATTACAAGAGAAACAAATAATGTAAAAACACAAAATATTATCTCATTCCTTCTTCTAATGGCGTTTGCTTTGATTCTTTTCAACAGTACGACAATTACAATTCTTTCATGTGGACTGTTGAAAATATTCTCTCATTCATTCTTCGAATGTACATATTTTATCATTTACATTATTATTATTATTTCGGTAGCAACTAGCAAGTTTAAAGTAATAGGTTGCGCCTATTTTTTTTTAATCAGTTAGGTTGTAAATATTTTACAGTTTACATTATTAATAACCCTATAAACAAACCGGTATCAAGTTTAAATTAATAGGTTGCGCCTAAATTGTTTTATCTGGTTAGGTTGTCAATATTTTACCTTTTACATTATTATTATACCGATTAGGTTGAAAATATTTTACAGTTTATATTATTCTTATATTGGTAGAAAATTTAACGTAACATGTTGTGCCTATTGTTATTTTAACCGGTTAAGTTGTAATTATTTTACCATTTACATTACTATCAAAGCATGAAAACGTATCGATACATATATATAAAGTATCGATCTTTATAATTTTGAAACAAAATATGCAATATCTGAAATGTCCAAGTATCGATATTGTCATAACAAGTATAGATACTTTATAAAGATCGATACTTTATATATGTGTATCGATACATTTTCATGCAAATTGTTTGAGAAAGCATATTGGAAACAAAGTATCGATACTGTCACAACAAGTATCGATATTTTGACATTGAAAATATTGCATATTTTATTTCAAAATTATAAACATCGATACTTTATATATGTGTATCGATACCTTTTCATGCAAATTATTTTAGAGAGCATACTGGAACAAAAGTATCGATATTGTCATAACAAGTATCAATATGTTGACATTTCATATATTACATATTTTGTTTTGAAATTATAAAGATCGATTACTTTATATATGTGTATCGATACGTTTTCGTGCAAATTGTTTGAGAGAGCATACTGGAAACAAAGTATCGATGCTGTCACAACAAGTATCGATACTTTGACATTGAAAATATTGCATATTTTGTTTCAAAATTATAAACATTGATACTTTATATATGGGTATCGATATCTTTTCATGCAAATTGTTTGAGAGAGCATACTGGAAACAAAGTATCGATACTGTCACAAGTATCGATACTTTGACATTGAAAATATTGCATATTTTGTTTCAAAATTATAAACATCAATATTTTATATATGTGTATCGATACCTTTTCATGCAAATTGTTTGAGAGAGCACACAGGAACAAAAGTATCGATACTATCATAACAAGTATCGATACGTTAACATTTCATATATTATATATTTTGTTTCGAAATTATAAATAACGATATTTTATATATGTGTATCGATACGTGTTCATGCAAATTGTTTGAGAGAGCATACTCGAAAAAAAAGTATTGATACCACCGTAATAAGTATCGATACCGTGACATTGAAGATATTGCATATTTTGTATATTGAAACTCTTTTATGCAAATTGTTTGAGAGAGCATAATGCAATAAAAGAATCAACACTGTCATAACCAGTATCGATACTTTGACATTTCAGATATTGCATATTTTGTTTCGAAATAAGCAATATTGATACTTGATTTATGTGTATCGATACCTTTTCATGCAAATTGTTTAAGAGAACATACTAAAAAAAAGTATCGATATTGTCGTAACAAGTATTGATACTTATACATTGAAGATATTGCATAAAAATCAATACTTTTTCATGAAAATTGTTTGACATAACATACTGTCTTAAACGTGTCGATACTTTTACAACAAGTATCGATACTATTACATTGAAGATATTGCATATTTTGTTTCGAAATAAGCAAGATCGATACTTCCATAAAAAGTTTAGATACTTATATTAAAAGTATCGATACCGTCATTAATAGTATCAATATTTATAATATAATTTATTGCATTTGTTACTTATTAATTGTACACACCTAACTATGTCCTAGCAAATAAATGTTGTACCCTCACTTCAATAACCACCACCTAATATAATTGAAAGCACCACTTAAGCATATTTTGTGAACCTCTACTTCAACCCCTAACATCAAAATTTAACATTTACTCTTGTACGGACCACTCAACTTTCCTACTACTAAATTTTATGTTTAGATCACCGTCGATTTATATAAATGGACCATACTACATCAGACGATGTTTAGCCGAGTGAGGAATGCGATAAAGTAGTTACTGTTGATGAATCTGAAAGGTTGGTTGGTCATCTCTTTTCTTCACATAATGAAGCTTGGGTTTTTTTACAGGGAATACGCAAGGAAACATGGTTTTAGTGCACGTCGGGAATAACACGCCTAGATAGGAAAGGGAATGTGAAGAAACAAGAATTTTGTTGTTCAAAAGAAGGATTTTAGTCATCCAAGGTCCATACTATTGATCGTCAACGTGCTCAAAATCCAGTCACAAGGACTGGATGCAAGGTGAAAATCTTGGTGACAACAACAAATACAAACGAATAATGGGTTCTAAGTAAATCTTTTCAAGAACATAATCATGCATTGTGCACAACTGTTATGGCACAATTTATACGTACAAATAGAGCTGTGAGTAAGGCTAATGTGAATAAGGTAACAACATTGAAAGATGTTGGTGTTGGGACATCACAAGTAATAGATTATTTCACGCATCAGGTAAGGGGTTCTCAGAATGTTGGATTTACACATAAATACCTCTACAATGCACTTCAAAGAGGTAAAGCAAAGGAAAGCATCAATGGCATGCTAATGCACTAATTTCTTACTTTGATTATAAGAAACAAGATGACCCCGAGTTTTTATGACATACTCAGTAGATGAATCGGGGACATTGCATAATCTTATTTAGGCTGATTTAATATCGAGATCAGATTACACATACTTCAGTGATGTAATTATGTTTGACATAACGTACAAAGATAATTTGTATGGTTGACCAATTATGCCTATTGTTGGTGTCAATCATCACCATAGCATAATAGTATTTGCTACTGCAATAATCGCTGACAAAACGACTCAATCTTTCGAGTTAGTGCTACATAATTTTCTACATGCCATGATGAATAAATCACCTCTTTCAGTTGTGACCAATGGGGATAGGGCAATGTAGAGGGCTATCAGATCTGTTACCCCTTTTGTTAAGCACGGATTATGTTCTTGGCATCTTTCTGGCAATGCACAAGCTATCATTGATGACCTCAAATTTACAACAACAATTTTTTAAATGTATGGCTTCCTAGTGGACAAGAAAAGAATTTGATATTTAATGGCCTTCAATTATTTTAGAATTCAATGTCGAAAAGAATCTAATGGCTTCCTAGTGGTCATTTATTTTCCAATATTCGTTTTACACAAAGGTACGAGTCTATGAATGATTCATTTGCGATTGCACTGAAAAACACGAAGATATATTTAGACGTTGTTTGTGCAATTGAAGAAGACATTAGTAAAATGCATATCAATGAGTTGAAAGTGGATTACTTAAGTTCCCAGACAAAGTCATTCCAAATCACAAAATTGATTGACCTAGAAAGCCATGATGCTGAAATTTATACATGCGAATCATTTCAGATCTTCCAAGAAGAACCTTGTACCGGCTTGAGGAACAAATTCAGTCATTATTAGATGAATGTAAAAAAATTATTTTTTTCAAAGAACAAAGAAAAGAACAAAAGATTTGAAATTTGTTTTGTCTTCGTTACGAAAAGCGTAACATGCTCGTGTAGAAAATTCCTGACCGTAGGAATTCCATTTCGCCATCAATTTCACGTTCTGAAGCACTTGGATTAAACATATCTGCCTAAGTCTTTGATTCTAAGTATGTGGACTAAGGATACATAGACTTCTGGACCAAGTTTTGTTGACTTCAATGTACCCCATAAGTTTTGCAAATAGCACGGTTCACTTCTCTATGTGTAACATCAAGTCATTTATGCTGCATTGCATCAAAGATTGATGTGTCTTTCATAACCAAAAGAGATAAGATGAAAAGACTAACTGCCAAATTTGAACACTTGTTTGGTATGAAAGATTCAGTTCACCGAAGCAATGTTGTAAACGACATTCGTGACCCACAACGAAAACAAGGAAAGAGGAAAGAAGTACACAAGAAAAAGGTCCAGAAGAAAATTAGGTGATGTGAGTTCTACAACGGGGAAGGACACAATAAAGTAACATGTCCTCAATTAAAGCTCAGCTTGGAAACAAGTACACAACCTACAACAACAGAATTTATTTCAATACGTAATGAAATAGTCGTACGATCTCACAGATTATGACAATGATGTGAGTTACTATATCTATTTTACTATGATGTCTTAAATTTTTAATGCTCATTTATAATTTCAATCTCTCCATTATGTCTCAAGACAACGACAACCTTTGGAATACTGCAAGTATCGATCTACATATATCGTAAATATCATAACACCTGGTATGTATTACAAACATCTAAAAAATATTTGTTAAATTTGGTAACCTATCCTAACATATAGAATTTGTTGTAACTTTGATAATCACATACATAATTTCTTTCACATACATAATTTACAAGCTAATTGTGCTAAATAAATACATACAGAATTAGACAAACCAAACATCATTGTTTTTTTCTCTCTAACCGCCATCTATTTTTCCATATGTCTCATGCAAGCACTTGTCAACTCATTTCTTCTTTTCTTTTGTTCGTGATTTATGAGATCGTTTAATATTCTCATACGATCCCACTCTCCAACAACCTATATTCAAATTGTCATTATGTTACCATATCATTCAATCTAAGAGTTTACAAATTTAAAATCAAAGTAGTTTTTTAAACCACTTACCACTTCATCTGTTGATCCTCTAACAACGATCCCTTCCATCCACATCATCACAAAAATGTTGCAATCATGTCTGTTAAAAATATTGATTACCATAAATGTCAAATATGAAACCCTAATAAATATTTCACTTCTTACATAATCAAATTTCATACACATTCATTTGTGCATTCATTTTATGCTCCACAAATTTGAAACCTTTCAATAGGACCTTCAGCTGCTCACATGTCTTTACAAATTTAGCTTCCTTGTTATATTTATCTAATTCTGTCATTTGTGTGAAAAAGTATCAAGTTAGATTACAAAAAAATTATGTATTATAAAATATTTTTCCTTTCATTCATGCCAATTTCCCCGCATCTTGCACTCTCTTTTTGGCCCTTGGCGATGTAAATAGACTATCGTGAAGCATTGCTACGCGAGAAACCATATCCATCGCTAACAAATACCAATGGCTCTGACTATCATTTATTGTAATAAGGATCTAGAATAAATGTCACACCCAATTTAACAAAATACAACATTTCTTTATAAATATTTAAATACAAAACACCATTTGCAAATCAAATGGTATCTTGCCGTGTCACAATCGGTTAATTTGACATAGTATTTCAATATGGACTTTCAAAAGTCCACAACAACATCACCAGTTGGATTGTTATCTAACACCATTGACTGTATATCCCCGCTAATCATTATTAATTAATCATCCATATCACTTTATTTCAACATTTATTAATTTAACTCACCGCAAAGTTGTATGGAATGTAGGCAATCTACCACTTCCTCGGTATGTTCTTCTTCGATTTGTAAACCAACACCCAGCCGACCAAATCAATAACCTTACAAAATTAATTACACAATTTCGACCTATTCAATTCCATATAAATATACACACTTTAAACAAAAAAACAAGTTATACTTTCTATTTACCGCACCATTAACCCATGCACTAGGTTTTAACTTCGCAACGTCGGCTATTGTGGTATGTTAGTTTCCCAATTCGATTACAACTTCGATGTATAATATTTGTTTGAATAATTTTTTCAAATAAATATTTAAATATCACTCACAAAGTAATATATATTACTTACCTCAATGCTAACCCACTATTTCATACATAGTCACACATTGCACTTTCAAATACACCTATTTCTTTTGGTACTTTCAACTTTTTAGCATATTTTTGAACCTATAATTTTGATTATAAATATTAGTCACAACACGATAATCAAAATCAAATTCAATTTTCTTTTATTCATCTTACATTCTACTTCTTCTTAGGTGCAGTACATTTTGTATCTAACTCGACATCGATGACATTCTCATGTGTCCCCATATAATCATCAAACTCTTTTATGTTTTCCTTCCTCCTCACTTCATCCAACATTTCTTCATCATATTTTTTTAATTCATCATATTTTTCCTCCACATAACTCTTCATATATTTCATTTCAGTCATGATATTTTTCCCGTCATCGATTTGTTTTCAAGCTCTCTCATTACTCCCTTTAATTCCACCACTTATTTCACCACTCCATCAACTTTTTCCCCCACTTCCCCCTTAAGGCTCTCAATCGCCTCTTCGATTTTGGATTGTCTTTGCAAACAATCAGAAACAACTTGTTTAAGCTCCGCCAACTCAAACATCAAAATGTCAAATTTATTTGCACTCCCTCACCGAAATTCCCCAATCTACCTTCTTTTCTACCTTCTATTCTTCATTCTCTTCTACCTTATCTTTTTTCTCCTCTTCCTCTTTGCCAATAACCTTCAAAAATAAATTGCAATATTAAAACAGTTTTTTAAATCCTTAATATTATATAATTACTTTTATTACCCTTTATTTCTTTCTCAGTCTTTCCAAATTCAACTTTGTCATCGCTTGAACAACTTCTTCCTTGCCCCCATGCAAGGATGTGTGGCACTCCGGTTCTTTAGAAGGCAGTAACACTTGCAAAATCAAATAAAAAATCAAACAATAGAACCTACATTTGTAATGAACTTTATCATTTTCTATAATAATTATACTTAAAAGGTTTTCTAACCCAACACATCCTTCAATTCGTTTACCTATAAGATTGTTATATGGTGGGTGTCGAATCCAACAAATAATAATACTTGCTTTTAGAAATATAAATTGTAGTAGCGATAACCAAGGTCGAATCCACAGGGTTGGGTAGGCATATTTTAATGAAAATTAAAGCAAGGAAAATGGGTTTTGAAATTAAGAAAAATCAAAAGAAAAAGCAATTATAATCAACCAAAAATTTAGAGAAATTAATATCAAGAAAATATCCAACTAAAGGTATAATTTCATAATTGGTTCAAAGAATTGATCATAGATACAATGATAAATCTTCTATTTTCCACTAAATTGATTATGATTATTAACAAGCTCTAACAACCTATCTCTCCTTAGTTTCTTGATAATCAAGAGAAGCTCTTTTATTATTTCCCTTGTTAATCAACAACCCTAGACAAGCGCTTAAGATTTAATCTACCAACAACATTAACTACTAGAGAGACCACCAATTCTAGCCAACAAATACACAAGCTCGATTCATTTAGACTATATTATATACCTTTATAACATAATAAAAAATCAACTATGTTACTTTACCACTAATATTAGAACGTTTAAATAATTACGGATTTAAAGTTCTAAATGACAATTTATCAATTTGATAATTGAACAACGGGCCCTTTGCAAAAATCAATCAAGAAAATAATTCCTAATAAATATAGAAGATATATAAATATTGAAGAAATAAAAGAGCAATGAAAATTATTTAGATCTCACAATTCTTGAAGAACTAAAACTTCAATTATCCTTTAGTTGGAACAAAAGTATTTAGTACTCATAATTGAAAGAACACCAAAAAAAAAATTAAAGATGAAATCTGTAAATAATCCTAGAGAGAAAAACTTACTCCTATGAAAACCCTAGCTTCCCTTTTATAAGGATTGCCCTATTCTAGATAAGGAAGTTTTCCAAAAGTGAATCCCACCAAAATAGGGTTTTTTGAATACCCTCATCATTCTCTAAAGATAAGAATGTTTCAATAGAGTATTTCAGCCATTATTAAAGTCTTTTTCCCTTGTAAATTCGTAACCCTAATTTAGGGTTGTACGGACTGGTAAGGCGTGTCCACGCCTTAACTGCGAACTTCTTCTGCGATAGCTCAAGATAAATAAGTCGTGCTCACGTCTGATGCGAAAACCTCTTCTGGTCTTGCCACTTCTTAAATTCAGATTTTTCTCTTTAATTTGGGATTTTTTGAAGATCATGCTAATTATTAGAATTTGAACTTGTTTAATCCAAATCTTCAACCTAATCTCTAAAATACGAAATATAATCAAAATCCATGATTTAAGCAATTTTAGTTATTCAAATATGAGGAAAATATCATAGAATAAATGACTAATATGCATCTTATAAAATTCATTCACACTTAAAACAATGATTGTCCTCAAGCATACAATAGTTCAAATTCATAACTCTTCTCAACATTAATTTTTCTTCTT
The DNA here is from genome assembly GCF_006381635.1 of Hibiscus syriacus. Lineage (NCBI taxonomy): Eukaryota > Viridiplantae > Streptophyta > Magnoliopsida > Malvales > Malvaceae > Hibiscus > Hibiscus syriacus. The sequence goes on from NW_024062441.1 coordinate 360,854, forward strand.
CCTTTGCTTATCCTTCCATAATCAAAATTGTCATGCCTTAAGGACTCAAATCTAGACACAAGTAAGGAACGAGCAATTCATAGAAGAAATTCTCATAAACCAACACACATGAATAATCACTCCATCAATCTTTTCGAAATCAAAATGCAGTGGGATCTAATACCCTCACATTGGATTCACTCAATACGCTCGAGGTGTTTAATGTGCCAATAAACTCTCAAGCCAAAACATATAAAGATTTTTACCATAAGCTTGCTAACCTATCACATCCCCACCACTAATCAATGAATTGAATGCATAAAAACTTCAGGGTCTTAAACAAGGTGTACTGGGGCTTAGGTGAGGTTTGGTAGGGAATGAATTTGAGTTGTTTTATCGAAGGAATTATACAAACTTATCCACATGGAACTTAATCTCAAATTTTCTCTTTAAGCTACATAACCTTTTTTATTACACAAAATATCTTTTTTTCCTTTCCTTTGCATAATTTTTCTTCTTTTTTTCAAATGAAAGAGATTGCAACTCGAATTACTATATTCCGACATCTTCCAATCTTCTCAAGATAATTTGAATTTTCATGTGAAGAAGCTCATACAATCCTCCAATTCATGGTTCAAAAGAGGGGAATTAACAAAAAGGATTTGATATTTGCTTGTACCATGGTTAATTTCGAACAAAAAGGCTCAGGCTCAAAATTGGCTTTCTAAGGATGAGCATTAGGGTATGCTCTTTACAAAATTTAAATGGTTTCACCTAAATGCCCTTATCATTCTTGATGCATCCAATTCTAAAATGTGGTCTTCAACATGTATAGAAAAGCAAGTTCTAGAAAAATCAACTATGAATGGAAATCACTCAATCAAGAAATAGAGCATGCTATAAAATGAGTGCTCATTGGTTCAAAAACTCGCATAAAGGGTAAACATGTATCAAATCCCGTACATTTTCATTCAATCAGTCATCAAGAGTAATCAACAGTGTGTAGCAAATAAGAATTCAACTACTCAAATTAGTCCCCTATTATGCTTCAACTTAATTCGATAATTCACAACAATCCAAATCATGTAAGGATAAACATAGAAAGAATTTGGAATTTCGAAAAGAAAAATCACAAACAAGAACTAAAGCATACTTTTTTTTTTTCAAAAATTGAAGCAAAATTATGTTCAAAGCAAAACCATATATGAAATACTCTCCCCCACACTTACTCCATACATTGTCCTCAATGTATCAAAAGTAGATGCTCAAAAACCATAAAATAATAAGAGTAAAAATCTCCCCTGAAAATATTGAGCATCAACCATGATATCTGTCATGAGCTTGGGGTGAAGGTGGTGTGAATCCCATGTAGGCAAAGAAAGCTGTCATGTTTATTTCCTTTTGGGCAACTTTGTCTTCGAGTCTTGCAAGCTGATCACCAAATTGTCCTTGGGAGGATGTGGTGGATGTAGATGGCAAGTCGGTAGAAGTGTCGACCTCGTCATCATCATTGGCACTAAGTAGCTTCTGTTGTAGTCATGGCAGAACATGGCATGGAGGATAAAAATAGAAGATACTCTCTTTGCGTCCAAATAAACCCATCCCCTGTAAACAAGATAAGTCCAATGGCAACATCTTACAAGAAACATGAAGATCATTATTATGATGATCAATCAATTTTTCATGAACAACTAAGTGTGATTAGTGAACCTAAAATCAAGGGACGTTTGGTTTTGAGGACATAGTAAATTGTGAAGCTAACCAATATCCAATATTCACTTTGATTTTGTTTTGCATTCACCACAAAAAATAAATCTCAGCTTTTGTCAACACAGCAGTATAATATTTCCTACCCGAAAAAGTAAATGCAAGAAACCTATGAATGTATTTCAAGACAGGGTCACAGAGGTAGGTGTCATTGGATTTACTTAGGTCATAGTGATCAGCAGTGGAGAGAGTGTTATACAATCTAACTGGTTCAAAGGCCTCACTAAAATCACAAGAATTACTCAAATATTCATTAAACATAGCATATTCAAAGAGATAAATCCAAAAGCGAATTCAGTGATTGAGAGCTTAAATTCCTTTCCCATTAATCTAAACTTGCCTACTTGTGGGCTATGAAGTCTGAAATTAGCATGCTTATTAAACTCAAAAGTAGTGTATAATTCTCTGACTAATTCAATAAATGCAGGGCAATTTATGAGAAAGTAATTTTGCAACCCAATATTGTCAATGAGCTAAAAAAACAACAGTAAATATATCAAAGGCTTCCATTGTAGAAGACTGAATATACTTACAGGGAATGATGGGTCGTTTACAATCTCTTGATATCGTTATTTGTCTTTCTTTTTGTGAATGATAGACGCTCATTCATGTCTGTCTCAGACGGTGGAAGAATATGCTTTCTTTTGCCCAATCTTGTTCTCTTACGTTCTGGGGGGTTGTGGCCTGGAACTATGCCTTTTTTTTCCATGTCGGTTGCTCTCTATTGGTGGAGCACGTGCGTGGAGACTTGGGTTGGGTGGATCGGTGTTGTTCATCGGCGTCGGAGTCGGAGTATGGACTGAGCGATGACATGGTTCAGGTTAAGCGGTGTTGTTCGTCGGAGTTTGAGCATTGACTGAGCGGCGATGTGGATCGAGTAAAGCGATGATGTGCGGCGGTAGATGGCGTGTGACTGGTGGCTGTTCATCGGCTGGGCTGTTCGTCGGCAAGGACGCGTGTGGCTGATGGAGTATGGACTGGGCGGAGAGGGGCTGTGCACGACTGGTTATCATTGTTTTCCTGAAAAAGTAGATAAGATAGAGAAGAGGGGAAATAGGGCATAATAAAATGATTATTGGAGACGGTGTTTTATTTATAATTAAAATTTATTTTTTATTATTATTGTTTTTTCTTGCTTCCTAAACCAGAAGTGGTGTTGAGTTTAGACGTGGGCACATCTTATACAAAAACATCTTTTAGATAGTGAGGGACTTTAGGAATAATTATACTTTTATAAGGCGTGCCCACGGGTTACAAAAAATCATATTTTAACCTAAAGAAGAAAACAAGATTAATTGTACTCCAAAAAATCAAAAATCAAAATAAAAAAAAGAAAAAGAAAGAAATTAGAAATTGAAAAGGAAAAATTGGGTTGCCTCCCAAGAGCGCCTTTCTTTAACGTCTTTGGCTAGACCTTGTAGCTTCTCAATTATCCTAAGTTGGGTACTCCAAAATGGTTTGATCAACAGTATGCACCTGAGAACCTTCATAAAAAGGTTTCAAACGATGACCATTATATTAAATATTTTATTTGTATCTAAACTTTGTATTTCAACTGCACCATGAGGTAAAATATTAGTAACAACAAAGGGTCCGACCCATCTAGAACGTAATTTACCAGGAAATAATTTCAATCGAGAGTGATAAAGTATAACTTTCTGACCAATAGAGAAATGTTTCCTGGAAATTACATAATTATGGAAGGTTTTGGTCTTTCCCTTTTAAATTCTCGAGCTTTTATAAGCGTCATTACGAATATGCTCTAGCTCTTGCAGTTGTAATTTCCTTTGAACAATCGACTCATCCAACTTTGGTGTCTACATAAGAGAATGAAGAAGATTGGTGTAAGAAAGAGGTAACTCAATATAAGATACATTATGCCTTATGGTTTTGAGTGATTCTAGTTCTTGGATTGCATATTGGAAATCAAGATCCAACACAAACTTTTTCATGATTCCCTACAATCCTTCAGAAATGAAATTCATGTTAAGTGCAACTTTCAACTTGTCTTCATCATTTAGATCAAAAGTTTCTTGTAATAGAGGGTCAATAACATCCATAATAAAAACATAGGACACATCACTATGATATCTCATGACATCATAAATATTGAATTTAATAATTTCACCATCAAATTCCATGGTAAGTGTACCATCATTTAAATCAATTTTTGTCCTAGCTGTTTTAAAAAAATGGCATTCATAACAAAATTGATGTTGATTTAGAAGAATCATCTTCTTGCATATCAAGCACATAAAAATCTGCAGGAAAAACCAATTCATTAACTTGCACCAAAACATCCTCTAAAACTCCCTCAGGATATATATTAGATCTATCAGCAAGATGAATAATCACTCATATCTCTTTCAAAGGACCACCATTCAAATATGAGTGAGTAAATATAAAGAGGCATGAAATTTATTGAGGCTCCTAGATCTAACATTGCTCTCTTAATCTGAACATTACCGAGGTTACAAGGGATAATAAATATACATGGGTCCTTGCACTAGGGGTAGTTTTTTCTGAAAGACAGCTGAAATATTCTCTCCCATACTTACCTTTTCATTACCCTTTAGCTTTCTCTTATTGGTGCACAATTCTTTGAGAAATTTAGCATATCGAGGTACTTGTTTAATTACATCAAGTAAAGGAATATTTACCTCGATCTTGTGAAATGTCTCAAGAATTTCTTTCTCTTCTGCTTCTTTCTTGGACTTAGTGAATCTAGCGGGAAAAGGAGGATTTGTTACCAATACCTTCGGTTGTTCGCTTTCGAGTCCTTTGGGTTGGTCTTTTATAGTTTGGGAAGCAATAACTTCCTTTTCAGTTTCTTCCTCTAAGGCTCTCCCATGTGCCAATGGATTAGGTCCCTTCAACTCCTTCACACTTCTCAATGTGATTGCATTAGTATTTTGCTTTGGATTAACAATGGTTTGTGAATATAGCTTACCTTGGGATTTTAACTGACTCACGGAACTTGCCAATTGACCCATTTGATTCTCCAAATTTTTTATGTTTGTTCTTGTCTCTTGCTAAAATTGTTGTGTAGTTGTTGCAAGTGATTTGATAATTTCTTCTAGAGACATACCTGGTTTTGAAGAAGACTGCTTAGGTGGAAAATGCTGGAATTGCGATGGTCTTGGTCCTTAGCTAAGGTTAGGATGATCCATTCATCCTGGATTATAGGTATTTAAGTAATGATCATTAATTCCTTTGTGGTGGGCCTATAAACCTTCCAACTGTATTGGCGTGTTCATGAGAACCATCTTGAAGTATAAGGCACATGTCAGTTGGGTAACCAATCGTAGCATATATCCCACAAGTTTTCACTTGATGTGTGTTTCTTACAACAATTTGTTGAACAAGGAGGTGACATGCGATAATTGATGTTCAATGGAAGACGAACCTACCTCATTCACCTTTCTTGAAGATGTGTTTTGCCTAAAGCCAAATTGTTGTGAATTGGCGGCCATGATGGAGATCAATTCCTTAGCATCACGAAGAGTCTTATTCACTATGGCACCTCCACTAGTTGCATCCATCATCTTTCTATCCATGGGTAGTAATCCTTCATAGAAATATTAGATGAGAAGTTACTCAGAGATCCTATGTTGAGGGCAGCTTACACACAGTTGTTTGAATCTTACCAATACTCATGAAAGGCCTCGGTATCCTTTTGTTTTATTCGACATATCTCTCTTCAAATGCCAGTGGCTCTTGAAGCATAGAATTGTTTTTCAAGAAATAACCTCACCATCTCTGCCCAAGTAGTCACAGAACCAGAGAGTAAATAGAAGAGCCAATCTTTAGCTTTATTGGTTAGCAAGAACAGAAAAGCACACAGTTTGATCTGCTCTTCAGTCACTCCTTGCGGTCTCATACTTGAACATACCACGTGGAATTCCTTGAAATGCTTATGAGGATCTTTATTCTCAAGTCCATGAAAAGTAGGCAACAAATGAATCAAACCAAATTTTAGTTCAAAAGCTACCTCCAAAGCTAGGTAGTCAATGCAGAGCGGTTGTTGATTCACATTTGGTGCATCAATTTCTCTTAAAGTTCTATATTCGTTGGCTATTGTTCCTTCTATTTCAAAATCACTGGATGAATCAACCAAGTTGAGTACAAATTCTAATTCAGGGGATGAAGAAGAAGAAGCTTGTATGTTGCGCAATTTAGTTTCTTTTCTTAACCTGCAAGTGGTCTTCTATATCAAAGGCTTCCATTGTAGAAGACTGAATATACTTACAGGGAATGATGGGTCGTTTACAATCTCTTGATATCGTTATTTGTCTTTCTTTTTGTGAATGATAGATGCTCATTCATGTCTGTCTCAGACGGTGGAAGAATATGCTTTCTTTTGCCCAATCTTGTTCTCTTACGTTCTGGGGGGTTGTGGCCTGGAACTATGCCTTTTTTTCCATGTTGGTTGCTCTCTATTGGTGGAGCACGTGCGTGGAGACTTGGGTTGGGTGGATCGGTGTTATTCGTCGGCGTCGGAGTCGGAGTATGGACTGAGCGACGACATGGTTCAGGTTAAGCGGTGTTGTTCGTCAGAGTTTGAGCATTGACTGAGCGACGATGTGGATTGAGTGAAGCGATGATGTGCGGCGGTAGATGGCGTGTGACTGGTGGCTGTTCATCGGCTGGGCTGTTCGTCGGCAAGGACGCGTGTGGCTGATGGAGTATGGACTGGGCGGAGAGGGGTTGTGCACGACTGGTTATCATTGTTTTCCTGAAAAAGTAGATAAGATAGAGAAGAGGGGAAATAGGGCATAATAAAATGATTATTGGAGACGGTGTTTTATTTATAATTAAAATTTATTTTTTATTATTATTGTTTTTTCTTGCTTCCTAAACCAGAAGTGGTGTTGAGTTTCGACGTGGGCACATCTTATACAAAAACATCTTTTAGATAGTGAGGGACTTTGGAATAATTATACTTTTATAGGCGTGCCCCGGTTACAAAAAATCATCTTTTAACCTAAAGAAGAAAACAAGATTAATTGTACTCCAAATCAAATCAATAAAAAAAATAAAAAGAAAAAGAAAGAAATTAGAAATTGAAAAGGAAAAATTGGGTTGCCTCCCAAGAGCGCCTTTCTTTAACGTCTTTGGCTAGACGTTTTAGCTTCTCAATTATCCTAAGTTGGGTACTCCAAAATGGTTTGATCAACAGTATGCACCTGAGAACCTTCATAAAAAGGTTTCAAATGACCATTATATTAAATATTTTATTTGTATCACTTTGTATTTCAACTGCACCATGAGGTAAAACATTAGTAACAACAAAGGGTCTGACCCATCTAGAACGTAATTTACCAGGAAATAATTTCAATCGAGAGTGATAAAGTATAACTTTCTGACCAATAGAGAAATGTTTCCTGGAAATTACATAATTATGGAAGGTTTTGGTCTTTCCCTTGTAGATTCTCGAGCTTTTATAAGCGTCATTACGAATATGCTCTAGCTCTTGCAGTTGTAATTTCCTTTGAACAATCGACTCATCCAACTTTGGTGTCTACATAAGAGAATGAAGAAGATTGGTGTAAGAAAGAGGTAACTCAATATAAGATACATTATGCCTTATGGTTTTGAGATTCTAGTTCTTGGTTGCATATTGGAATCATGATCCAACACAAACTTTTCATGATTCCCTACATCCTTCAGAAATGAAATTCATGTTAAGTGCAACTTCAACTTGTCTTCATCATTTGATCAAAAGTTTCTTGTAATAGAGGGTTAATAACATCCATAAAAAACATAGGACACATCACTATGATATCTCATGACATCATAAATTGAATTTAATAATTTCACCATCAAATTCCATGGTAAGTACCATCATTTAAATCATTTTTGTCCTAGTTTTAAAAAAATGGCATTCATAACAAAATTAATGTTGATTTAGAAGAATCATCTTCTTGCATATCAAGCACATAAATCTGCGGGAAAAACCAATTCATTAACTTGCCCAAAACATCCTCTAAAAAAACTCCCTCAGGATATTAGATCTATCAGCAAGATGATAATCACTCATTCTCTTTCAAAGGACCATTCAAATATGAGTAAATAAAGAGGCATGAAATTTATTGAGGCTCCTAGATCTAACATTGCTCTTAATCTGAACATTACCGAGGTTACAAGGGATATAAATATACATGGGTCCTTGCACTAGGGTAGTTTTTTTGAAAGACAGCTGAAATATTCTCCCATACTTACCTTTCATTACCCTTTAGCTTTCTCTATGGTGCACAATTCTTTGAGAAATTTAGCATATCGAGGTACTTGTTTAATTACATCAAGTAAAGGAGGATTTACCTCGATCTTGTGAAATGTCTCAAGAATTTTCTTTCTGCTTCTTTCTTGGACTTAGTGAATCTAGCGGGAAAAGGAGGATTTGTTACCAATACCTTCGGTTGTTCGCTTTCGAGTCCTTTGGGTTGGTCTTTTATAGTTTGGGAAGCAATAACTTCCTTTTTAGTTTCTTCCTCTAAGGCTCTCCCATGTGCAATGGATTAGTCCCTTCAACTCTCCTTCACACTTCTCAATGTGATTGCATTAGTATTTTGCTTTGGATTAACAATGGTTTGTGAATATAGCTTACCTTGGGATTTTAACTGACTCACGGAACTTGCCAATTGACCCATTTGATTCTCCAAATTTTTTATGTTTGTTCTTGTCTCTTGCTAAATGTTGTGTATTGTTGCAAGTGATTTGATAATTTCTTCTAGAGACATACCTGGTTTTGAAGAAGACTGCTTAGGTGGAAAATGCTGGAATTGCGATGGTCTTGGTCCTTAGCTAAGGTTAGGATGATCCATTCATCCTGGATTATAGGTATTTAAGTAATGATCATAATTCCTTTGTGGTGGGCCTGTAAACCTTCCAACTGTATTGGCGTGCTCATGAGAACCATCTTGAAGTATAAGGCACATGTCAGTTGGGTAACCAATCGTAGCATATATCCCACAAGTTTTCACTTGATGTGTGTTTCTTACAACAATTTGTTGAACAGAGGAGGTGACATGCGATAATTGATGTTCAATGGAAGACGAACCTACCTCATTCACCTTTCTTGAAGATGTGTTTTGCCTAAAGCCAAATTGTTGTGAATTGGCGGCCATAATGGAGATCAATTCCTTAGCATCGTGAAGAGTCTTATTCACTATGGCACCTCCACTAGCTGCATCCATCATCTTTCTATCCATGGGTAGTAATCCTTCATAGAAATATTAGATGAGAAGTTGCTCAGAGATCCTATGTTGAGGGTAGCTTACACACAGTTGTTTGAATCTTACCAATACTCATGAAAGGCCTTGGTATCCTTTTGTTTTATTCGACATATCTCTCTTCAAATGCCAGTGGCTCTTGAAGCATAGAATTGCTTTTCAAGAAACAACCTCACCATCTCTGCCCAAGTAGTCACAGAACCAGAGAGTAAATAGAAGGGCCAATCTTTAGCTTTATTGGTTAGCAAGAACAGAAAAGCACGCAGTTTGATATGCTCTTCAGTCACTCCTTGCGGTCTCATACTTGAACATACCACGTGGAATTCCTTGAAATGCTTATGAGGATCTTTATTCTCAAGTCCATGAAAAGTAGGCAACAAATGAATCAAACCAAATTTTAGTTCAAAAGCTACCTCCAAAGTTGGGTAGTCAATGCAGAGCGGTTGTTGATTCACATTTGGTGCATCAATTTCTCTTAAAGTTCTTTATTCGTTGGCCATTGTTCCTTCTATTTCAAAATCACTGGATGAATCAACCAAGTTGAGTACAAATTCTAATTCAGGGGATGAAGAAGAAGAAGCTTATATGTTGCGTAATTTAGTTTCTTTTCTTAACCTGCAAGTGGTCTTCTCGATCTCAGGATCGTATTGGAGTTCACCTGCATGAAAAGAACGAGGCATCAAAATATGTCTAAATGACACCAATCCCCGACAACTGTGCCAAAAATTTGGTGGGTGTTGAATCCAACAAATAATAATACTTGCTTTTAGAAATATAAATTACAGTAGCGCTAAGCAAGGTCGAGTCCACAGGGATTGGGTAGACTTCTTTTAATGAAAATTAAAGCAAGGAAAAGGGGTTTTGAAATTGATAAAAATCAAAAGAAAAAGCAATTATAAGCAACCAAAAATTTAGAGAAAATAATATCAAGCAAATATCTAACTAAAGGTATAATTTCATAATTGGTTCAGAGAATTGATCATATATACAATGATAAAATCTTCTATTTTCCACTAAATTGGTTATGGTTATTAACAAACTCTAACAACCTATATCTCCTTAGTTTCTTGATAATCAAGAGAAGCTCTTTAATTATTTCCCTTGTTAATGAACAACCCTAGATAATCGCTTAAGATTTAATCCACCAACATCATTAACTACTAGAGAGACCACCAATTCTAGCAACCAAATACACAAGCTCGATTCATTTAGACTAGATTATATACCTTCATAACATAATAAAAAATCAACTATGTTACTTTACCACAAATATTAGAACGTTTAAACAGTTACAGATTTAAAGTTCTAAATGACAATTTATCAACCTGATAATTGAACAACATGTCTTTTGCAACAATCAATCAAGACAATAATTCTTAATAAATATAGAAGATATATAAATAGTGAAGAAATAAAAGAACAATGAAAATTATTTAGATCTCACAATTCTTAAAGAACCAAAACTTCAATTATCCTTTAGTTGGAACAAAAGTATTTAGCTAATCATAATTGAAAGAACACAAAAAGAAAATAAAGATGAAATATGTAAATAATCCTAGAGAGAAAAACTTACTCCTATGAAAACCCTAGCTCCTCTTTTATAAGGATTGCCCTATTCTAGATAAGGAAGTTTCCCAAAAGTGAATCCCACTAAAATAGGGGTTTTTGAATACCCTCATCCTTATCTAAAGATAAGAATGGTTGAGTAGAGTCTTTCAGCCGTCATTAAAGTCCTTTTCTCTTGTAAATTTATAACCCTAATTTAAAGTTATATGGACTAGTAAGGCGTGCCCACGCCTTAACTACGAACTTATTCTGTGATACCTTAGGATAAATAAGTCGTGCCCACGCCTTATGTGAAAACCTTTTCTAGTCTTGCCACTTCTTGAATTCTGATTTTTCCTCTTTAATTTGGGATTTTGTGAAGATCATGCTAATAATTATATTTTGAACTTGTTTAATCCAAATCTTCAACCTAATCCACAAAATACGAAATATAATCAAAATCCATGATTTAAGCAATTTTAGTTATTCAAATATGAGGAAAATGTCATAGAATATATGTCTAATATGCATCTTATCACTATGTACCCTTTGAGGTATGTGTGGCATATGGACTTGTAAAAGCTATTGATTGCATCAATCAATTTGTCATGGACAAATTGAGCCCAATTGAATGGTATTTTCAACCCTTCGCGACAAATCAACTTCATATTATCCTTCCCCGGGGATGTATTACCTGTTGGATAAAGAAAGATTACGAAAAGATACAATAATACATAGGCTTTCAGGTTATCCCCATCATAACAATCGATTTTAATATCTTCCTCAAGTGCAACATATGTTACCTTGGTCTTTAAACCATACTTGTTGGCAAGTGTTTCTAGTTCGCCCTCTTAATTACTTCTTCAACACTACTGTCTTTATCTTGTAGCCCCAATACGGCTACAACACATGGGACCCCCCAGAGGAAATGAATATTCATCGAACAAAACTCGATAATTTTTCACATCAAATTCCTCCATCAACAGTCGACACAATTCCCTCCGAATTGGTTTATCCTTCACTCCAATCAAAGATCTAAATCACATTTCTTTCAGCACATGTTCTTTCTTCTTGTCCTTTAAGTGTTCAATTATGTCTTTAACTCTTTTGATGCTACACCTTGTCGACAATTCCTACATTTTTTACAAATATATAATGTTAGTTTTTTTATATATCATTTATCACAGTATTTACAAGTTTAATGAATACCTTATTTTCATGTGATTTCCTTTAAGCTTTGTATTTTTCTCTATCATTTTTGGACAATGTCGTATATGGTTCCTTCTCAGCATCACTCATCGAGTTCCAATTGTCCAAAACATCCTGTCTTACTTGAAATTAAGCATAAATATTTTTTAATCAATAAATTAACGCTAAATAGTACTCATTCTAAATTCAATTTACATACATTCCTTCATCCTTTGGCATTCAGTCATATTGTCAAGATTTGAAATTTGTAATCAATTTCAAGTTCTTAAATACTTTAATTCAATTACCATTTCAACAACAATTACACAAATACATTTATACTTACAAGAAGTACATATATCCACCCAGTGGTTGCTTTCGATTTTCTTTGGTCTCAATCTCCAGCTCCATTTCAAATGAATCTTCTCGAACAACAATTGAGAGATCCATTGACTTCATTTATCGTTCATATATCAGTTTATGAACATTAAAGTATTAAATTAAATCAAATACATGTTAGATATAGTTTATCCAATATACAAGTATCGATAACTAATTCTATAGTAACTGCTTGCGTTCAAAGGAATGGAAATAGTTTATAATACAAATATCGATACCTATAACATATACAACCTACAATAATAATTTCTACCTATAATGATCTATAAAAGTATCGATATTTATTTTCTACCTAGAATATCAATTTCTACCTATAATCGATCTCAAATCCTTCTTTACTTTAAAAACCCTAAACCCTAACTCATATTTCCAAATACTATAATAATATAAATTAGGGTTTTGACAACATACCTTCTGATTCAATTCTGATCAGGGGTACCCTTTCGTTTCACATCAACAAAAAACTACGATTTCAAAAACGCCTCGCTTCTATTTTGTAGCAACCAAAACACTTCGATTTCAAAAACCACGAGCCTTTTATATAATGCCTTCTATTTCACAACAACGTATGCCCCTTCTAATTCTCTGTTATGCATTCACAATATTGTAACCGGTTATGTTAATTATATTTAATTGATACTATTTCCCAAGTATCGATACTTTTGTGTAAGGTATTGATACTTTAGAGCCATTTTTCATTTTTGTAATTCTTTTAAATTACTAAAGTATCAATACTTGTATATATATACTTACAAAAATATTGATACCAAACTATAACATATTATGTTAATGTCACAATTCTGGTAGCGCTTAATCGGTTTTGTCAAATTGAAAACCGATATTATCAAATTCCAACTGGTTGAGCTAAACCGATTTTGTCCAATTTCAACAGGTATTGTCAAGTTCCTACTGGTTTTGTCCATTTCAGCTGTTTGTCAAATTCGTAACCGGTTTTATCAAATTTCAACCGGTTTTGTCAAATTTCAACTTGTTATATTGTCATGTATCGATACATGTGTGTAAGGTATCGATACTTTCGAGCTATTTTTATTGCAATTCTTTTAAATTACTAAAATACCAATACTTTTATACATATACTTAAAAAAATGTATCGATACCAAACTATAACATATAATGTTTAAGTCAACATTTTTGGTCTCGATAAACCAGTATTGTCAAATTTTAACCGGTTTTCTTCACTTTCTTATATTTTACTATATATCTGATGAGTGTTCTGAATCGATAATATTTGCTCGTTAATTCTTCGATCTTATGGATTTATTGCTGCTAATTTGGTTGTGTTATGCTTATTTTTGTGCAAGGTCTTACTCTCTAGAATTAGTAGTAAAACGGGCGCATTCTGTAATTTTTATTATTATTTGGTCACGGCTAGAGACATGGGCACGACTCTTGGCATGACACGTTTTGACTTGACAGTTTCTAGAAGGTACAGTCAGCACTTCTAGAAGAACAAATAGATCAGCCCCACATTTCTACAATTCAGATTTGAATTAAACTCATGTTTTAAGATATTATTTTAATTTTATCTTTAGGAATTTTAGTTTAAATAGTTTTAAGTATTTTTATTAGGATTTAGAATATTATTTTTATTATATTTTATCTATCAATTATTTTAGTTGTTTTTAGGAATTTGAAGGCTATAAATACCCTCTCAGGGTAAGCCTGGAAACATATCTCTCTCATATGAGAATTAAATCTTCTTTTTCTCTTTAGCTTTTTCTCTATTTTTTGCATACTTCTTTTATTTCCCTTTAAAATTTTGTTTTTAAATATGCTAAGTATGACTTTGGTCATGCTCAGCTAAATTTCTTTTAAGCCGAAGTCTACAGAGAATGCTCAATTCCAAACGTGAGAATTGTAAGGAACTTAAATTGCTTCAGATTTCTCTCTCTGTTTTCTGAGCTTACTTTTCAAATCAAAACGATTTTCAAAACCAAAAGTTGAAGTTGATCTGGATATTGTTATGGTTAACGTTGGAAGAATGATTAGCTTATTGCAGCACATTCAACTTCCCGAGAACACACTTAGCAAAATTGTTTGCTAAGAGGAAACCAAGATCGGAATCAGTTATTGTTGAAACAAAATAATCCGAGTCGACAGCGAAGAATTGTCCTTGTAAGCCGACGTGAATCTTGGAGTAAAGATAAGTTTCGATGATCCGAGGAATTTGAGACAAAGCTAAAGTCTGAAGCTGCTTTTACCATAAGTTTTCTTTATCTCAATTTATTTATTTTATTTATTTGTTTATTTAATTTTTTATCTCATTATACTTATTTAAATAATTTAAAACTCCTTTTTATCTTTATTTCTATTTTTAAAATCATTATTTATTATTTTATTATTTTCCTTTTTTATTTTATTTTATTCTATCTTTTGAATTTCATCTGGAATTCTATCTTCTTCTAAAATCAAGAAAGAGTTTTACTAAATCAGCAGCACCACAGTCCCTGTAGATCGACACTGCTTCTCTATACTACATTTTCCTTTCTATTATTAAGAAGTCGGAATTATTTTAATAACAAAATGGTAACAGCCTTTTAATTTTTATCATTCTTTTACTTCTTCCTTACTCTTGTTAAGAGAAAGAAAACAATATTGCTTTGCAGTGTATATATCATTTCGCATGTAAGTGTAAATCTAAAACTTGTTTATGCGGTCAAATGTTTAGATCTGAATTATCATTCATATATTCTCATAAGCTAGAAGGGAGGAGCTTTAGTTTTACACAAACCTACAGAAACAGGTATTTTGTAAACACCTCTTATAAGTGTGCGATCCTTGTCAAATTTGCTATGAATATGATCATTTGTGTATTTCATAAATGAATTAAAAATACTTAACTTTCCCTTGATAGATTATTGTGAAATTTGGTTATTTAGAGCTTTGAAGTTTCTTGGACTTATAACTCTAACCATGGATTATTTGTTTTAGAATTGCTCTTAGCTTGACAGTTTGGTTCTAATTTGATTAAATTATTAACATCTGTGTTCTAGGAAGGGTTACTCCCGAAAGTGTAATATTCAGCTTTGGAACTGTCCTTCTGGATCTTCTCAGTGGAAAACACATTCCTCCAAGTCATGTAAGTATTATCCATTTACTACTCTTTAGTTTCTTAGAAAGCTGTAACTATGTACATGATGAAGTGAATCCACAATTTCAATTGTGCATATTTTCGGTTATTACTGATTACACCTTAGGGAAAAATTGAATGATCATTAAAAATGGGGTTCTTGTTTCAAAATGTTGAATAAATAGATACCAAGGATCTGTGATTTCTTACCAATGGTGAAATTATAACTACACATGTTTAGCTTTGTTTTTATTGTACATTTTCAATGATTTGATATGATGACTCTACCTAATTTATGCATGATGATTTTTCATGAAGAATTAACGAATAAAAGTATTATTTCTGTGGCCACTTCAATTTTCCTGTCTTTAGTTCTACATCCTTATTTCTAAATTTTGGAGTATTATTTTCAAATATATATATATATATATTTATTCATATATTATTTTATGCAGGCTCTTGATATGATACGGGGCAAAAACATTCTTCTCTTGATGGATTCATATCTAGTGGGAGACTTTTCTACTGAAAAGGCAACCGTTGTCTTTGATCTTGCCTCACAATGTTTGCAATATGAACCAAGGGAGCTGCCAAAGACCAAAGATCTTGTCACCGCACTTTCCCCATTGCAAATAAACCCGATGTGAGCCCATCTTTTTTGTCCTCCACTCTTCCCCCAAATTTCCACAATTTTCCTTTTTGGATATTCATGTGGAAATATTGTTTGCATTTGGTGTTTTGTTTTAAGGGAAATAGGGAATATCAGAATTTGTATGTTATCAGACTTCGAGGACTCGAGTCTTTAGGTTCCATCTTATGTGATGTTGGGAATTCCCAAACATGAAGAGGGGCCTCCTACACCTCAACAACCCCTGTCTCCAATGGGTGATGCCTGTTCACGGAAATCTCACAGCTATCCATCAAATTTTGGTAATGAAACATTACAAAGATGATGAAGGAACAAATGAGGTAACTGTATCATAAGTATGTAGATTTTTGGATGTTTGTATATTATATATGGTACTAAATCCCTTTGGATACGTACTGGTTCAGCTCTCCTTTCAAGAGTGGACTTAACAAATGAGAGATATGTTGGAGGCAAGAAAGCAAGGAGATGTAGCATTTCGTAACAAAGATTTAGAACTGCTATAGATTGTTATTCTCAGGTATACATTTTTATTTCATACTGAGATGAAGAGATTACATCTATTCATGGAATTTGTATGGTCCGAAAAGGTGCAGAGCCTGCTGTTCTGATTAATTTACCTAATGGTGCTTCTTGTAAGTTATCAATTGGAACCTGGGGATTTTTTCCCTGTAGAAAAAATGAAGGTGGGGAAATCTGAGACTTGTTTCTTGTATCGGAGCATGTTTTGACAGCATGATAGATAATTGGCACAAGGAAAAAGATGTCATTTTTATGCATTAATGCTTATTTATCCATTTCTTTGCAGTTCATAGATGTTGGAACCATGGTTTCTCCAACCGTTTATGCACGCAGAAGTCTTTGTCATCTTTTGTGCGATCAAACTAATGCTGCCCTTCGAGATGCAATGCAAGCACAATGTGTGTACCCGGACTGTTCAACAGCATTTTACATGCAGGCTGTCGCCCTGTCCAAGTTAGATATGCAGAAGGATGCAGCTGACATGTTGAATGAAGCCGCTGCACTAGAAGAGAAACGGCAACTAGGCGGAAGATGATCTTGAGAAGTTGGTTCAAGTTTGTGGCTCTGTAATATTCTTTTTTTTTGTTTTGTTAGGGCGGAGCTAAAGATCGAAATTGTTTGGGGCTGTTGTTACAATCAAACACGCTGAGATTAATGTACGATGAAAACTGGGATGGTGATTTTGTGCAAGATGTTGTGTAATCACCATTAACTTCAAACTTGGCAAAATCTGAACCACCAAAAAAACAAACTTTTTTGCCCTGTAATCTCCATTTATTATTATTATTTTATTATTATTATTATTCTTTTATTTTATTATTATTATTAATTCAATATATATATATATATATAAACCCAAACAATATCAAGCAAACCCAAAAAAACAATTAAACGCCCATATGTACATGTAACCCATTAACCAGTCCATACCCATTACAAATCCATTCACACCTAGCCCAAACATATTACAATCAGACCAACAAGCTTAGGGTTATCAAAAAGAGAGAACCCTAGTTAGTGATGAATAGTTGTTGCCACCGTCAGCTGTGTCCCCTCGGATTCCAGCTGTGTCCACGTCTTCAGCTAAAGGTCCTGAGCCTTAACTTGTCCTATGCTCCATGTCGGGGCGATTTGACTAAACTTATACATTTTCACCGTAATATTTTTTTTCTAACACCCTTTTACTAATATTTTTCGAAGTATTACCCTTTCGGCTGAGGTGACACAAAGGCGCATTCCTGGGGACGTGTTTTACATGGGTTTATGCTGACTGAGATGCCATGCATATAAGGTGTATCTACGGGGACGCACTTTCACGGGGTTCTGCTGAGTCGGATGCCACGGGGTTCTGCTAACTAGTAGCTGATTTACAGAAAAAAGTGGTTGCATCAAATGGGATGTTGATTACAAATTTTTCTCGCACCCGTGAATTGTTTCGTGTAACCGAAATGCCACGTCCGCTACAAGGGATTGAAGCTAACTCTTTCAGAGTTAATCTGCAAGAGAAGCGGTGCGATTGTGGTTTCTTTCAAGCACTTAAATATACATACTCTCATATCATTGCAGCTTGCTCATATTCGCATTTGGACTACAAAAATTATGTTGATCCCGTATACCAACTTTCACAAGTATTCAAGGTATATGAATTTGAGTTTCCGCCCATAGGAAACGAAAGAGACCCAAATGAGATTCAAATTTGGCTTATAATTGTACCAGATTCATTGCTATTGAGGGACTCAGGTCGTCCAAAATCTACTAGAATACATTGTGATATGGATATTCGGGAGAAGTCAACAGAACAAAAACGATGTGGGCATTGTAGAAACATCGAGCACAATAGAAAAAAATATCCAGCTCTGTTATCATCACATAATTGTTAACCCTTATGTAATTAATTAGCTGACCCTATTCTCATATGTAATGGGGTGAGGGGGAGGTGGGTAGTAGGCTGCCCCCAACGACAGGTTAAGAGCAGGTTTCTTGGAAGACCTCCGGCAGTCAGAATTATGAATTGCCCACTGTGGGACTCGATCCCACGACCACAAGGTTAAGAGCCTTGCACTCTACCAACTGAGCTGGACGGGCAATTCCCCTTATGTAATTAATATTCTATTTAAATGAATGTTTTTGTTTCTAATATTTAAATGTAATTGTATTTTCTATAGTTTTTCAATGTATGTACACCTAAATAATTTTTTTAAAAATTTGTATTTAAAAATTATTTTATGATATTTATTTAATATAATAATTAATATTATTTATTATAAAAATTAATTATTAATTTTAAAATATTATAATAATTCCACCTTCTAAGTAGAGAAAAAATATTAAATTAAACAAATTAAAAGTTATAAAAAATTTTATGTATACGATGGCACATTTCATGTTCTGATTGGAGGATTAAATTTATTAAATTAAATTAAAAGTAAGACTAAATTGATAAAATATGTAAGTATTGAAGATTAAATGTGTAATTATACTATTTTTATTAACTTATGCATCAATATTTTTGTTAACTATTGATAATAGATGACTAGATTGATAACATTTAAATAATTACGTGATAAAATTAATAAATCGATAATCAAAATAAAAAAATAATAGATATATAACCATACGTGTAATATTATAATTTCATACATTTTTTCCTATAGCTTCAATAAGATCAAAGCTAGTTTTCATCTATTGTTTCATCCGATTAATGTCGCGTGGAATGGGTGAATGCCAAAGTCCTTGAAACATATAACACTAAAACCTAAATTCACTTCACCTTTAACACACATTTAAAAAATACATTCGATAATTCTTAAATTATAACTGAAACACTTTACATAATATATTAATAATTTATAATAACAATAAAAATAAAATCTTTATTATTAAAGAAAATATCAGCGTGGCATCCAACTCAGCAGAACCCATATAAAGCGCATTCCCGGGGATGCGCTTTATATGGGATGCGCCTTACACGTGTGACATCTCAATCAACATAAACTCAGGTAAAACACTTCCCCGGGGATGCGCCTTTGTGCCACCTCAGCAGAAAATGTGCTACTTCGGAAAATATTAGTCAAAGGGTGTTAGAAAGGGAGAATTTCGACGAAAAAGTGTTAGTTTAGTCAAATCGCCCATGTCGGCTGGTCTCTCTTGAAGGTACACGCCAGCCCCAGCAGTGGTCCCTCCAAGCCACGTCTTCGCCACATATGCACCAATGGCCTCCAAAAGCCCCAACCCAGACATGCAAGCAAGTTAAAGAAGAAATGAGTAGTATTTTTTGGCATGTCATTTTTCTTTGTAAAACGGGGGTCGATATAAAATGAAAAACAATGTACGGAGGGTGGACTCTTCCCCGATAGAGGCTCCCATTCGAAATAGAGAGAAAAAAACAGTGGAGAATCCTTTTCCCTCGAAAATAATTTGTAACAGAGTATTTCCCATTTCTTTCTTTCGAACCAAAAATCAATACAAAGACAAGGATTTTCTCAAGAAGGTATTCTAACCTTCATCTTTTATTTTCCTAGCAGCAAGCTTTCAATGTTCGAAGTAAAAATAAGGAAAGGGGGTATTTTCGTTTAACTTAGGAGTTCGAGCTCTTCGTTGGAGGTCTAGTTCGTCGCCGGAGATAGGGCTGTTGAGATAGAGAGCCGAGCGGTTGTGGGTTGATTTTGGCGTTTAGGGACTCTTTGTTTTAGCTATTAGGATTCTAGAATAGAGAAGGGATAGTCGGAGCCTTTTTTTAGGTTGGTGTTAAGGGGGTTTGGCCACCGTCGGTGGTGGCCAAAATGATGAGCGGTGTCGGTTTAAGCCGATAAACGGCTTGGGTTTTGGCCTAGAGGGTTTTCGAACAAGAGGGAGAAGTGTTTACCTTGGGTTTCTTTGGGTGTCCGGCCATGGTGGTGGGTGTTCAGAGATTAAGAGTGTCCACCGATGAGCGATGGCCTACGCGACCATTAATCTTTTGTGGGGGTGCCGTTTGTGAGGGGTTGGCGACCGCATGTTTGGAGAGGGGTCGACGACCGCATGTTTGGAGAGGGGGAGGGTTGAGTTTCAAAGAAAATAAAAGAGGGGACTTTAGTTTTTTAGGGTTTTAGGTTTAACAAAAAATAGAAAATATGACATATATGTTAGAACTTTAGGTCTAATCACCCTTAGACCCCGAACGTTTAGCACATATTTACATTTTGGTCCCTTTCATTTTTTATTTATTGCATTCGAAATTAACCAACAATTTATGTTTTATTTTATTTTGGTCACCACGTCCCCTATTTATTTTATATTTCTTCGAATTTGACATGCTGATTTTTATTATTTTTATTTTGATCACTTAATTGCATTTCATTTTTATAATTTTGATATGCTGATTTTTCTTGTTTATATTTTAGTCACTTTTACGTTTTATTTTATTTTATTTTTGACATCTTGTTTCATTTTATTTTAATTTAGTCATCATTTTTCTATGGTATTTATCTGAAATTAGCTATTGACTTTTATATCAGTTCATTTTAGTCATTGGTTGCTTCCTTTTTATTTATTTATTATGAACTTGATATGGTAGCTGCAATTTATCCATTTTAGTCACTGTTTAGTCATGATTTGTTTGCTATTTTTTTAATCTTATTTCATTTTAGTCCCTTATTTTAACATACTAATATTAAACGTTACTACGACCTTGTGATGACCTGCCCTTGGGTATGATCTACATTATTTATAGTTCATGTAAAATTCTAACTTGCTAACTACTAAATCACTAACCGCTAACTTTTATAAAATATATTCGAATCAATTTACGACCTCACGATGACCCACCCTGGGTTATGATTCGCGTTATTTATGGTCTGGGTAAGAATTAAAATTAACCCATAACTTTTAATTTTTATTCGATTGCTTATTTTCAATTATTTACATTTCAGCCCTTCATTTTCTATTTTTTGCCTCTAATTTATGGCATTTACATTTTAGTTCTTTAAATAGTTTTTTATTATTTTCGGCAATTTCTTAATTTAAGCTTTAATTTATGTTTTCTTTTATTTTTGCCCTTTATTTGATGAATTTTAATTTCAACCTTGCACTTTAATTTATTTGAATTTTGTCCTTTTTATTGCCTTAAATTTGCATTCATTAATTTTATTTTCCTTTTAATTTAGTCCTAAATAGCTCACTCGTTTTTTAATTTAAATCTTAAAATTTAGAATCTTTTTAATTTAGTCCTTGACATATCACTTGATTTTTAGATTTAATCCTTAAATATAGGTTGCCTTAAATTTGGTCCCTATTCCTTTGATTTAGGAGAATTTTTAATTTGGTCATCTCTTTTGCTCGAGGTTTTGATTTAATTATTCGATATTCCATAATTGATTAAAATTAATTAGGATTATTATTAGAGCTTTCACTTTAGGTTTAATTTCAAATTAAGTCCTTAAATTTAGGCGAATTCTTAGTTTAATCCTCACTTTTGCTCGAGGTTTCATTTTAATTATTCGAATTAAATTGATTAAAATTAATTAGGATTAATATTAGAGCCTCCACTTTAAGCTAAATTGAAAACTTAGTCCTTTAATTAAGGCAAATTTTTTATTTGGTCATTGCTTTTACTCGAGGCTCCATTTTAATTGTTCAAATCAAATAATTGATTAAAATTGACTAAGTTAATAATTAGAACCTCCATTTTCAGGTTTAATCCTCTAGGTTCTTTAAATCTCATAATTTGACACTTTAAGCTAGAGAGAATCTTTAATAATTAATTTAGTATAATTAGCCTCAATAACCAATTGTTTAATTGCATTTCATTTTTAAGATAAGGTAATGTTGATTTATTAGGGGATTAGTAGTGTATTTCCAGCTTTTGCTTAGGGTGACCGCTACTGATTCTCGAAGTAGATCGACATCCTTTTCAAAACTCCACCTCATGATTTCTAAATTATTAAGGTAATGTTTATTTATTGTGACTGATAATGAAGCTTCTGCTTTTGCTTGAGGGTGATCGTTATTAGTCTTGGTAAATCGACGTCCTTTTTCAAAATATGCATACGTAGTGTATTTTAAATTAAATAAAATTTCGAACTCGAAATTTCTAATTTTAAAATATAAGATAATCGATTAGGTATTAATTTTGGGTGCCGTGAGAGTGTTAATATTTCTTTACGCATAATTGACTCTAAACCTAATTTCTGATTACACAGATCAAGCCACTCCTATCTTTTCATATAAAATCTTTTATTGTCGGATGGGTCTTCCCATAAAAAAATCGGTTACGACATGTTGGATAGTGTAACGTCTGAGGAGGAAGGCATTTGTTTTGCAGTGCCGTAACTTGTTCCTGTTTAGAGATTTTAATTGAATTAATTGATTTGTTGGTTATGGATTTTTCTTGTCCCAGTGGAAGAAATATCGCCAAGTTGTGTTTTTGGTTAAGATTTTTCAAAATATTAAAATATAAAGGTAAAATTCAATTGTAACAAGAGCTTAACAATTTTGATCGTAATCTAAAAATTTATGGTTAATGTATTTTTTGTTATAATTAAAATTATTATAAATTAGTTTGCGAATTGAACAAACGAAGTTGAAAGAATCACCTTCACCTGTAATATCTAATTTGATTTAATTAGTCAATAGATCATATATGATTAGTTTAAAAAATTATTATCAATTATATAATTTTATAGAGTAAATATGTAATATCTCAGATTAAAATTCACTATAATTTTATATTATTAATTAGAATTATTATTAAATTAAATATAATAATAATACTTTATAGGTTATGCAGCCGCACAGCAAAACTGCCATTTTAAATTAAAAGGAAAAACAGGTCGGAAAAGTCGGAAGAGGTGTGGAGTAACAACCATGTATAGTGGAGATGTAGATAATTCACACGTGACTAAACAGTCAAACACGTTTCTCAATTACTCATTTGATCTGACGATAAAAATTTCAACATCTCATGTTTCGTTTCCATCCAACGACTGTTATATTGCCACGTGAAGATACCGACCACTGTACTGTTTGTTACAGGTCAAACTCGCTCACTATGGTCTAGGGAAAGGGACCACAGTTCACGTTCTTACAATATAAAAATGTTTGTTTTAGCAGCCGACTCTATTTGAATTTTGCTACAAAACTAAACCGATCTAAAGTGAAGCATTGTTACAGAAAATCCATGGCGGAGAATAGGAGTTTGACAATCGATCCGAGAAGTGGCTTCTGCCGTTCCAATTCTACCTTCTACAGCAAGCGCAACCCCATTCCTCTCCCCAAGAACGATTCTCTCGATGTCACCACCTTCATTTCTGCTCGAGCCCACCACGGTCATATTGCCTTCATCGACGCCGCCACCGGCCGCCACCTCACCTTCTCCGAGCTTTGGAGGGCTGTTGATTCCGTTGCCACTTGTCTTTCTGATATGGGGATCCGGAAAGGCTACGTCGTCTTACTCCTTTCACCCAACTCCATCTTCTTCCCCATTGTTTGCCTTTCTGTTATGTCCCTCGGCGCTATCATAACCACTACGAACCCTCTCAACACGGCCGGTGAGATCGGGAAACAAATTGCAGATTCAAAGCCGGTTCTCGCCTTTACTATCACTCCACTGCTCCCTAAATTAGCCGGCTCCACCATTCCAATCGTGCTTCTAGATGATCAAGTGAACAGCAACACTACGGGAGCGAAGATCGTGACGAGTTTACATCAGATGATGAAGACGGAACCAAGTGGGAGTCGAGTCAGGGACCGAGTCAACCAAGACGACACGGCTACTCTGCTTTATTCTTCTGGTACAACCGGTGCCAGCAAGGGGGTGGTTTCATCTCATCGAAACCTGATAGCGATGGTACAAACGGTGATAAACCGGTTCAGCCTAGAGGTAGGAGAAAGATTCATCTGCACGGTTCCCATGTTTCACATCTACGGCTTAGTAGCCTTCGCCACCGGGCTGCTGGCGTCTGGATCGACGGTCATCGTTTTATCGAAGTTCGAGATGCACGACATGCTGTCAACGATCGAGAAGTATCGTGCCACCTACCTCCCTCTGGTGCCGCCGATTCTGGTGGCGATGGTGAACGCCGCCGATCAGATACGTAAAAAGTACGATCTGAGCTCGTTGCATTCGGCTTTGTCGGGTGGGGCTCCGCTGAGTAAAGAAGTAATCGAAGGGTTCCTGGAGAAGTATCCTAATGTTAAGATTCTTCAGGGATACGGGTTGACAGAATCGGCTGGGATCGGTGCGTCGACGGACTCGTTGGAGGAAAGCCGGAGGTATGGTACGGCGGGAATGTTGTCGCCGAGCATGGAGGCTAAGGTTGTGGATCCGGAGAGTGGTAAGGCTTTAACGGTGAATCAGACGGGTGAGCTTTGTCTTAAGGGCCCCTCCGTTATGAAAGGTATTGCCTATAATTTATATTTGACGGTTTTAAATCAAGTAAAATGTTCCGTTTGCTTTTGCCATGTTTGTCTGTTTGCTGGTATGATGATTATGCATTTCTTTATCATTAGATTAAAAATTGTTATTAGCTTTGAAATACCAACTTAATTAAGGGGTGGATGTGTTTAAAGGGTGTGTATTTGATTGATTTGATTAAATTTGTTGACGAATTTTATTTTATAATTTAAATTTTATTTGAATTTTTTTTAGTCTAGTTAAGTTTATGAAATTCAAATCGAGTTAAAATTGTTTAACTTTCTGTTTAAATTTAGTTATAAATATTTATAATGTTATGATACTGATTAATTTTAATTTAAACGAATTTCTATAACCATATACGATATACATTATATATTTTTTTATATTTTTTCATATACGATATCATGCATAGTTGAAAAATTCAACTCGAACTTGAAAATCAATCTACTAATTACTAAAATTTTTGAATTATTTGAGTTTTATTAAGAAATTTTTCCGAGTCAAGTTTATAAAATTAAGAGCCAATTCAAATCAAATCGAACTTTTTAGCGTGGAGTTAGTAAAAAAGTTTGATTTTTCCAAAGTCAGTCTGTTGGGCTCACTCCTACCTGTGCTTTTAGTTTCCCTGTTGTCACTGGCAATAACTGCTTAAAATTTGTAGAATTAAATGGCTATTGAATTGATATTGAGAATGAGAGTTGGAGGATGGATGAAACATTGTTGTTGATGAGTGATTTTGGTTGAAAATATTGGTATTGTAGGTTATTTCAGTAATCCAGAAGCAACGACATCGACTCTTGATTCACATGGATGGCTGAGGACAGGAGATTTATGCTATATCGATGATGATGGCTTCATTTTCATAGTTGATAGGTTGAAGGAGCTGATCAAATACAAGGGATATCAGGTGAATGAAACTCCCTCCCTCATTCTGATTATTCAGAATTAAGTAAACTTAGTTTTGTGGTAAATTTGATTTGTGCAGGTTCCTCCTGCAGAGCTCGAGGCATTGCTCCTTACCCACCCTGAAATTTTAGATGCTGCTGTTATTCCGTGAGCTGCTTTCATTCCTTAATTCTCTTTTTCATGTTGATGGATGGTAAAGAAAATCATGTGTAATCTATCTATCTATGTATGCCTGGGGGAGTGTTTCAGGTTTCCAGATAATGAGGTGGGGCAGTTTCCGATGGCATATGTGGTGAGAAAACCCGGAAGCAATATATCGGAGACCCAAGTGATGGAGTTCGTGGGTAAACAGGTATGTATGTCACAAGAGAATTAATGAATTGGTTTTTCGAGTAGATGAAATTGAAAATGGAATTGAACAGGTTGCTCCATACAAAAGAATCCGGAAAGTGGCATTCGTCGACTCCATACCCAAGAACCCATCAGGCAAGATTCTTAGGAAGGATCTAATCAAGTTGGCCACCTCCAAACTTTGAACCCTTTGCTTCTCTTCTCATCACTGCTATGCCTATACATCTCATGCTTCTCTCTGTTTGCTCCAATTCTTTCCCCCTAAATATGTATGCTGTACTAGAACATCTTTGTGTTTAAAGTCGCACCTACTATTTATGTGAACAAAAAACTAATTTTTATATCAAATAATATTCAAAGACTTTATTTAGTACTAAATGATTTTGGGTAATAATTTATTTATTTATTTTTGTTGCCCTACCAAATCTAAGGTTTTGCTTTGAATAATCCGGACCGACCCTCGTCGCACACCTAGCTTTGGTGGGTATATCTCCTAGTAAGGATTTTCTGTATACACAAGGACTCAAACTCGAAACATTGCTTAAGCGATATCAAGATGCTTACCACTTGAACCAACCCGATAATAGTAATAATTTATTAATGTGTTTAATTATTTCCCATCAAATGAATGGCATATATTTTTGGAAATTCTAATACCTAGTTATTTGAAGATTCATTGAACCCCCCCCCCCCCAAACCCCCCAAACTGCATAATTTAAGCTCATTGACATGACATTGACATTTCCTTGATCTATCTATCACTGCCCGTCTCAAGTGGTGATAAAAACATGGAAATCACTTCTTTGAACCTAATGACAATGAGCAATGGCTGCATCACCATCACAAAATCATGCCCATCAAAACAAACCAAAACGCCTTGGATCTCCTAAGCCAATAACCTACCTCAAACTCAAGGAAGAAGCAACCATATCAAAGATGTGCATCTCATAATCTATGTGTTCTACTTGCCGCTACTTGCAGCATGTTTGGTTGGCATAAAGAGTGAACTCATTCAGGCCTGATTCAGTGATCAACAATATTCAAAGGTTTGGTTTACTGAATCACTCATTTCACAGAATCTAAATTCATATTACATGACTATTCCATAAAATCCAACCAAACGACTCAGACAACTCTTATTCAATTACTACAGGATAACATTCTACTCCACCCCTATTCCATTCCAGTGAACCAAAGTGCATTAGTGGCATATCTTTATCTTTACTTAAATTTGTGAAAATCTATTGTGAAACCAATAAGTCCAAATTCGCAGGAATTTAACTCTTCCAGCAACAGGGAAACTTGAAGTCCTGTATACCATTTGATCTGTCGCAAATCAACTGTGGGTACATAATACAAGGAAAAAAAATATTTCGATTGCTAATGACATCCATTTCAATCCTTGGATGCGTTTAACTAAATGTTAAACTGATGACAAAATGAAGCAAATAATGTTCACTATATTCCCACTTGGATTAGAATTACAATATAATTCCATTGACCCTTGCATACAAAGGTAGTGAGAAAGAAACCATACCTTAAAACTAACTGCTATATGTTCAATAAGAACATCCCAATCAGTAGCTCACCTTGGTTCTGCATTTTTCGAGGCAATCATATCAAATCGTATTCCTTCATCAGCTAGTTTCAGGCACCATGTCATTTAAACTCATTCAAGCTCCATGTAGTTCTAAATAGATAAAGGAAGAAGCATCCTTCTTTTCCTTTTCCTGGCCAACCTCACTTGCTTTGTGATTTTCATGCAGAGAAGCAATAGCATTGTGATGCATACTAGGATAAAGGCAAGTTGCATATCCCTAAAATATAAAGAAACAGCTGTAAAAACCAGGAACGCTAAAATGACGAGTTCCCATATAACAAAGACCATAACATCCACCCTGCACCAACAAAACACAAAGAAAGCATAGCTATTAGAATTGGTCATTTGCTGAGATGGAGAAAAACAACAACCAGAATGAAGATGCAATAAGCGTATCCAAATGAAACAAAACATGTTTTCTCGGCCAAATTACAAACAATTCAAATCCAAGCAATTGGAAGCTCTGATCCCCAGAAATTTGACAAGCATTCTACTACAGTCTACATCAAGTATTAGCAGTTAAGCTTAAAATTGTTGGCATACAGAATTAACCGAAAGCCATAGTCATCTCTACCACAAACTCCCCCAAATCAACTACATGAAACGTCCATGGGATGAACTTTTTAAATCTACCCCATCCCCAGCGGCACTCTTCATTAAGCAGTTAAGTAATCTATTTCAGATGAAATCAACAATTTCAAACTTTCTTTTTGTTTCCTTTGTAGGTCTCATGCTCGTCATAGGGACTAGACAAAGTTTATGGAAATCCAGAGTCGATTTCTAATTTTTTGACCACCTAAGATTTCAGTTATATTTTGAAAACGATAATATGACAACAAGAATCTTTCAAGCTTTTTCCTTTTCTATTTTCCCATTCTTAATAAATGTATCAATAAATTGAAAAACTAAATGAAATCGACAAAGAAACGACATTGATTTTTAAAAAATCATACTCGAGAAGCTAGAGCTAATTAATCCCTTTACCCATCTAATCCTACTACTTATCCGGGAACATCTTTAACATCTAGATCAAAGCTCAATCGAAAATATTTCATACTCAGAACGAAAAGTAAAGCCAAGAAAGCAAATCTTGGAATTGGGTATACCTATAAGATGAGAGATTGGACGTTGATGAGAAAAACGAAACGGAAGCCCAATCATGCTTAGATCGAAGCTGATACTCCCTCAATTGCTCTGCTAAATTCGATCGCGTTATCATCTCCTCCCTTCTCCTTTCTCCGCCTTCCAACTTATGATTTTGTTTGGCTTTTGGATATAAAAAAGGTTAAAATTTGAGAATTTGCAGAGCAAGATATGGGTTGGAGGTAGAAGAAAGGGGAAGGAAGAGCATCAATTCAATTACGCATTGGTTCGTTGCGTGGCTCTCCCTCCTAATTTTCTCGCATTATCAACCATTTTTCTCTCAGCACATAAAATGCTCTAATATGATTTGGTTCTAATTAAAATGTTTTTTAAGGTAAACAAGATCAAATATGATTACTTTTTTGGATTGGAATTGATTACATCATTCAATTATTAATAGTAATTTTAATTTAATCTTTATTATATCATATCAAACGATATCGTTTTATTAGAGAAAAATTATATAAAATATATAAAGAGGTACTAATTAAAATTCTTAGGTAGAAAGGCTTCGTGCGTGACTCTAAAATAATCTAAAATTAAATTCGTGAAGGAAGTCTTTGAAATATTGTTAATAGGTTGATTTGGATCTCTTAATTACTTGTGCGATGTTTAAATGATGTCATAAACACTTGAATTTGATTTGTTTGTTGAAAATCAAATGCATGTCGAGTATATTTTGATGTTAAATGTCGTTCATTTTAATTTCTTTACTATCAATTCACGTTTTAGGGTTTAAAAAAATTAATTTAAGGGTTTCTTTTGAATGAAATATAATGCCTCAAAAATCACACATTTTATATTTTTGATGATTTAGTTACTAATATGGTTTGAAGATTTTTAGCTTGATTTAGTTTTGATTCAAATCTGACCAAATTTTGATAAATCAATTTGACATTTACAGTCCATAGTCTTACCAGACTAGGTTGGAAGTTTTACAATATTAACATTCAGGAACAAACGTAAAATTTTATGTTGGGAGACGAACTTCTAATATTTTAGAAGATAATGAATTTATAAAATTATAAGGGACGAAAACAGATTTTCAATAAAAACTACATATAAAATCTAAAATATATGATAATTTTAAATTTTCATAGAACGATTGCCCCACCCGCCTCCATACTTGTTGCCCGCACAAAGCTGTTTATGTTGTGTTGTAATATCAGACTTGGTTAGAAATGTCAATTAACGAAGAATTCTAGTTTTTGACTGACTTTGCCTTTTGTTATTTTCACTTGATATACTTGTGTCCTTATTGATATAAAAATTTCCTTGGCTCTGAGCTACTAGCTGAGCAAACTATTATTTTTATAAATGTTAAGGGTTTCAATGTTGTAATTAACATAATGACATCATATTTCAGAGCAGAGCTAGTGTTTCAATACTAGCAATTGCTTCTTTTTTTTATGGAAACTTTTCAAAATATCAAATTGTTATATGTCAATTTTTATACTAATCATCCCAAAGTAGTGAGTGTTGTTATTTCTGAACTATATTTCAACATTAATTTGATAGTGAAGGGAATATTTCAAGTCCATGATGTTGAGCCATTCTCACTAGTAATACGAATGTTTGAACAATGGCCAAGATATTATAAGGTCACATTTCAACGCATTATGTTGTATTCGATTGGTCATATGTGCGCTATTAAGTAAAATCAAGGATATTTAATACTTTGTAACAAGTGCTGATTTTCCGATGACTTTTTTTTCTTAACGAGTATCTCAATATTCCACAAGGATAATCTCAATACTCGTAATGATGGAGGGGTTTTACAACTATGCCTTGAAATTTATGATCAGTGATTTGCAAAAAGAAAACTATCCAACAAAGACATCTCGATACTACAAGTGTGGAGGTATCTCGCACTAAAAAGAAAAGGGCATTTCAATAAGGACATCCAAGTAGAGATATCTTGATAGATTCTTCGTAGCACCAATCTAGCAATAAAAGAATCACATAGACATCTCACATTGTACAAATGAGGATATCTCACTTGAAGGTATCCCAACGAGGAAATCACAATAAGAGGCGTCTCACCGCTACAATTAG
Source organism: Hibiscus syriacus (assembly GCF_006381635.1). Taxonomy (NCBI): domain Eukaryota; kingdom Viridiplantae; phylum Streptophyta; class Magnoliopsida; order Malvales; family Malvaceae; genus Hibiscus; species Hibiscus syriacus. The sequence continues at coordinate 391,673 of NW_024062441.1, forward strand.
CAAAAGGATTATGAGACATCTCGATGTTCTAATCAGTGAATGATAGGGAAGCGGTGGCGGGTTAATAAACGTTGCTCTTGTTGAAGAATCAAACCTAGAAAGCTCTAGACTCGATTAAGAACAAAGGGGATGAATAGGGGAAGGTGGCGTTAATAGATATGATTCTTTAGGGTTTCTTCAAGGCAATAAGATTAGAACAAAATAAACAAAAGATAAAGAAATTGAAAATAAAATAAGATAAGATAATAAAGAAATCAAAAGATCTCCCTTACGAAGGTGGACGGTAAAGATGATTGATGGTGCAGATGGATTTGTGGAAAAATAGATGGATAAGTGTCCTATCGAACCCTCCTAGTCGCAATGAAAAGGCAAACTCGATAAATGACTCTAACCAACCCTCCTAGTCGCGATGAAAAGGCAAATTGGAGTGTGAAGATTAATCTCCCTCACAAGAACTTGAAAGAACTCCAGGAGAAGAAGCTTCGAAGGCACAAGGCAATCAACACTTGTAAAAACGAACTCTCGTTGTATTATTAATCAAAGAAATCTTCTAATACAAAGTTTAATGAAGCCTCCTTTATATAGGAGCTGAGTTCTAAAGGTCCTAAATAACTAATGTATAAAATAATAATAAACTAAACATATCTTAACTCTAATTCCTAATAAAATAATAATAACTAAAGATAATATTTTTAACCCAACCTTAATTCCTAATAAAATAATAAATCTAATCCTAAAAGATAATGCATCATCCTATATTAAGTTATATTACAAATAATCAATAAAAATATTGAAAATTCGTAATATTTACAAAATCCCGTATAAGATTTTCTGCATGCACCATCTTCAGTAAAATGACTATATCTTGAGTTTCCGATATCGGATTGATGCGATTCAAGAACCGTTGGTAAGATAAGGGACAGACGGTTGTATCTCTAGAAGACATATCGACCAAATAAGATCAGGATCCCATTCAAAAACTCGTCGCAAGTACGCTGCTGTTCTGATCTTCTTTTCCAAAGCTTGGACAAGTGGATCATTTGGAAGAGTTATTACTTCTTCCTTTGATGTGAACCTTGTGATGCATGTATCATCCTCCCTTTCTTCAAAAAGATTCGACCTCGAATCTAAAACATTAAAGGGAGCAACATTAGAATAGTTTAATAATTCATTCACATTATGCTTACCGAATAGATATGCTTTGAATCTTCGAGACTTTGTTCTTCTAATAGGTTCGAGTAGAAACATTAGTCCAAAGAAGCATGTATTATGGACTCTGGTACATGTATCATTCCCCCACTCCTCAAAAGGATTCATACTCGAATCTGAAAATCCAAAAGAAAGAGATTTAGATGTGTTGAAAGAAAAACTTGTGAAACATTTACCAGGATCAATGTGATGTGTCTTTATGCGTTTTAGTCAAGGTTTGTTCTTTGTAGGAACTGATTTCTTGTAGTCTTGAAATCCTATTTTGCATACAAGTCTTGTAATCTGATGTTTTGGTTGAATTTCAACATGGCGCCGGCCAATGTTGGCTTTCTGTATGATTATTTCAGATAATTTATCCATGGTTTTATTCATGTGTGGCGAGAATGAGTGTTTAAAAACCATGTCAACTGGTTTGTTAAAGTAATCCCTTAAGTCTCCTAAGTGTGGTTCATGAATTAATGATTCCCAGGAGGAGATTTGTGGACTGTAGAACCTGTTTAGTTGTCAAGGAAACTCATATACAAGATAAAGCTCATTAAAAACACTTTTAAAAGTATGGGTAGAAATATCAGAAATATCTGAGTTATCGTGATATACATCTTTGATATGTTCAATTCTCGGAATAGTAGTATGAGTTTGATAGGTAAGAGTATACCTTCGTGGTAGTGTATCGTCTATTGTGTTTTGCTTACCTCGGTATGTTACGCACTTAAAGGAGTTGTGTTTAGTATGGATGACAACTTCACGAGCCTTACCTTGTAAGAAGGAGAAGAAATACGTTACAATGTCATTAAAATGAGTAATAAAATATTTACCTTTGGACTCTCGTAAATCGTGACTCTTCATTGGTATGGCATAGTGATTAGGGCTTTCAGGTGGTAACCCGTCAGGAGGGTCACCTAGCACTATTCGACAACTCTTGGCGATGGAAGATGGTGTGGGCTAGTCTTGTGTTGCTTTTACTTTCTCATCATTTACATGGATTCCCTGTGCACGAACTATAAAGCATGTGGAATTGTTCAAGTCATGTTTCGTCATTAAGATGACGTTACGACTAAGGCTTTCATGGATATAGCCTTTTTGTAACAAATCTAACTCTTTGGTTTCTTCGAGATTGTATGTTTGACGAGGTATGATGGAACCTTGAATTAGATTGGTTTGGTGTTGTTTTCCTTTTTCCAGTGGTAATCCGTCAGGTGGATCACCTAATTCTTCTCGAAAATCCTATAACAAAGATGAAAACACACTAGGCAAATCCTTGTTAATGTTAGAAATCGAAACAATTGATTCTCTAAAGCAAACAAGGATGGAAGGTTGTTTGTAAAGAAGGTTCTCTCTCAATTCTTTTGTGCTCACACATATATTTTGAGTCACTCTTTTCTTCTCATAATTAGGTTCACTCACCTCCCATGGGTCATTATTCTTTTGGCTTTTGTAACTAGTGACCTCTTTTTCTTTTGCCTCTTTCTCAGCTTTTTCTTTTTTTGCTTTCCCTACCTCCTCACAAATTATCATTTGATCTTTAGGGGCTGGAAGTGTGTCATTCTTTGTTGGTCGTTCTTTCTCCTTGTCAAGTTTGTCATCTCTTGGCTTTTTCAGAAAAGATGGAGTAGAAGATGAGGAAGGATTTGAAGGATTACCTGGTAAGATGATGAAGTACCTTGGTAATGTTCACTGAATCGAGATCTCCTTTGGATTTGTGCTTCGATTGTTATTGCTTTCTTTAGTGTATCTTCAAGGTTTTCGTACCCTTGTAGATCAAGAAGATCAATGATGTTTGAGTTCAAGCCGATGATGAATCTTGACACGGTGACTTCTTCTTTTTCGGTTATGTTAGCCCTATTGAGTAAGGACTGCATCTCCTTGTAGTAATCTTCAACTGAACTTCTACCTTGTCGAAGTCGGTGTAGTCGTTGTTTAACTTCTCGTGTATAATGTGCCGGTAAGAATCGGTTCCTCATGGTTTGTTTGAGGTTGGTCCAAGAAGTGATTGTTGGAATTTGGAAGTTCTGGATCTTTTTCCTTGTTTGCATCCACCAAGTTCGAGCATATCCTTCAAATTGTATGGTGATGAGGTGAACTTGTTTAGCTTGGGGGCAGTCATGGTATGCGAACATGAGATCAACTTTTCCTTCCCATTCGATGTACCTGTCTGGATCGTTGTCTCCTTTGAAAGACGGGATCATGAACTTTGGTTTTGCAAAGAGTTCGGGTGCTTGGAAACGTGGTTGTTCTCGCCCGGGTACCAAAAGTTTAGCATTGTTTGGACTTGGATTCTGGTTTGGTAGATCCAGTTGTGGTTCTTGTCGTTCTCTCACGATTTCATCAAATCTTTCAACTTGAGTCGTGAGTCGGGCAAGTGTGGCTAAGATAGCCGTAAGTGTCTTGTTGTTATTGTCGCCCATTCTGAAATCATAACACTCAAAAGAAAATTTTAAAGTAAAATAAAAATAAAAGAAAGAAAATTCAACAAAGCAAGAAACCTCACAAGTCACTCCAAGAAAGTAACACAACGAGAGGCAAGTAAGCCGATCTTGTACTCTTTAAAACTCACTTTACCAAGTAGTCTTTCACAGTTCGTATCGGAGTTTGATTACTAGCAAAGGCGATAAAAAAACCTAAAAGTTCTAAGAGGCCAAACAAGGGTTAGACTCCAAGAGAACGAGAATGCAAATAAGGAAGAAGTATGCAAACTCTTTAGTCCTACTAACACAAGGAAGATAATGTGTTAGATAATGCAAAAGAACAATAACAGGGGAAAACAAAAGAACCTAAAGCACTAAGAGTCAAAGAAAAAAAAGAATCAAACCAGAAAACCTAGAAAACGCTGGATCAACTTGAGCAACGTTTTTGAGGGGGTTACCGGTATCCAAAAATTCTGGAAAAATTCTTGAACGTCTTTAGATGTGTCAAGAAACCACCTGTAAATTTTCAGAACCAAATACCTTCAGTAGTATCCAGTAGACTCTGTTGAACGGTGAGTCCTCAAACAATATATTTTTCTTGATCGCTTTGTTCGAAGTTGTTCTTGATCTCCAAAAATTCTGATTTTTTGTGTGAATGATATCCAATATATGGAGTTTCAATCTGGAAATTTTCACCACAAAATTCCTCCTGTAGCATTTTCAAGAAATTTGACAATATTCTAGACCGAATCTGTCGATAAAACTTGAATGATGTATTTGAAGGATCTAATGAACTTTGATCGAAGTGAATTTTGGACTGGAGATTAAAATTAAGACGAATATGATATCTGGAGAAAATCAGCCCTAAATACCTTCGTTTGCAATTTGTTTTGAAATTTTGGCTTTTTTTTTTGAAAAAAAATAGCAAACTAACAAGAAGGATTTGAATCTAAATTAAAATTAAATAAAAATAACCTGAAACGATAAATCTTCTCTGAACTAGCTCCGTTGGGGTACCTTGACGGTGTTGTGTGCAAGAACAAACAAGATTGCTTTCTTCTTTCCAAGAATCGGCCCAAATCTGATACCAATTAATAGGGAAGCGGTGGCGGGTTAATGAACGTTGCTCTTGTTGAAGAATCAAACCTAGAAAGCTTTAGACTCGATTAAGAACAAAGGGGATGAATAAGGGAAGGTGGCGGTAATAGATAGGATTCTTTAGGGTTTTTTCAAGGCAATAAGATTAGAACAAAATAAACAAAAGATAAAGAAATTGAAAATAAAATAAGATAAGATAATAAAGAAATCAAAAGATCTCCCTTACGAAGGTGGACAGTAAAGATGATTGATGGTGCAGATGGATTTGTGGAAAAATAGATGGATAAGTGTCCTATCGAACCCTCCTAGTCGCAATGAAAAGGCAAACTCGATAAATGGCTCTAACCAATCCTCCTAGTCGCGATGAAAAGGCAAATTGGAGTGTGAAGATTAATCTCCCTCACAAGAACTTGAAAGAACTCCAGGAGAAGAAGCTTCGAAGGCACAAGGCAATCAGCACTTGCAAAAACGAACTCTCGTTGTATTATTAATCAAAGAAATCTTCTAATACAAAGTTTAATGAAGCCTCCTTTATATAGGAACTGAGTTCTAAAGGTCCTAAATAACTAATGAATAAAATAATAATAAACTAAACATATCTTAACTCTAATTCCTAATAAAATAATAATAACTAAAGATAATATTTTTAACCCAACCTTAATTCCTAATAAAATAATAAATCTAATCCTAAAAGATAATGCATCATCCTATATTAAGTTATATTACAAATAATCAATAAAAATATTGAAAATTCGTAATATTTACAAAATCCCGTATAAGATTTTCTGCATGCACCGTCTTCAGTAAAATGGCTATATCTTGAGTTCCTGATATCGGATTGATGCGATTCAAGAACCGTTGGAAAGATAAGGGACAGACGGTTGTATCTACAGCAGACATGTCGACTAAATAAGATCAAGATCCCATTCAAAAAGTCGTTGCAAGTCTGCTGCTGTTCTGATCTTCTTTTCCAAAGCTTGGACAAGTGGATCATTTGGAAGAGTTATTACTTCTTCCTTTGATGTGAACCTTGTGATGCATGTATCATCCTCCCTTTCTTCAAAAATATTCGACCTCGATTCTGAAACAATAAAGGGAGCAACATTAGAATAGTTTAATAATTCATTCACATTATGCTTACCGAATAGATATGCTTTGAATCTTCGTGACTTTGTTCTTCTAATAGGTTCGAGTAGAAACATTAGTCCAAAGAAGCATGTATTATGGAATCTGGTGCATGTATCATTCCCCCACTCCTCAAAAGGATTCGTCCTCGAATCTGAAAGTCCAAAAGAAAGAGATTTAGATGTGTTGAAAGAAAAACTTGTGAAACATTTACCAGGATCAATGTGATGTGTCTTTATGCGTTTTAGTCAAGGTTTCTTCTTTGTAGGAACTGATTTCTTGTAGTCTTGAAATCCTCTTTTGCATACAAGTCTTTTAATCTGATGTTTTGGTTGAATTTCAACATGGCGCCGGCCACTGTTGGCTTTCTGTATGATTATTTCAGATAATTTCTCCATGGTTTTATTCATGTGTGGCGAGAATAAGTGTTTAAAAACCATGTCAACTAGTTTGTTAAAGTAATCCCTTAAGTCTCCTAAGTGTGGTTCATGAATTAATGATTCCTAGAAGGAGATTTGTGGACTGTAGAACCTGTTTAGTTGGCAAGGAAACACATATACAAGATAAAGCTCATTAAAAGCACTTTTAAAAGTATGGGTAGAAATATCAGAAATATCTGAGTTATCGTGATATACATCTTTGATATGTTCAATTCTCGGAATAGTAGTATGAGTTTTATAGGTAAGAGTATACCTTCGTGGTAGTGTATCGTCTATTGTGTTTTGCTTACCTCGGTATGTTACGCACTTAAAGGAGTTGTGTTTACTATGGATGACAACTTCACGAGCCTTACCTTGTAAGAAGGAGAAGAAGTACGTTACAATGTCATTAAAATGAGTAATAAAATATTTACCTTTGGAATCTCGTAAACCGTGACTCTTCATTGGTATGGCATAGTGATTAGGGCTTTCAGGTGGTAACCCGTCAGGAGGGTCACCTAGCACTATTCGACAACTCTTGGCGATGGAAGATGGTGTGGGCCAGTCTCGTGTTGCTTTTACTTTCTCATCATTTACATGGATTCCCTGTGCACGAACTATAAAGCATGTGGAGTTGTTCAAGTCATGTTTCGTCATTAAGATGACGTTACGACTAAGGCTTTCATGGATATAGCCTTTTTGTAACAAATCTAACTCTTTGGTTTCTTCGAGATTGTATGTTTGACGAGGTATGATGGAACCTTGAATTAGATTGGTTTGGTGTTGTTTTCCTTTTTCCAGTGGTAATCCGTCAGGTGGATCACCTAATTCTTCTCGAAAATCCTATAACAAAGATGAAAACACACTAGGCAAATCCTTGTTAATGTTAGAAATCGAAACAATTGATTCTCTAAAGCAAACAAGGATGGAAGGTTGTTTGTAAAGAAGGTTCTCTATCAATTCTTTTGTGTTCACACATAGATTTTGAGTCACTCTTTTCTTCTCACAATTAGGTTCACTCACCTCCCATGGGTCATTATTCTTTTGGCTTTTGTAACTAGTGACCTCTTTTTCTTTTGCCTTTTTCTCAGCTTTTTCTTTTTTTGCTTTCCCTACCTCCTCACAAATTATCATTTGATCTTTAGGGGCTGGAAGTGTGTCATTCTTTGTTGGTCGTTCTTTCTCCTTGTCAGATTTGTCATCTCTTGGCTTTTTCAGAGAAGATGGAGTAGAAGATGAGTAAGGATTTGAAGGATTACCTTGGTAAGATGATGAAGTACCTTGGTAATGTTCACTGAATCGAGATCTCCTTTGGATTTGTGCTTCGATTGTCATTGCTTTATTTAGTGTATCTTCAAGGTTTTTTTACCCTTGTAGATCAAGAAGATCAATGATGTTTGAGTTCAAGACGACGACGAATCTTGACACGGTGACTTCTTCTTTTTCGGTTATATTAGCCCTATTGAGTAAGGACTGCATCTCCTTGTAGTAATCTTCAACTAAACTTCTACCTTGTCGAAGTCGGTGTAGTCGTTGTTTAACTTCTCATGTATAATGTGTCGGTAGGAATCGGTTCCTCATGGTTTGTTTGAGGTCGGTCCAAGAAGTGATTGTTGGAATTTGGAAGTTCTGGATCTTTTTCCTTGTTTGCATCCACCAAGTTCGAACATATCCTTCAAATTGTATGGTGATGAGGTGAACTTGTTTAGCTTGGGGGCAGTCATGGTATGCGAACATGAGATCAACTTTTCCTTCCCATTCGATTTACCTGTCTGGATCGTTGTCTCCTTTGAAAGACAGGATCATGAACTTTGGTTTTGCAAAGAGTTCGGGTGCTTGGAAACGTGGTTGTTCTCGCCCGGGTACCAAAAGTTTAGCATTGTTTGGACTTGGATTCTGGTTTAGTAGATCCAGTTGCGGTTCTTGTCGTTCTCTCATGATTTCATCAAATCTTTCAACTTGAGTCGTGAGTCGGGCAAGTGTGGCTAAGATAGCCGTAAGTGTCTTGTTGTTATTGTCGCCCATTCTGAAATCATAACACTCAAAAGAAAATTTTAAAGTAAAATAAAAATAAAAGAAAGAAAATTCAACAAAGCAAGAAACCTCACAAGTCAGTCCAAGAAAGTAACACAACGAGAGGCAAGTAAGCCGATTTTGTACTCTTTAAAACTCACTTTACCAAGTAACAAGGGTTAGACTCCAAGAGAACGAGAATGCAAATAAGGAAGAAGTATGCAAACTCTTTAGTCCTACTAACACAAGGAAGATAATGTGTTAGATAATGCAAAAGAACAATAACAGGGAAAAACAAAAGAACCTAAAGCACTAAGAGTCAAAGAAAAAAAAGAACCAAACCAGAAAACCTAGAAAATGCTGGATCAACATGAGCAACGTTTTTGAGGGGGTTAACGGTATCCAAAACTTTTGGAAAAATTCTTGAATGTCTTTCGATGCGTCAAGAAACCACCTGTAAAATTACAGAACCAAATACCTTCAGTAGTATCCAATAGACTCTGTTGAACGGTGAGTCCTCAAAGAATCTGTTTTTCTTGATCGCTTTGTTCGAAGTTGTTCTTGATCTCCAACAATTCTGATTTTGTGTGTGAATGATCTCCAATATATGGAGTTTCAATCTGGAAATTTTCACCACAAAATTCCTCCTTTAGAATTTTAAAGAAATTCGACAATATTCTAGACCGAATCTGCCGATAAAACTTGAATGATGTATTTGAAGGATCTAATGAACTCTGATCGAAGTGAATTTTGGACTGGAGATTAAAATTAAGACAAATATGATATCTGGAGAAAATCAGCCCTAAATACCTTCGTTTGAATTTTTTTTTTAAATTTTGGCTTTTTTTTTGAAAAAAATAACAAACTAACAAGAAGGATTTGAATCTAAATTAAAATTAAATAAAAATAACCTGAAACGATAAATCTTCTCTGAACTAGCTCCGTTGAGGTATCTTGACGGTGTTGTGTGCAAGAACAAATAAGATTGCTTGTTTCTTTCCAAGAATCGGCCCAAATCTGATATCAATTGATAGGGAAGCGGTGGCGGGTTAATGAACGTTGCTCTTGTTGAAAAATCAAACCTAGAAAGCTCTAGACTCGATTAAGAACAAAGGGGATGAATAGGGGAAGGTGGTGGTAATAGATAAGATTCTTTAGGGTTTCTTCAAGGCAATAAGATTAGAACAAAATAAACAAAAGATAAAGAAATTGAAAATAAAACAAGATAAGATAATAAAGAAATCAAAAGATCTCCCTTACGAAGGTGGACGGTATAGATGATTGATGGTGCAAATGGATTTGTGGAAAAATAGATTGATAAGTGTCCTATCAAACCCTCCTAGTCGCAATGAAAAGGCAAACTCGATAAATGGCTCTAACCAACCCTCCTAGTCGCGATGAAAAGGCAAATTGGAGTGTGAAGATTAATCTCCCTCACAAGAACTTGAAAGAACTCCAGGAGAAGAAGCTTCGAAGGCACAAGGCAATCAGCACTTGCAAAAACGAACTCTCGTTGTATTATTAATCAAAGAAATCTTCTAATACAAAGTTTAATGAAGCCTCCATTATATAGGGGCTGAGTTCTAAAGGTCCTAAATAACTAATGAATAAAATAATAATAAACTAAACATATCTTAACTCTAATTCCTAATAAAATAATAATAACTAAAGATAATATTTTTAACTCAACCTTAATTCCTAATAAAATAATACATCTAATCCTAAAAGATAATGCATCATCCTATATTAAGTTATATTACAAATAATCAATAAAAATATTGAATATTCGTAATATTTACAAAATCTCGTATTAATTCCGTATAAGATTTTCTGCATGCACCGTCTTCAGTAAAATGGCTATATCTTGAGTTCCCGATATCGGATTGATGCGATTCAAGAACCGTTGGAAAGATAAGGGACAGACGGTTGTATCTCCAGAAGACATGTCGACCAAATAAGATCAGGATCCTATTCAAAAAGTCGTCGCAAATTTGCTGTTGTTCTGATCTTCTTTTCCAAAGCTTGAACGAGTGGATCATTTGGAAGAGTTATTACTTCTTCCTTTGATATGAACCTTGTGATGCATGTATCAGTGAAGGAATCTAATGATTCACCCTTTTCTGATTTGGATGAAGAGTCCTAAAAAATTGACATCTGATGTTTTACGAGTATAGACTCATCCAACCAGTAGAGCCTCTAATGTTTCACAAGAAAAGACTCAATTTAAACATTGTCATCATAAAATAAAATAAAATAAATAAATAATAATATTATGCATAATGAAGAATGTTGAAAAATCTCAACTGAGAAACAAATCATAACCGCAATACACTAAGTAATAATAACAATACTATTTTATGTGAAAATTTAGAAATTAGTGGGTTGATGTTGTGCGTCTCCCTCATCCGGTGTCATCCTTGGGCAATGTTTTCCCATCGTTGTCCACTACATGATGAGTTTCAACCCATGCAGCTTCTTGGTTATGCATGGAAACCTTTCTCTTTGTCTTCTCACAAGTATTCCTTCTAACTCTATCCCTGTCAGGTCTGCTTGTAATCCTTTTCTTTCTCTTATTGGTTGGGTCTTGATCCAAATCTAGGTATGAGGTTGTTTATTTTGGATCACCCCATTATTGATTTTTTTTACTGAAATATAAAAATCATGCTCACCACACCAATGTTGATGTACAGCGAATGAAATGGTGATTTAGGGTGATTAGATGGTGGTGATGGGTTGATTGACTGATTATAGTTCATCTCTTCTTATATGAATTGAGGGGCATATTCCAACGAAAGAGATCAAAGATAAAGTTTCCATAAGGATTTTCCTTAGGGAGAAAAAAAGAAAAAAAGTCTCTTAACCTACAAATATCGTCCCTAAGAGAGAGAAAGAGAGTGAATTCCATTACATACTCTATGTCTTTGAGACGAGGTACGGGAGGCAAATGTCTATTAATACGTAACGTTAGGATCATATTGAATCTATCTCATTAGTCAATCAATTGTTTAGCAATAAAATGTTTCTCTTTCAGAATATCTCATCTATTTATTAATAAATTGATAAATAATAATTGAAAGTGTGACTCATGATCAAGGATGTGTTCTGAACTCACGACAGCAAAATGGGTTTATAGCGGCATTTTTGCGGCGTTTGCGGGAAAGCGTCGCAATAGCCATAACCTATAGTGGTGTTTTTACAAAAAAAACGACGCAATAGAAGGATATCTAGCGGCGCTTTTTGCAAAACGCTGCTAAAAACGTATTTTAGTGGTGTTTCTAGAAAGTGTCGCAGTAGTCATGCACCTATAGTGGCGTTTTCAATACAAACTCTGCAATATACTAATATATGGGTGTCTTTTTGTTCATTGTGTGAATTTTTAAATTGAATACTTCAAGTTATATATTACTTTAATTTTCAATATCTAAGAATTTTGTGTACCCTTTCTGCATAAGTTCAATATATATAAAAGTTAAAATTTCTAACAATGTGCAGTGTGCTAAAGTGGTCTCACTCGCTGGTTTGGGTCTTTAGAAATATCAAGTTCATCATACACTTCCTATTTTCTAATCTTCATGTCAGGGTATATCTGAAGTATTTCTTTTTCTTTTTTTGATCTGTTTCATTACCTTAGAATTTTCTATCTGTCTTGATCTTCATGTCCAGATTAACAAGCATATCACTGCTTCATATGTATAAGTAGTATGAAATTCAGTCGGTGTTATGTGACTCAAGTTTAAGTCAAACAAAATCTTGAAAATATCTCGAGTCAGGAAAATATGCTAACAAAAACCAGAAATTACAGTATTCCTCTAATGCCGATATGATTTATTAAGCCATCATGCTAACATAGTTACTATCAAGTTCTATTTTTTGTTTCTTTAAGATATGAAACTCTGGTATCGTAAAGTTTTGATTTTCTTCAAATGTTGACATTACTATGCTATTTCAGATGTTATCAAGCTTCTATTGTATGTCTATTGAGGTAAAAAGTTTCTGGCTTTATTTTAACTTTAATTTTATTTTTGGTAAGTCCAGATTTACTAACAAACTTGCTTCAGCGTTTAATTTTAGTTAAGGTGTAGTCTTAAAGTTGATCAATAGATTTGAGATTAGAGTATCTAGTGCTTGTTGGAATAAGATTACTACAAAACCAGAAATAATAATTTAACTCTTATTGTTAATACAATATTGTACAGAAAACACTATTTTCTTCATATTTTAATGTGTAAATGGTATTAATAAAAAATGTCTAAAATGGTAATAAAGCTATATATATACTATCTCTCTTTTCTTTCACCCTCCTTAGGTAAATTCTTATTAATGAAAAGGAAGAAGATATAAATGAAACTCCTATTTGCAAACTTATTTTAAATACTTTGTAAATTCAATGGTTTGAATTTATATCTTAATTGAGTAATTTATAATGTTATCATTTATATATGTTGATGTCGTCAAATATATATATTAATAGATTGTTGTCGGTATTTACTAATATTGTTGTTTGTTTATTGTAGATATTATGCCTATGAGAAAATTAAGTGATTTGCGGATTGTTCGAGCTCCTACAGAGGAGGAAAAAACAAATAATGAAGACTCGATTGGTGTTGGATCTACATAAGTTCCGAATACAATTGAAGAAACTGTAGAAATTGAAGGTAATGTTCGAATCTTTATTTAAATGGTGACTGATTTTCTTATTGACTTGATTTTGAAAACCTACACTAAATTATTTCTTATGCTGAAAATGGTCAAAGGTACAAAAGTAGAGGTCGTACGATAATGAAAGAATTGTACCAACTTCCTCTTAGGGACCACGTGAGAGTTTCAAGTAACAATATCGGTCAATCTATTGGGACAAAAGAACGTGTCATATTGCACGAAATGCAAGGCTTCTACCAATCAATTATGAGTCATGGCGTGAGATGCTGAATAGTAGCAAAAACCAGGCTGTGGATTGTATTAATGTAATAATTTCATTGTAACAAATTATTCATTGTAGTTCAATAGTAATATATATATTTACTTTCAACACTTGTGTAAATTATAGGAGGAATTTTATTTAGAGGTCTCAGATGAATATTTGAAGCAAGCGTTAGGAAAGAAATGGAGATACCACAATAGTTTCTTTAAAAATAAAAATTTAAAAACAATCTCAGCCTTGAAGGAAATCTGCAAAATGTCCCACTTGGAATGCTTAGATATCAATGGGAAGATACATTCAGGTTTTGGAGTTCAAAGTAAGGAGAGGTATGACACTTTAAAAATAATATTATGTCACTATATTATTGACTTTATAAGTCATGTGGAGTTCAAATTTTAGGACTGAGAGGACGTTGGTATTGCTAGTAGACAACAAGTATTCACGTTTTAATTATGATTATTCATATAGTCATTTTAAGTTGGTAGCATATAGTAATTAACATTTTTTATATTATTTATTACTTTTTTTAAGTATTAATTTATATTCTACATTGTAGGAAATCACGTCCGACAATAGAGTTGGACGAATAAAGCTCTTCGAAATGACACATACAAAAAAATGGCTCTCATATGGCTCTTGAAGCTGCATAAATTATGGTATATTTAATGGACATAAAATTTTTATTATGTTATATTTATAGTATAAAATTTTGTATTTTAAATAATTTTTGAATTTGTTATATATTCTTAACTGATTATCAAAAAAAATTGAGCGATAAAAGGGTAAAGTATGAAGCTATGGCTTCATCCCATGCTTTTATTAATGCGGAGGAGATTGAAAATCAAGTTATTGCTGAAGTTTTCGGTCCTGAAAGATATGGTCGAGTTCGCTGTTAGGGATCATTCGTTACTCTAACCAAATATTTTGGATCCAACTCGTCTTAGTACATGCCATCACACAACCAATCTTCTCAACAAGAAGTTATTCGATTAAAACAACAGCTGAGTCAAGTTGATGAAAAAATTTCTCAAATGAAAGCCGAAGCTGAAGCGAGAGAAGCATCGACAGAAGCAGAGAGAGAAGCAGCATTTCAGGAAAAAAAATATGAAGAACTTCAAAAACAAATTGAAGCTATGAGGCAGATAATGCATCATAATGAAACGAAGAATTCATCATTCTTGGTGTTTTCTTAGGTTAATGCTTCCTTTATGTTATTGAAAAATGTTGAAATACATTATATTTAACTTGGATGTTTGTAAACTTTGATTTATTTATGTTTTTATGTATTACTACTTTATTCAAATCGTAATTAAATTTATTGTCAGTTGTTGGATATTGTTACAGGTTAAATCTGGGTAATACAAAATAACAAAAAGATATGTTGAAAATCAGTTTCGATTAGAGACATTTTAGGGGCAAAACGTCATTAATGGAGTGCATATTTGGCGGCTTTTTAGGAATAAACGCCGCTAAATAACCAACCTATTGCGACGTTTGTGCCTGAAACATTGCTAAATATCAAATCTATTACGTTAATAAATGTGTATAGTTGTCGTCGCCTGACCTGGCTCGTGTTTGTGCTCGTGCAATTTATGTTTACTCATTTTGAATAATTTCCATATTATTTTCTTTCATATTTTTTACCCTTATTTTTCTACTTTTTTCATTTCAGTCCATTTTTAAGAATTCTGACTTTTTTGTGTGTCACGTAAGTAGAAGACACTTCTTGCAAAAATAGCCTTCTGAAAAGAGCTTTTATATGAAGCGTCTTTCGTTTACATGGTACAAAAGGGTGCTAGATTAAAAAATAATCTAAAATGAGTGTTAAAATGATAAATTATTTTTAAATGATGTATATTTAAATAAAAAAACAAACAAATAAGCTCATTGTTTTGAAACATTACTTTAAAAAACATAAAATTTAGTTCGTAACATTCAACCAGAGTCATCATTTTGATCTCAGAAATCTCAATTCTAAAGCTGCTAACAATTTATCAAACAACAATCCTATTTAAGACCACAAAGGTGTTTCAAGGAACAAATGGTTCTAATCATGGATCTATCCTCACTCAGAATAAAACCCTAGATGGGAATATAACACAAGAAAAACCTTCAACTGATGGTTTGTAAATATGTAAAAGGGAAGCTGGCGTTCTCAATTAGCTATCAAAGCCTCAAAGGAGATCTACAATATTACTAGATAACAGGCAGAAGATTGATGAAAGTACCAATCAAAGCCCTTTTTTCCAAGTTAAAAAAGAAAATTTAAGGCTAATTATGATCTGCTTGTAGATAACAAGAAGGGTCGTATTCAGAAGCTGCCACAAATGATCATTCATCACTGCAAAAATGGAACGAAGATAAGAAATGAGTAGGGTATGATATTTACCTGAATATATCCTTATCAGAAATCACAAGGGTTTTACAAAGAGAAGCCAACAGAGCCCAGTTGGCAGTATGTCCACCTCCATGAAAGGGGCTGTGGTTCTATGATCGGAGGTGGACAAAATGCCAATAAAATCTGTAAGAATCCCTTTGCTAAACACCCATGAAAAGCAGAAACCGATCCTTGTACTCAATCAACGAGGGAGAAGATGAATATTAAGCGGTGCTTAAGAGACTTGTTGGTTATTATTATCAAATCAAATAAGGACAAAACTACAGCAAAATCTCACCTTTATAGCAGCTTTTTGTTTAAGGGAAAACATGGGTTTTGCCACAACTTTATGGTCTAGACCGTTTCATCGTTTAGAAGAGGCACAGGGGGGGTATGGCCATGGAGGAGCTGGACAGGCAAGTATTTTTCTACCCACATGGGAAATTGAATTCAATTATTCAAGTTATGTACATTGGATGAACTAATCAAGTACGTAATTTAATGGTCAATAGCAAATTAAATCGTCCTTGTTTTTACATTGGTGCTAGTTGGCATGAGAAGTTGATGATATATGCGTACAACGTTTAATCAAATGATTTTGTGGGTGTCAACAGGTTGGTTCAAGTGGTAATAAGTTTGATATTAATTTTTTTTTAGACAAGTAAAATTTTATTTATCCAAGTAAAAGTCAATACAAAGAACCCAGTCAAGGATCAAAGAAAGCTATGTACAACAAAAGAATGTTAACCTATACCCCAATTGTTACAAAGTAGAGAGTTAACATGATCCATTCTATTGAGGTCTCTATTGCTAAGTTGAGCACCTACAATGTCTTTAATGGAGCTTAACAATTCTTCAATAGTTCTTGCTCTTCCTTGAAAGATCCTTTGATTTCTTTCCTCCCATATAGTGTAGATGAAGGAACATCAAGCAATCTTCAATATGGAAGTTAGAAGGGATTTACCTTTCCAAGAAGAAGAAGCCCATGAAAGCATTTCATCCCATGACATATGCGGCTTGGATAGGTGATTGAGAGTTAAGATAGCTTTCCATAAGCTGGTTGTTGTTGAACAATCAGCAAATAAATGGCTTCTGGATTCATTAGAATCAGTACAAAGAACACAAGAGACAGTAGTGGTAATTCCCATACGAGAGAGTCTGTCTCTAGTTGGAAGTTTGTCAAGGATAGTCATCCAAGAAATAATGCTTAGTTTAGGAATGTGAAGGGGAAACCAGATAAGCTTGTGCCATGGGACCTTAGTATGTTTAATTATTATCTCCTCCCAAATGCGTTTAGTAGTCAGTGCACCTGCATCAAGAATAAGGATTGCCTCTGCTTTTAATTTTAAGAGTCTTTTGAAGCTCAAACTAGCAGTGTTAATTTCAGTCATAACTCTAAATTCTTTGCCTTTTATAACATAGCTGTAGGTCCAAGCTATCCATAACTCTAAAGTTTGATATTATTTATGAATGTATCGAGTTTAAGGTTTTATGTGCAGAAAATCCCTATTGAGAAACTCACCCATCAAAGACAGGTCTACGACACAAATTGATATGGAATAATCAATGCAAAGCTCTGGGGAACCGGGAGGAAACCAAAATAAAATGATTTTGTTGGCTTTTATATATATATATATATAATTGGGGAGAAACAAGTTTCGAATCTAATTAAGGGGATGTCATTTAATTATGAGAACAATTTGATTGTAATTTTATTAAATATTTTTAAGTTAAACTCAACCTGAAGCCACAATGTTAATCTTTATTATAATAAATTTTAAGTGAATTAGTGTAAGGTGTTAATTGATATGAAATCATTTAAGAAATGATTAAATTATTATTATTTGAAAGATAATTGACAATATAAAAAATATTTTTATCTGTTTATATTTTTATATAAATTTTAAATAAATTAATATTGCTACAAAAGTATTTCTCTATCTTTTTATATAAATTCTAAATGAGCTGATATTGTTATAAGAGTATTCTGTTTTTCACAATTTTATATAAACTTTAAATAAAAGAAGTAAAAATAATTATTTGAAGATGAAACACAAGATTGATTGAATCATTTACAAATTCCTTACCATTTTCACTCATAATAATTTATTTTTATTAATTTTTAGAAACAAATTATTTTCCATAAAAATATTTTGTTCACCCACGTCCACGTAAATTAAGAGAAAAAATCAACCTCGTTAAGTTATTAAAGAAATTAAATTTTGTCACATTCATGATGCAAGTGAGAAAAAATTACAAAAAACAATATATTTTGTAAAATTTTATGGATAGTATTAGGAGTAATAGAAATTTAAACACAAATCTTACTAAACACGTACTCGGTCTTTAAATATTAGTATAAAAATATAGATATAAAATATAAAAAATATTATAAAGCCATTAATTATAATTCAAAATAAGGATAATACAATTTTTATTATTAGTATATATATATATATAAAAGTAAATAGTGTCATCTAAACTTTCTATAAAATATCTATAAATAAATTATAATATATGTTTGATCTTTAGCTTAATCAAAAAAATATTATTTTTTCTAAAGAAATAAAAGTCACTAGTTTTATTAAAATAAAAAAATCTAAAATTACAATAATAGTTTACAATCGTAAGTGTAAACTAAACATATAATTAGGACATTTCTTATAATCATAGACACGAAACTAGCCACTAAAGATCGTATAAGGACCATATAAGGAAAAAGTTAAAAGCTCATCAAAGAACTCAAACAAAATAAAGATGTGAATAGATCTGATTGCATGGGAAAATGAATTACAACAAGAGATCAAACTACTAAAAGACTACCGATAATTGTGAATCAGAGTCGAGCTTCCTCAGAAAACTATCTCTTAACGCAAATTGTATATCCAAATTCATCTGAGGGTCCAAAGTAAGTCATATCAACAGGATAATAAATAAATGACATCTTATTAATTGAGGCGATGTCAAATCTAATCTTATAAAAAAATAATGTCATCTAGACTTTCTATCAAATATATAAACAAATTGTCGAAACGATTTAAAAAAAATAAATTTAATTTTTTAAAATCTGATTTTTAAAAGATATCGTCTTGAATAATTCGGTGACCTTTTAATACTAAAATACGGTTAGAGGAGTCGCCACCAATATTTGATTAATGTGTGATTGGACATCCAAAAGCATGTTTGTCATTTTAATAAAAAAACAAATTTGTGATTTGTGTTATCAAAAATTTGAGTTCAGGAGTCGGTTACGTGTGAGAAATGATTAGCACCCCCACAGTGCCCTAAATTGGTACTTAGTTGATTAATTAGTTATCTTTGCCATGAAATTTATGAGTTTGAATTTAATTTAATTCAGGATCCCTTTAAATAATATTCTTTGAATTTTATGACGAAACACAATAATATTTAATTATTTCCTATCGAGAAGAATCGTCCTCTCATGCATTAAAGCAGTCGATTCTTACTCTAATTAAAATAAAGAAATATTACAATTTCATCCTAGAGTTTATTATTAATTCAACATTTAAGTGCAGAAATAACAATAAGATAAAACAAATTAAATTTAAGACCTTGTTTTAAACATATTCTTTAAATTTTAATAGGGAAAATGATAATATCTAATTATATCGAGAATAAATTACCTTTAATGCCTTAAAGCGGTCATTTATTACTCCAATTGAAATAAAAGATATTAATATTTCATCCTAAAATTCATTATTAATTCGAATATTATTTATTTTGAAATCATATAAATAAAATGAAAACTAAGCACATACGTCAAACAAATATAATTAATTAATTATTTTATCAATCATTAATGAGAATAAAGATGTTCAATTATTTAAATACATCGAGACGAGACCTTAGACTTAATCTAACATTCTTTTTTCGGTGAATTTAATTAAAAGAACATGATCTTTTTCTCGGTCCCCAAATTTTAAGTATCCAATTTTATTCATGTCACCTAATAGTATACACTTTCATTTTAAAATTTTCAAAAGCAACTTTTTTATACGTTAAGACAGTCACTTCACGATAATCTTAAAATGAACGAATATTACCCTTAGTCAAATTATTTTGATTCGAGTCAAGTTATGCTCACGAGACTATCATACATATCGAATAAAATATGACTAAACTTATACGCAAATAACCAATTATTAAAACAACAAAAAAATACATCATTAATATATATTGTATACTCATGCATCGAATAATAATAACACAATATTAATAAATAAATAAATAAATAAAGCAAAATATGAAAACAACTAACATACTAACATTCATGCGTACAATGTGTTTATATACAATAACATAGTATAAAATATAATCACATAAAAAATTGCTAAATATATGAAGGTAAAATGCATGAAACGAAATTATGCAATAATTAAAAGAAAATGATAATGACTAAAATAAAAGTAACTATAAAGGACAATATCACAAACAAAAAAAAAGTAATATAGCTTAATCATGTAGTAATCCAAGAAATCTCATTTTAGAAAACTAAATCAGTGACCAAGCTAAAATTAAAATCTAAGATAAGTATTTATCTTCTAAAATTATGTTTAAGGACTAAAATAAAAGGCAAGAGAATTTAAAGGCTAGACCCTAAATACAAATTAATTAATTAACACATACAAGAATCAAAATAAATAAATCATAAATCATCGGCCAAAAGGAGATATTAAACCAAATACATATTACAAGCAGAAAGTGATTAAAATGTAAACACTGATAAATTCGAAGCTCGAATCAAGAGGAAATATTTTTATTTAGTGACCAAAGTGAAAGATTCATAAACATCATGGTCAGAGTCAAGTATTAGCAAACATAGCATAATGTATAAACTAGTGACTTAAACATAAACCTTAAAAGATAAGAAAGCTTCATTCAATTACCATAATATGAAGGTTACAAAGCACAGGGTACCTTTCTTGCAAATAACCCACACGCCGAAGCATAAATGTCCACTCTCCTCTTAAAACGACATCGTTTAGTATTTGACATATATGGTTAAAACTCATTTTCTCATTTATCTCATTTTCTCTCTTTTAACCTAAAAGGCATGCCTAAAACTTTCCCATCTCCCTCTAGTTCTCTTCCCGCCGCCGATGAAGATAACCCAACGTCCCGGTCACCACGAATCGGTGGCCACACTCGAAATGACCTCCTAAAACATCCCTTCACAGCCACTCCTAAAACCTAACCCCGAAAGCATCCATACGCGAAAAATGGAAAATCAAATCCCTACAGGTAAAATATATACCTTTGATGGCGGGATGATGTTACTCCGATGAAGCAATCGGTGGTCGGGTCTCGTCTCAAGGTGTGTTTTTTCCCGAACAGTAGAGCTCTTTTCCTTCTCTTTGTTTCGTACTCTCTCTTTCGAATATGGCTATTTTTGTTCGGTTTTTTTTATCCTGTTCGAATGGCTTCTCAAAAATCCCCCTCTGTTTCTTAGTTTGAAATCCCTATATCTGTTCGAATGTCTTCTATCCTTTCTTTCTTTGAAAATCTCTTTTCCGAAATATATGTCTTCTATCCTTTCTTTCTTTGAAAATCTCTTTTCCGAAATATATGTCTTCTATCATGACATCTCCTCCTAGGAAATGTTTTCCCTAGTATTATCCCGGATTTAACGAGATTTTTGTGATTTGTTTATTGGGTTGTTGGATTTGGTTGAAATTTTGACTGACTTGATGTGTTTGGTTAATTTTCCAGCTATTTGACTAAACTGACACGCCTTTAACGAATATTTACCTTTTTGGCACCGTTTAATATATATTTCCCGAAATGGCACCCTTTCGGCTGAGCTGGCGAACCCGTTTTTCGCTGAGTTGGATGCCACGTGTGGAAGGCGCATCCCCGGGGACGCGCCTTCACTGACTCGACTGCCACGTGTGGAAAGCGATCCCCGGGGACATGCCTTCCATTAAATGCCATAAATGCCTCCATCCGTTTTCCCTAACTACCCCCTCCTCCCCTATATAAACCCCCTCAACCCTCCCTCATTCTTCACACCAAAATCATATTCTCCTCTCTTATATAACTCAAATTCTCCAACTATTTGAGTTTTAAATTTGTTATTAGTGGTAAGAAATTTATTTTTATGTTAATATTTTTTTAAATAGTTATTATATTTTATATTAATATATTTATGTAAATATTTTTTTTTATTAAAATAATATTTATATAATTATTATTTATTTAGAATTATTAATTTTTTTTGCTAATTATATTATTTTGTCTACAGTTATAATGGAAAACGAAATGCTGTTGCGATTGGATGCTGATCATATCTCCAGACATTTTAGCGATATGGTAATATTTTTTTTATAATTAATGTTAATATTTATTGTTATGTTTAATTTAAATTTATTATGAATTTATATTAATTTTAATTTTTTATAATGCATATTATTTAGGATACTGATCGTATTTTAGAGACTTTTATTAAAAATCCACGTATACCGACACCGGAACGTATTTTGCCATATTTGGCTTCTGCCGGGTTCGGGTATATTGCAACAATTATAGGTAGTTGCAAACTCGAACCTGTCCTTATTTCTGCACTGATTGAGAGGTGGAAGCCCGAGACACACACTTTTCACCTTCCATGTGGAGAGGCCACAATTACATTGGAGGATGTCTCTATGCATCTGGAGCTTCCCGTCGACGGAAATATGATGTGTGGTATGGCGGATGGTGATTGGCAATCAATGTGCATTGATTATCTTGGAGCTGCTCCGCCAGAGTTTAATGGAGGTAGAATAGCTTTATCTTGGTTGAAAGCTAATTTTGAGGTTTTAAATGAAAATGCTTCAGAGGATCAAGCAAATGCATGTGCTCGGGCATATATTCTACGAATAATTGGAGGAATATTGATGCCCGACAAATCTCGCAACCAGGTGCATTGTATGTGGTTACGGCATCTGATCGATTTTGATGAAGCTGGAAGATATAGTTGGGGCACTGCAGTTTTGGCATTTCTCTTTAGAGAAATGTGTCGGGCGACGAATTATAAGAAAACTACTATCGGTGGATGTCTTTTGCTTCTACAATCATGGGCGTGGTTCCGCATGCATTTCTTATGTCCGATCGTGAATGAACCATACGTATTCCCCTTATTGTTGAGGTAATTTTTGAACTAAATTTTGATTTAAATATTTTCAATTAAATAGGGTGATATTTAGTTTATATTATATTTCATAGGTGGTCGATGAAAAGAAAGGACCATAAAAGTATACCTACTGGGTTGGAGGAAATTCGTTTACTTATTGATATGAAAGTTGGGTCTGAGGTATGTTTTTAAATTTGTTTAATTATTAATATTTTAATTTAAAATGCTAGATATAATTAGAATATTTTATTTATTTGAATTGTATATTTATATTTCAGTTTCAGTGGATACCTTATGCGAGCGATGAAGTGAAAGCTTGCATCCCACCCCACCTTAGTGGGTCATTAGAGGTATGGATATCGGTTATACCTCTTATATGTTATGCTATTATTGAGTGGCATCCAGTTGATCGCGTGCTCCGTCAGTATGGTTGTACACAACATATTCCTGGAGCACCTAGGAATTTAGACGACGTGCATAACATAGATAGACGAGGAAAGAAAGATGTTAACTGGGTAGTGAGACACAGAGATTGGATTGCGCTTTGGGAGAACCGATATACACTGTTGGCCCCTTGACAATATTACGCTGAAACTGGTCATATGGTTACGGATAACTATATGGACTGGTTTAATGAAAATGGGAAGCCGTTTCTACTTTCGGCGAAAGCACGAGGGGTTAACATTCCTAGGCGCCGAGAAAGACTTCAACCGTCTCAATATCATCGTCCCCCGACGCATGGACGGAGAGAAGGCGCTACCGGTTCTGCATCAGTCCCACCACAATATCCTTATCCGTCGATGCCGCAGGGGTACATGCCCAGCCCTCCACTTCATATGCCAAGCCCACCAGTTTATATGCCATCTCCGCAGGGTTACATTCCGAGCCCGCAGGGTTACATTCCGAGCCCGCAGGGTTACATTCCTAGCCCGCCAGGTCACATGCCTAGCCCGCAGGGTTTTATACCATATGGAGGTGCATATACGACTATGTTTAATGATCCAGCATATGGTTCATATGCATCTTATTTGGCTGGTGGTGCTTCTCCGTAGACACCTCAATCTCCATATGGATCACAGACATCGATGCCAATGTTTCCACAGTTTTCACAGTTCCCGGGGAGCGATGGGATTGTTACTAGCACTCCTCCAGGGTCGTTATTTTATACAGGCCCTTCAGCCCCTTCAGCGTCATCTACACCAAATGAAGAAAATGCTGCTGATGATGATAGTGAAGATGAGGAGACTGAAGAACAAGTTCCACGAAGAAATCCTCCACGAAATAGACAACCACCGCCATGTGGAACTCATTCGAGAAGACGACATCGGTGATCCAGTTGTATTTAATGTAATTTAAATAGTTATATTTCAGAATTTTATGTAATTTGGTTATGTTATTTAAATGTTTCATGGTTGCTACATACATATTTTTAATGTTATTTTTTATTAACATTTAACATTAAATGTTTGATAAATGTTTTTAAAATACAAATTATATTATTCGAAATTTAAAATAAAAATAAAAATAATATTATTCAAAATTTAAATTTAAAATATAAATTATAGTATTCGAAATTTAACATTAAATTTCAACTTAATATTCCAATTGTATTCGAAATTAAAAGTTATATTCCAATTATAGTTCACAATACTTAAATTGAAATTAAATTTATCCATACATATGATTTTATCATTAACATATATATTAAAACGTATACATTAAAATCAACTTATGACTTCACATTTATTCTCTCTTGATTCTAATTGCTTGATGTTTCTTGTTGTTGATCAATGGCTTCTAAGCTTGCTTAAATACACCTTGAAACACTTCTGAACGTTGGGGATAATTAGAGAAAATAATATAGCCGTTTTAGTGTGAAAACAACTAATAAAACAGTTTGGAGCGTGGGGGGAATCGGTACCCCCTATGGGGAATCGGTTCCCTAAGTGTAAAATTTAAATATTTCGACCGTTATACAAGGGGGAATCGGTACCCCCTGGGGGGGGAATCGGTTCCCTCCGAGCATACTGGAATTCTCGGAGCCAAACCATTCAGGGGGAATCGGTACCCCCTTGGGGGGGAATCGGTTCCCTCTGAGCAATCTGGACCTTTTGGCTTTGAAATGGTTTGAAATACTTTGTAAAATTATTTTGAAGTTGTTTTAAGATTAAAACTTAATTTTACACTTTGAGTAAGGATTAAAAATGATCTTTGAAAGATTTGGAGTAATGTTTTGATATTCGAATAATTCTATCGAATATACTTAGAAAATCATTTGGAAAATCTTAAAATTCATTTAACTTAATTTTTTATATCGAAATATCAAAATGTTTTCAGTAGTTTTAATTTAAGTTATTCTTAACTTGCTAAACTTTCAAAAGAAGTTAAATTTTGGTTATAATTTACCTGATTTACTGATATATCTAGTGTCCCCGAGGGACATGAGTGACATAATAGGGCAATGATAACATATTCTCTGACAAAATAATGGAAGGCGCGCCCCCGGGAACGCGCCTTCAAGTCCCCTGAGAAATAATAGGTACTGATATATCTAGTGTCCCCGAGGGACATGAGTGACATAATAGGGTAATGATAACATATTCTCTGACAAAATAATGGAAGACGCGCCCCCGGGAACGCGCCTTCAAGTCCCTTGAGAAATAATAGGTACTAATATATCTAGTGTCCCCGAGGGACATGAGTGACATAATAGGGCAATGATAACATATTCTCTGACAAAATAATGGAAGGCGCGCCCCCGGGAACGCGCCTTCATGTGAATAGTACTCCGATTATAGACACTATTATATGCAAAATATTATAAACTTTCAAAACAAACTTCAGTTCACAAGCTTTCAAATTCTCAAATTCCCAAACTCTAAATTCTCAAATTCTCTGAAAATGAGTCATCTTTCTGCTGTTGTTTTGTATGATGGAGAAATTAAGGAAGCTGAAGAGGGGGTTGTTTTTTAGTCAGATCATTATATCCCCTTAACCTTGAAGAGAACCATCACAATTGAGGAGTTAATCACAAAAATTTCGTTAAAGATTCGTATAGCAGGCCAGAGAAGACTATCTTCACTTCAGTACAGATTTCCTACTGAACTTTTTCCGCTCACGTATACATCATTTCAGCTTTCAAACGATGATGATGTTTCTATGATGGTTGATGCTCATATGGAGAGTTCACAATCTCTTATTGAAATGTATGCCACTTTTATTGAGGTTCGTGCAACTCATGATCTCTCATATTCCTCTCACTTTGGCATTGCATATCAAACTGATCAAGTTGATAGCCCGACACAACTGATCTGTAATGATTTCACATCATTAATGGCGGATCCAACGCCAGATACCATGCCCTCAAGTTCAATAGGAAGGCATTCATCTGCAACTGCTTATGATCTCAACCCACGTGGCTTCACCAATAATCCATATGGCAACATCTCTTCTACTTCAAGGGGCAGACATTCATCTGCCAATGTTTTCGACTTACATATGGAAATGCCAACGAGACGGCAGTCTATTCACATCCCACATGATACAATAGCCTCAAGTTCAAGGGGAGGACACGCAAGCGGGAACTTATTTGACCTCAACATTGGATTATCGGAGGAACCCTCATCTTCACCAGAAGAACCTCTTCGGGAGCCAGGTGCAGATGGTGCTGAAACAGGATTATTCGTTGAACCTGACTCGCCACAGTTTAACGTACATTCTGATGATGATGAGGATGACGTTCCGATAAATACAACACCAGCCGAATTTCCTGCACATATGTATGAGGCTGATTATGATGCAATGTATGAGCCTGAATTTCCAGATCTTCCTGATGTTGGCAACTATGGACTTCAATCATTAGTCAATGACGGTAATTTACATATTGGAATGGAGTTCGCATCGAATGAGGAAGCAATGATGGCAATAAAGAGTTACAATATTCGTAACTCAGTTAAGTCCTGAGTTGATCGATCTAACACGGAGAAATATGTCTACTACTGCGTCCAACGTGACAACGGATGTCAATGGATGGTCCGTGTATCAAAGAGGAATAGGAAGAACAACTTATGGGAACTAACCAGATATAACGGTCCTCATACATGTTGTGCAATAGGTATAAACCAGGATCATCCCAACTTGGACTCCAACATTATTTGTCAAGCAATCATGCCCATTGTGAAGCAAAGCTCTCATATAGCTGTTGTAGTGTTGATTTCTTCTATACAGTCACAATATGGGTACACTGTCTCATATAAAAAAGCGTGGTTGGCAAAACAGAATGCCATTTGCAAACTTCATGGCGAATGGGATTCCTCTTACAACGAGCTGCCTAGTTTGTTTCATGTTGTGCAAAGACTTAATCCCGGGACAATTGTTGAGTTCGAAACTCAACATCATTACGTGAATGATCGAATGGTTCGCGATCGCTGCCAATTTTACCGTGCCTTTTGGACTTACCCTCAGTGTATTAATGCAGTCAAGTACTGTAAACCAGTTGTCCAAATTGATGGTACTTTCTTGTATGGGAAATACAAGCAAGTTTTATTATTGGATGTGGTCCAAGATGGAAACCGCAATATTCTTCCTGTTGCGTTTGCCCTCGTTCAAGGAGAAGACACTGAGTCTTGGGCTTTTTTCCTTAAAAATTTACGTTTACATGTTGTCACCAGGGAACGAGTATGCATTATTTCAGACCGAGGAGCCGGGATAAAAGCAGCAATGGACTCTTTGGGTACAATGTATAGACCTCCACATGTTCAACATCGTTATTGTGTCCGTCATATTGCTGCAAACTATTACGGAAAATACAAGAAGAACGATGAACGTTAGTTAGTCGTGCGGATGGGTATGTTACTTTTTCCCAATTTTTCTATCAAATTCTTATTACTTATTTATACTTCATATTAACTATTACATATTCCTAATGGCTTAGGTTACGAACTCTTACCTCAAAGGTTTGAGTCGATGCTACAAGAGTTGTTTGGCAAAAATAAGAAGGGGTGCGAGTACATTATGGACATCAGCAAAGAAATGTGGACAAATGCATATGACGGAGGGTATCGCTATGGTCATATGACAACAAACTTGGCTGAAGCAATAAATTCAACCTTAAAGAGGGCGTGTCATTTACCAGTCACGGCGTTGGTTAAAATGACTTATTTTCGTTTGGGTCAACTCTTTGCAAAGCTCGGTGGACAAGCTCTTACTTGGATGCAAAACGGAAATATTTACCACCCAAGACTAGTAGTTGATTTACAGAAAAAAGTGGCTGCATCAAATGGGATGTTAGTTACAAATTTTTCTCGCACCCGTGAATTGTTTCGTGTAACCGAAATGCCACGTCCGCTGTAAGGGATTGGAGCTAACTCTTTCAGAGTTAATCTGCAAGAGAGGTGGTGCGATTGTGGTTTCTTTCAAGCACTCAAATATCCATGCTCTCATGTCATTGCTACTTGCTCACATTTGTATTTGGACTACAAAAATTATGTTGATCCCGTATACCAACTTTCACAAGTATTCAAGGTATATGAATTTGAGTTTCCGCCCATAGGAAACGAAAGAGACCCAAATGAGATTCAAACTTGGCTTACAATTGTATCAGATCCATTGCTATTGAGGGACTCAGGTCGTCCAAAATCTACTAGAATACATTGTGATATGGATATTCGGGAGAAGTCAACAGAACAGAAACGATGTGGGCATTGTAGAAACATCGGGCACAATAGAAAAAAATGTCCAGCTCTGTTATCATCATATAACCGTTAACTCTTATGTAATTAATATTGTATTTAAATGAATGTTTTTGTTTCTAATAATTTAATGTTATTGCATTTATATAATTTGTCAATGTATGTACACCTAAATAATTTTTGTTTAACTTTTAAATACATAAATATTTTTAATATATTTATTTAATATAATAATTAATATTATTAGTTATAAATTTTTTTTAAATATAATAATAATTCCACCTTCTAAGTAGAGAAAAATATTAAATTAAACAAATTAAAAGTTATTAAAAAATTTATGTATACGATGACACATTTCATGTTCTGATTGGAGGATTAAATTTATTAAATTAAATTTTCAATAAGACTAATTTCATAAAATATGTAAGTCTTGAAGATTAAATATGTAATTATACTAATTTATTAACTTATGCATCAATATTTTCGTTAAATATTGTTAAGAGATGACTAGATTGATAACATTAAAACAATTAACTGATAAAATTAATAGATCGATAATCAAAATCAAAAATAATAATATAACCATATGTGTAATATTATAATTTCATACATTTTTCCTATAACTACAATAAAGTCAAAACTGGTTTTCATATATTGTTATATCATATTAATGTAGATAATTCACTCCACCTTTAACACACATTAACAAAATACATTTGATAATTCTTACATTATAATCGAAACACTTTACATAATATATTATTAATTTATAATAATAATAAAAATAAAATATTTATTATTAAACAAAATACGTGGCAGTCGAACTGGCGAAAGGCGCGTCCCCGGGGATGCGCCTTTCACACGTGGCATCCAACTGAGCGAAAACACGGGTAAAGCACGTCCCCGGGGACGCGCCTTTCGCCAGCTCAGCCGAAAGGGTGTCATTTCGGGAAATATATATTAAACGGTGCCAAAAAGGTAAATATTCGTTAAAGGCGTGTCAGTTTAGTCAAATAGCCTAATTTTCCTATTGTTCGATCGGATTTGCGGCATGGGAGTGGTCGGCGGTAGCTCACTCGGGCGGGGAACCGAACGGTGGGCGCATGGTACACGCGCGCGTGATGAAACGGTTCAGATCTACTGGGTGGTAGCGGTGACTGTTGATCTGTTAGGGTAAAACCCTAAATTCGGACTACATCTAGCCATTAGATCTAAACAGATCTGACGGCTAGGACGTGGCTGCGCAACAAGTTATGGTGAAAACCCTAATTCTTGACTTATCTGGGCCGTTGATTTTCTCCAGATCTGACGATAGAGATCGCGCTGATCTGGGCTTGGGGCGAGAAACTCTACACGGGTTTTGGGCTACACAAGTGGGCTGCTGCAACATTGGGTTTGAAATGGCTGGTGGGCTGCCTTGTATTTTGGACCGGTATTTTTGGGCTATTGTATGATCTGTAATAAAAATAATAATATGTCAGTAATAAATATTATTGATCATCATACATTTATATTCTAATATAATTATAAATAACAACTCAAAACATCACACATATGTATAATATAATTACTAAATGTATGTTCACATATATTCAAATTAACAATCCTGTGAACTAACGAAATTACAAGTTAACTAAGGACCATGCATGATATTTAGGGATAGGCATGACATGAACCCGACAGGTTTCGATCTTACTCAATCGGGTCGGGTTTTCTTAAAAAAAATTGGGTTTGGGTTGGATTTTTTTAAGTGCGATGTTTGGGTCGGATCGGGTTCGGGTTTAGGGTGAAAAATATCCGACCCGAAAAAAAAAATTACCTTATATATTTAGAAATAATTACAATAATATCCCTCCATATATAATTTTTTTTCCAATTAAGTCACTGTTTTTATTGAATAAAAATAATATTTTATTATTATTTCAGCTCAGGTCGGGTTTCTAAGTTATATATCGGATTGGGTTCGGGTCGGGTGAACTTTTGTTTTGGTCAGGTCGAGTCCCGGGCAGAGACTCCTTTGTTGTCGAGTCGAGTCAAGTGGACCAAAAACCCGACTTAACCATCCCTAATGATATTAACACATTTTAATTAATAATAATAATAATAATTAATAATAATAACGATTTCGGTACGGACAAAACCAGTGTCTACACAAATATCTTTAAAAAACTATCACTCCTTGTAACTTCTCAGTATTCATAACCAACTGCCCATTATTTGTTGTTATAATAAAACTATCCCTATCTCTTTTCTTTTTTTCAAATTTGCTAACTTTTTTATGAATTTTTATAAGTTTCTAACTTTTTAATCATTACGAAGACCTATATATATATATATATATTATTGTTACTACTTGCGAACCAACAACAAATGTGAACCTCTAAAATACGCGACCTACGACTCATGCAAATCTTTAGACATGCGAAGCGTACCCATGAGTACCATCGATTACGTACGACCCTAGTGAACACATCCTACGTATAAGTATTAATTATCATGTGTTGATACACGTGGTCTTATTTAATGTCAAATCAGTTTAAACCATCACTTCATAAGACGTTAAATCAATACTAATGTCACGATAACTTTCAATCGACATTTATCTAAAATATTATAAATAGTCATGCAACAAAGAGTTAGGGTACATACATTCTTCTTCACCAAAAGACCATACCAAGACCCTTAAAATCATTGTCCGATCACCTTCTATAATTGATCATTTCACTAGTCAATATATATATATATATATATATATATATATATATATATATATATATATATATATATTCTAGAAATACGAAATATGCATGAAATTTTTGTACTCAACGTTATAGGTATAACAAATTTTAATTACTTCTCATCCAAGTGTGGTGACAAATTCTAGTTATTTTTATCATTTAGGTCTGGTGATTGGAGTTTCCACTAATTATGATTTCATATTTGTTTTTCAATTAAATTGGTAAAAGTCTAGTAATGATGATTACCGTCTCTTAATTTTGTCAAACAATATTAAAAGTTTTCCATGTTAGAATGATTGCACTCTTAAAATTAATATGTCAGTGAGAATTATTTAAGAAATCTCTGTAATAGCAATTGAAGTGACACTAAATGACCTTTGAAATTATCTCTAATTTGACTGGGAAATCTCCCACCATCAATCTCTGTTCTTGAATTCTAAACCAATGAGTGAGCAATAAGTACATTTGGTTCGATCTAGCCAATAGCTCAATGACGAGTGTAACATCGTTCACTAAATCCATTCATCTGGTCTGCACTGGAAAATGAATCAGAGGGAACATGCCCAGCAAGGTGTTGAGCATTTTAATAAAGAATTAATATAAAAAAAGTTATTTAAATTATACTTTTTTCTCTTATTCAAAAGTCTAACATTACAGATGTTATCATTTTAAGTGCTCCGACCGTAACGATCATTAAAAAATTCTATTAATTGACACATGTCATATTCCAATAATTTTAAAAATTTTATTTTTTAAAAAAAAACTTAAAAACATATTTTAAAAAAACCCATAATTTTCTCGAATCTTAAAAAACCCTAAAACTTTAAAAACCCTAATTCAAATTCTTATACCCACGATAGTCGTCGCCTTTGTAATCGATTGAACCTACTCCGGCCACAGCTCCACTCGTCGACCAGCCACCCGACTAATAGTCACCAACGAATCCCAATCACGATTTAAACTTGATGAACTACAAGAAAAATTGTGATATTTACACGACCCCACAAAATCTGACGGCGCGAGAGATGACAAGGGTGACGACGATCGAAAAGAGAAGGCAATGGTAGCATTGGCGACGATAGGTGTTAATTGGCAAGGGAGATGGTAAGGTTAGTGTTATTGATTTTAGGGTTGATTTGAGGGATTTAATTTTTTTAAAATTTAGAAAATTTTAGGTTTTTTTTTATAAATATAATAATAATTTTAAGTTTTTTAAATATAAATTTTTAAATTATCAAGATGTGACACATGTCACTTAATGAAATTTTTTAACGTCATTACAGTAGGGATACTTAAAATGGTAACATTTGTAACGTTAGGCACCTAGATGATCGAAAAAAATATTTAAACACCTAAATTAAATAAAAAGTATAATTTAAATAATTTTTTATATTAAACCCTTAATAAACAAGTTCAAACTTGTATTTAAAATGCATCTCACATGTGAAAGAAGAGAGAGTAGAAGAGAGAGTATCATAGTGAATATGGTGATGGATATGCCATTTACAAAATCTTGTGAGAATTCTAGATAACAATCAATAAAAACTCAATAAAGTCGCTCCCAATTCTAGATAACAATTAATAAAAACTGAGTCAAGATGGTCCTAGTTCTAGATAACAATCGATAAATATCGAAGAAAAGTGAACTAATATTAAAAAAAGCATTCCATTGAATCAATAAAATTGATTTTTACAAGTATTTCACATGTATTTAAACTTATTAATAAAACATGACGAAGGATGTAACACCCTCAACCCGTACCCGACCCAGATACGAATCTGAGGTGTTACCTTGACTTTTCAAAACTTTTACTTTTACAAAATCATGAAAATCTAAACTTTCATTAAAATAAAACTTAGTTTAGTTACTTAAGTTTGATCAAAATAATACAATATATATCAGAGCATATGTAATTTAAAATTTTGTCTACATGCCAACACATTTAATACAACAAAATACATACTTTGCAAATTACTTCTGATCTGATCTGCTGGTAGAAGTATGATGGCTTTGCAACTCCTAATTCTGATCCTCCTGCTTTTTAATACCTACGTGTGAAACACTCACACGCTAAGTCACAGACTTAGTGAGGCATAATATAAACATGAAATAATGAATTCATGAACCATGCAATCCTAAAATTCCAAGATAAAA
Source organism: Hibiscus syriacus (assembly GCF_006381635.1). Classification (NCBI taxonomy): domain Eukaryota; kingdom Viridiplantae; phylum Streptophyta; class Magnoliopsida; order Malvales; family Malvaceae; genus Hibiscus; species Hibiscus syriacus. The sequence goes on from NW_024062441.1 coordinate 424,952, forward strand.
CTACAATTTGCATATATTTACTCAATCATAACATAAATAATCATGGAATGCACAAACAATACATATCATCTTATGAGGTGTTTAATTCGATTTTATCTTTTGTATGCCCATGTACATTACTGAGAACCTGAGGTACGTGAGTACATTGAGGTTGTGCACATATGTTGTCACCACAACTCATATAAATTCCCACTAGGGGCACATAGAATTTGTCCCGAAGGACCACATATATGTCCCGAAGGATCACTCCTTAAGGATCACATATATATTCCAAAGGACCAAATATGTGTCCCGAAGAACCGCATATATGTTCCAAAGGATTACATATATATATCCCGAAGGACCACATTGAACCCTCGACTCTTGGCATTCCAATTATACCTACAACTCTCATATCACATAACATGGGCTTAAATATTGATACATTCTATATTTTCATATCTCTTCTATCATTTCTCATATAACCACATCTCATATTTCACCTGTACACATATGATCACTTATCTTATAACATATAGCTTGAATTTTTTCTTTTATGTTTGCATATATCACATCACATATCATATCATATTAAAACATGTATAAGTTATGCATGTACTCATTATAATCATAACATATGCATGTATATGAATATAGAATCATGAAATCAAATATAGGAAATAGACTTATCACAAGTCTTATTTCCATAAAACAACATCTATACTAACTATGGTATGCACTCACCTTAACCTCACTTGATTCGAATCGATTCTATGACTTTATCTCTCTCCCGACCGTTTCTGACTCTTCGATTGTTCTGAAACTTGGTTATGCTCGATATCTACATAATCATACATTTAATATGCACATCAGAATCCTAGGTATTATAATTTGATCCTTAATAACTTAAGCTAAAAGAAAGGCTTAATTCAATTTTCCACTTTGAGTAGTATCGGCTCCCAATGTATGGTACCGATACTTCCCTAGCTGTGGTATCGATACTGAGCTTGGGTATCGATACCCAATTTCGATTCTGAAATCCTTATTTCAAAATGGTATCAATACTTACATTATGGTATCAGTACCCTATGTATCGATACTACCTCTTTAGGTATCGATACCCCTTGAATAACTTATCTAATATTTTGCTTATGGTATCGATACTATTCAACCAGTATCGATACATCTACTCTAAATATCACTCTTTTATCCTTTGAAGTATCGGAACTGAATGAATCAGTACCGATACCCATAACTCAGAAATCACTTTTTATACCCGAAATTTACCAATATCAACCTAAACCTTTCATTCATTCACCCCTTTCATACACTTAAACTCAAATACATATACTCAAATCAATTTATATTCATATAACATATTCTTATCTTCAAAATCTCATCCTCTATCTTGAAATCAAGAATTCTACCTAATATCAATTCTAACACTTTATATTTCTTAATCTAACTGATGACAAGTCAAATTTAGTCTCAAACTTTACTTACTAACTCTCTTCAAATATTTCACTTATTAACCTTTTATCGTTAATCCTTCCTAACTTCTTCATCTTTTGGTTTTAAGGCAACTTAAAGCTTAAGTATCATCTAAAGAACATAAACCAAACTTAAATTCAATGAATAATCAGCTAGCAAGAAACTTACCTGAACCAATTTGGGGTGCACGGCTGGAAGAATGAAGAAGGATGAAGATAACTCTAGATATTTTCTTTCATTTTTTTTAAATCTCCACGTGTATATATATTAACTCATACACATTTTTAATTTAATTTTTGGTCAAATGACCATTTTACCCTTCTAATCATCCTTCTTTGCTATTCAGTCCTACATAAAATTTCTATATAAGTCCCTGAACTTTTTAATTTATCTACAATAGCCATAAAATTATGAAGTTTTACAATTTGGTTACTAACCTGATGTTTAGGATATTACAAATCCCCCTTTAAGAAAATTGGTCCTCGAATTTTCATTTCACAAAGAGATGGGGGTACTGATTCCTCATGTCCTCTTCACGTTCCCACTTTGTTTCATCTACCTTATGATTCCTCCATAATACCTTGACCAATGGAATCGTCTTATTTCGTAACTGTTTAACCTCATGAGCCAAAATTTGTATCGGTTCTTCCTCATAAATCAGATCAGGCTAAACTTCTATCTTTTCTGGTGAAACAATATGAGAAGATCTGATCTATATCTATGAAGCATTAAAACGTGGAAAACATCATGAATCTTCTCCATTTCAGGTGGCAAAGCCAGTTGGTTTGCCATTGGTCCTACTCTCTTAACGATCTCATAGGGTCCAATAAACCAGAGACTAAGCTTTCCTTTTTGTCCAAATCTTAGCACATTCTTCCAAGGAGATAGATTTAGAAACACTTTATCTCCAACTTGAAATTCAATTTCTTTTCTCTTAAAATCAATATATGATTTCTGTCTATTTACTGCTACTTTAAGATTGTTCTGAACCACTTGAACTTTCTCTTCCACCTAGGGAATCAATTCGGGACCAAGAACTTCTTGATCTTTCAGCTCGTACCAAGTCAAGGGTGTATGGCACTTTCTCCCATATAAAGCCTCATAGGGAGCCATCTTGATACTTGACTGTTAGTTATTATTGTAAGCGAATTTGGCAAGTGACAAGTATTTTTCCCAATATCTTTTAAACTCGATCACACATGCTCTTAACATATCTTTCAAAATTTGGATAGTCCACTCGGACTATTCATCAGTTTGAGGATGAAATGTTGTGCTAAAGTTCAATCGAGTTCTTAACACTCCATGCAAAGTTTTCCAAAACCTAGATGTGAATCTAGGATCCCGATATGAAACAATTGAAACAGGTACACCATGCAATCGTATAATCTCCCTAATATACAGTTCAACACAAACTTATCCATGGAGAAATCAGCTCGTACATGAATAAAATGGGCTGACTTAGTTAATCTATCCACGATCACCCAAATGGAATCTCTTTTGTTAAGAGTTAATGGCAACCCCGTCACAAAATCCATCGTCACATTCTCTCATTTTCATTGAGGAATAAATATTGGTTGTAATAGTCCTAACGGAACATGATGCTCATATTTGACTTGCTGGCAAGTTAAACACTTGGATACAAATTCCATAGCATTTCTCTTCATTCCCGACCACCAATATCGACTCTTGAGATCTATATACATTTTGTTTCAACCAGGGTGCATCTTCAAAAGACTACAGTGAGCTTCTGTTAACAGATCATTCTCCAATTCATCATCATCTGGAATTACCAATCTCTCTCGATAATATAAGATCCCATCAGACTTGATATTATAATCTTTCATCTCTTCATTCTTTACTTGTTGCAAATTCTTCAAACACTTTTCATCTTTTGATATTCTTTAATTGGATCCAACCATGTTGGTTTAATCTTTAATTTTACACATATTGTACCCTCTCCATCTAATGACAACCTGGCATCTAGAGCTCGTAAGGCTGCAAACGTTTTTAGGCTTAAAGCATCCGCTACTATATTTGCTTTTCCAGAGTGGAAATCGATTACCACATTATAATCCTTTAGAATTCAATCCATGTTCTCTACCTTAAATTCAACTCTTTCTAGGTCATCAGATACTTTAAGATCTTATGATCTGTGTATAAGTAACAGCATTCACCATATAAGTAGTGACGCCAAATCTTAAGAGCGAACACTACTGCAACCAACTCCAAGTCATACGTTGGATAGTTCTTTTCATGTGGTTTTAATTGTCTAGACGCATAGGCCACTACTTTACCTTCTTGCATCAATACACATCCCAAGTCGTTATGGGACGAGTCACTGTAAACCACGTAGTTCTTACCAGACTTAGGTTGAACTAAAACTGGAGTTTCTGTCAAAATTTTCTTCAACGTTTCAAAACTTTCTTGGCATTCCAGAGTCCAAGAAAATTTTACATCTTTTCTCATCAACCTAGTTAAGGGTAAATCTATCATCGAAAAGTTCTTAACGAACTTTTGATAATAACCTGCTAGCCCCAAAAAACTTCGAACTTCTGACACATTCTTTGGAACTTCCCATTCTATAATGACTTTTATCTTTTGGGAATCAACCCGAATTCCTTCTACAGAAATTACATGTCTAAGGAATGTCACTTCATTCAACCAAAATTCACATTTAGATAGTTTGGCATATAGTTTCTTATCCCGTAAAATCTACAAAACTATCTTCAGATGTATACTATGCTGTTCTTCCGACTTCGAATACACTAATATATCGTCAATGAATACCACTATGAACTGATCCAGATAGGGTTGAAATATTCTATTCATCAGATCCATAAAAGCAGTAGGTGCATTTGTAACCCCAAATGACATAACAATAAACTCATAGTGATCATATCTCATTCTAAAAGCCGTTTTCGGAATATCTTTCTCTTGAATCTTCAATTAATGATATCTATACCATAAATCAATCTTAGAGAAAACTGAAGCTCCCTTCAGCTGATCAAACAAATCGTCAATTCTAGAGAGGGATACTTATTCTTGATACTCACCTTATTAAACTGCTTATAATCAATGCAGAGACGCATTGAACCATCTTTCTTCATGAAAAACAATACTGGAGCTCCCTAGGGTGATACACTTGTTCTAATAAATCCTTTATCCAGCAATTCCTGTAACTGAATCTTTAACTCCTGCAACTCTTTTGGAGCCATTCTGTATGGTGCCATTACAATGGGTGTTGTTCCAGGCATTATCTCAATCTGAAATTCCATCTCTCTATCTAGAGGTAAACCTGGCAACTCTGTGGGAAAGACATATGGAAACTCTCTGACTATGGGAATTTCTTCAATCCCTTTCTCCTTGGTTCTAATATCCAGCACATTAACAATGTAACCCTGACATCCTTGTAGCAATAACTTCTTGGATGATATCACTGATATTATGTTTTCCAATAGATTCTATCTTTCACTGAACATTGTCATTTCAAATCCTTCTGAATTGATTAACGTTACCCTTTTCAGTCTACAATCAACATTAACATGATAATGATGTAACACCCCCAACCCGTACCCGATCGGATACGAATTCGGGGTGTTACCTTGACTTTTCAAAACTTTTACTTTTACAAAATCATGAAAATCTAAACTTTCATTAAAATAAAACTTAGTTTAGTTACATAAGTTTGATCAAAATAATACAAAATAGATCAGAGCATACGTAATTCAAAATTTTGTCTACATGCCAACACATTTAATACAACAAAATACATACTTTGCGAATTACTTCTAATCTGATCTGCTGGTAGAAGTATGCTGGCTTTGTAACTCCTAATTCTGATCCTCTTGCTTTTTGATACCTACGTGTGAAACACTCACACGCTAAGTAACAGACTTATCTAGGCATAATATAAACATGTAATAATGAATTCATGAACCATGCAATCCTATAATTCCAATATGAAACTACAATTTTCATATATTTACTCAATCATAACATACATAATCATGGAATGCACGAATAATACATATCATCTTATGAGGTGTTTAATTCAGTTTATCTTTTGTATGCCCATGTACATTACTGAGAACCTGAGGCACGTGAGTACATTGAGGTTGTGCACATATGTTGCCACCACAGCTCGTATAAATTCTCACTAGGGGCACATATAATTTATCCCGAATGACCACGTATATGTCCCGAATGATCACTCCTTAAGGATCACATATATATTCCAAAGGACCAAATATGTGTCCCGAAGAACCGCATATATGTTCCAAATGATTACATATATATCCCGAATGAACACATAGAACCCTCGACTCTTGACATGCCAATTATACCTACAGCTCTCATATCACATAACATGGGTTTAAATATTGATACGTTCCATATTTTCATATTTCTTCTGTCATTTCTCATATAACCACATCTCATATTTCACATGTACACATATGATCACCTATCTTATAACATATAGCTTGAATTTGTTCTCTTATTTTTGCATACATCACATATCATATCATATCATATCATATAATATTAAAGCATGTATAAATTATGCATGTACTCATTATAATCATAACATATGCATGTATATGAATATGAATATGGAATCATGAAATCAAATATAGGAAATAAACTTATCACAAGTCTTATTTCCATAAAACAACATATATACTAACTATGGTATGCACTTACCTTAACCTTACTTGATTCGAATCGATTCTATGACTTTATCTCTCTCCCGACCGTTTCTAACCCTTCGATTGTTATGGAACTTGATTATGCTCAATATCTACATAATCATACATTTAATATGCATATCAGAATTGTAACACCCATAACCCGTATAATTATACCTATACAGATTATAGATGTCACTCGAATTTTAAAAACCATTTCCAATTCAAAATTTATTTTCTTAAAATGATAAATGATATTATCAAAATTATCATATCATATGAATTATGATTCATTATAATAGATTTAAGGAAAAAGATTTTTTTATGAATAGTGATGAACAGTACCATGAACAGTACCGTGAACAGTATACCGATGCATTGCTACAGTAACATAAACAGTGTACCGATGCACTGCCACAGTATTTTCAGCAAAATACATAAAACTCAAAAAATTACCATTTTGTTTCCAAATTTGTTCAACAAAGCAAGTAAAACATTAATAATTACATGCCACTAATAAAATCAACATTACATCTTAGTATGTCTTACTGATATTGAAAATATACACCTTGATGCTTGATATCGCTTTGAACTCTTTATTCCACTACTGGCTTTTTACCTACGCGTGAAAATCATCACACGCTAAGTATGTACTTAGTGAGGAAATTAAAATAATAGATAGTGCAATACAACTCATGCATGGATTTCCATGTCAAAATCAAAACAACATAATATAATAAAATCATTTTTATCCACTACTATTGCCCACAATTCTCAATCTATGAGGAACCTGGTATAAGAGTCAACTAGTGCACAAAAGTGCTGAGGTCGAGCATTGCTCACCTAATAATGCACCGTAGTGCTGAGGTCGGGTTTCATCCACCTGACTTGTATTATGTATCTTATTTGACACTATAATACTATTTAATTCTGCAACTGCTAGACTCTATGACATGCCATTAATACCACTGAACCTCAATAACATATTTGGGCATACAGCCATCAATTAAATCATCCATGGAAACGTATAACCATGTATAAACATTAGGGCAGTTCATACCCAAAATAACATCCATGTCAAATCTCATGCTGATAAAACAAGGTCGACTTGTCGCAAGTCTTCCAGATGATGTATAAAACATATATGTACACGATGTATAAAACATCTATGTATCATGTCATGCATGTATTGCACTCACCTTGACACTTTATGATATCCACAATATGTATGCCTCACTACGGTCCATAATAACTCTTTTATACTTGATTTGCTTCAATCACAATTCAATCACAATCTGTATAAAATCACAAATTCATAACAATACTTATGTTAGTATTATACTAACATAACACATTTCCCCAAAACAAAATCCATAATATACTTGGAACTCATTTTCTATCAAATCTTTAACACTTAATAATTCCTTTTAACATTGATATCATCTTTTCCAATACATAAAATGGTTCTTTACCATTTTATCACTTAGATACATCATGATCGAATAGTTTATCCTTTAAAACTACGTTTTCATGATTTTTCTCGATTTTGATTCGATTCAAGCATGAAATCAACTTTCAATCAGCCTTTTAACATCTCTACAATCAAATCTCATCAGAACACAAAGTTCTCCAACTTATAATTTGGTCAAATTTTACATAATAATCTCTATAAAGATTGAACATGTTTTAACCATAAATCAAGCTTGAAAACAAATTTACAACCTCTAAATCATCAAGATTTATCATCAATTTCATGAATCATATCATGAACATAAACCCTTAAATTTGGGATCTTTGAAATCCAGCAAGATTAGAAAGAAATATTTGTACCAAATGATAGCGTTTTTCGCTTAGATCGCTTTCCTATTTCACGGCATAACCCGAATTCCAAAGGAATCGACTCAAAAATTAAAAATAAAATATTTTTTACCTTGGAAGCTATCCAACGTCCAAGCTGCTGAAATGAAGAAATATCCTTGATAATTTTTCATCTTTCTTTATCATATAATGAATTTAAAATTCATTAAATGATAAATTACTAATTTACCCTTAATATAACTTCATAATTACCATAAAACCAAGATACTTATCCTTATAATCATTCAAATCATATCATCTCAGCATTATCATCTTCTAATAGTCAAAGATGAAAAAATAATTTTCCACTTTACCGTTTTACCCTTGCAATTTCCAAAAATTACAATTCAATCACCTTAATCCAACAGTTCAAATAAAACATGGAATTAAACAATTATTTTCCAACATTTTAAAAATATGAAAATAATATTTTTATTTTCGTGACCTATTTGTAATTTTTCCAAAATTACATTTTGGTCCCAAAACTTTTTAAAGTTTATACTTTGGTCACCAAACTTTACCAAATTTATAATTTGGTCACTAAATAAATCCATTTATAGAATAACATTATTATTGGAAAAATCACCACTTAATTCCTTAAATTTTTCACAATTTTCTACTTTGACCATCAAACTTTCAAAATTTTCAGTTTGGTCATTATCTAAATTTTTGGGGTATTACAAGAATCCTAGGTATTTGTTACATCCCAAAATTTGGGTCAGTGACTAAAATGAGAATTTTTTAAATTTAGGGATCAATTTAGGAAAATTGAAAAATTTAAGTACTTAAATAGGAATATTTCAGTATTGGATTAAATTGTAAACAGGGAAAGATTGAAAGGGTATTATGGTATTTGTCCTTTAAAAGATATTTTTCCCCCTTATATAAGAGTGAAACACGTGGGAAGAGAGCTATCTGGAAGCTTTCTTCTTCTTCTTGCTTTCTCTTCTTCACGTGGGGCTTAGCTACAAAAGGTAAGTTGGATTTTTATGGTTGTTTACTTGAAATTTTAAGTTGGTTTTGATTCTTTTGGTATTAAATAAGCTTAAGGAAAGTTTATATGGGATTTAAACAATAAGATCAAGGTATTGAGAAGGAATTTGTAAAATGAGTTTTAAAATGAATTTTTTAAATGGTTTGGTTTTTGAAGTTTTATTGATTAATTTAACTTTTCATCAACTTAATTAAGAGGTATAAAGTGAATTTAGAACATGTGGATAATTGAGTTTAATTCCTAAATTCTATGGGGGTGATAGGATTTGGAGGTTTAAGATGAGATAAATGAGTATTAATGAGTTTAGGTATGTGTATGTGAGTTAAGAATATACAAGGGGATGAAATATGGAACATTTGAGTGGAAATGAAGTGATTTTCATGATTTAAAATTGATTTTCGGGCTGGTGTGTATCAGTACACATTCAATAAGTATCGATACATCAAGAGTAAAATCTAGGAAGATGTTCAAAGTGTACCGATATATTAAGGAATGTATCGATACCCCGTGAACAGGAAAAACTTTCGAATGTAATTTGTGTATCGATACATAGGTAGTGTATCGATACACTCGTTAAGGAATGTATAGATACCCTATAGTTTATACCGATACAATTCAAAGGGAAAGAAATGAAAGATTAGAGTATATCAATTGAAATACTGATAAGTATCAATACATGATTGTGTAGATATTGATCGGAAAAAAAGTTCGGATAAGTCGTCAGAGTAAGATTCGTAAGAAAAAAATGAGATATTGATAGTGCCATTTGAGACCCAGGTGAGTACATGTTTTAAGATTGGGTTACGTAAGGGAATTAAGACTTGTGATAAGTCTAATTTCGATTATAATCTATATGGATATTAGAATATAAGCATGTAGTGTTATGAAGTAGATGTATAGGAATAAAGGCATGTGTCTAGATGTTAAGTGCATATGTACATATGATCTATGTGAATAAAGGTATGTGATTTATATGAATATATGATAGCATGAGTCAAGGTATGATTAGGATTCTATACTATGTGAATGTGCCTTGCTTGCATTACATGTTATATGATATGCATTTATGTGATAATGATCTATGAAATAATACAAGAATGTTACCTAAGTTATTTGATAATAAGTCATAAGATTACAATCATATGTAAAATAAGTTATAAGATGAGAAAATATGTGTTTATATGTATAGGAGAATATATAAGAACAAGAAACAAGCCAAGTGATATGTGAATATGAATCATATGAAAACGTGACATGAACTACGTGATGACATGTTATGTAAATACAAGAACTTGTGATATGAGATATGTGATAAGAAGATATGAAACTCCAAGTGAGTATTACACGATATATGTGATAAGAAGCCTTGAGCTTATATGTGTATATGATATGAATATGTGAAAATGTGATAATATAATAATAATGCCCATGTTATGTGTATTAGAGCTAGGGGTATAGTTGGAATGTCAAGAGTCGAGGGTTCTACATGGTCCTTCGGGACATATGTGTTCTATATGGTCTTTTGGGACATAGTGGTCCTACGAGACAAATTCTACGCGCCCCTAGTGGGAATTATACGAGTTGTGGTGATAACATATGTGCACAACCCCTATGTACTCACATACCTTAAGTTCTCAGAAGTGTGCATGGGCTTTAAAAGGAATAAATAAATTGATATGATGATATGTGTGTTTCTCGTGAAATGGTTTATGTGATATATGACATGTATAAGTAATAAGTTAGGATCATATGATAATAATGATAACAAAAGCATATGTGTAATTGTGATATGAGATGCTATGTGTTTGTATATGATATGATCATAGTAATTGTTCATGTATTGAGGTGGTTTAGAGATTATATAATATGTTCATGATAAGTATATGCTCATATGATATAAAGGAATTAGTGATAATAAAATAAGTAATAATAAGCATGTTATAATGGTTTAAATATGTATGTAAGTAGAATGTGTATTATATTGTATGTACATGCATTTGTTAATTACATATGTATTTACATGTCTCATTAAGTCTATGAGTTAGCGTGTAAGTGTCTTATGCGTAGGTGTTGATAAGCAAGAGGATAAAGCCTAGTACCAGCATAACAACATATCTCCACTCAAAGATTAGATCAGAAATCTTTTGTACAATATGTTTTGTTATGTAAATTAGTATGTTGGCATGTAAACTAAATTATTGAGTATGTATGCTCTGATGGAAGTTTGAAAATTTCTATGGTTTTTATAAAAGTATATTTTTTTGAATTGTTAATGTGACACCTCGGATTCGTATCTGGGTCAGATACGGGTTGGGGTTTTACATTTAATAGTATCAGAGCTAGGCTTAAAACGAAGTAAAAAATATTTTAAAAAGGTATACATGCCAACAAAAAGTGAAAGTCTATGATCTGATAGGTCATGAGTATGTTGTTTCATAAAAAAGTTATATGGTTATGTATTAGATGTCTGATCGTGGAAGTCCTCGAAGTGAAAGGAGAAGTAATAGACCTGAGGGTAGTAGCAATTCACCTGCCCTGGCCAGGCAGGGTGAAGAGCGAACACCTCCAGAAGTACCAGTGAGAGATCAAGGGTTATGTTTTGGAACATTAAATGATATTCTGTCATGTTTTCAACCCTCAGCACCCCCGGCTCCTCGAATGAATATAGCTAAGGAATTGAAAGGTTTATGAGAACCAGAGTTTAAAGGTGAATCTAAGGAAGATTCGATTGTTGCGGATCTTTGGTTGAATGATGTCAAGATAATGTTGGATGGACTCCACTGTTCTAACGTGCAGAAATTAGATGGAATAGTTTCGCTGTTAAGGGGTCAAGCTAGAATATGGTGGACAAATGTCACCATGAGATTAAGAAGTGATTAAGTGACATGATTATTCTTCTTGGAAGAATTCAAGCGTAAGTATATTGGGGACCAATATATTAGACAGATGAAACAAGAATTTTTGAATTTGAAGTAAGAGAATTATAAAGTGTATGAATATGAACGTGAGTTTAATAAGTTAAGTCATTTTGCTTGTGAACTTATTCCGACTGAGAATGATGTATGTGATTGGTTTGTGGAGGGTTTGCGCCCTAGATTAAGAGAGTTATTGATAACCTTTAATTTTTTATCGTTTCAAGAAGTGGTTAATCGAGCAAAAGCTCTAGAAAGAGCTCAGAGTGAGAGATTTAAAGAATAGAAAGTTTAGAAGTCTAAGAGAATGGGGGCTTCGTCGAGTTCCTCTCCATCAAAGAAAAATAGAGAATTGGATTTTTCAATTCATGATATGTTAGAATCAGCTGCTTATTCTACTAGAAGATCAAATCTCAGTCAATCTAGGCCATATTCATATTATGGAAAGCATTATTCAGGAGTATGTCGAGTGATTTCAGAAGCATGTTTTAGATGCGGTGATGTTGGACATTTTATTCAAGATTGTCCACTTATGACTGATGAGATGGTGCACAGAGAGACGTCTATTATGGTATCTCAGAGAAGTAGAGGTAGAGGTCGTAGAAGGAATCAATCTGAATCATTCACTCAACATGATATGCAACCAACTGCAAGAGTTTATGATTTAAGAACCGATGAAGATGTTGAGGATCCAGAGATTCTTGCAGGTAAATCTCAATAACATGGTAAAGTAGTTGGTTTTAATAGATTTGGGATTCAGTATAGTGTTTGTTAAGTGGCAAGTAGTAGAACAATTGAAAGATTTGATTGAAAAAATAAGTAATGAATTGTTAGAAACAAATAAGATATGGTTCCCAAGTGAATAGATTGTGTTGAGTTTGTATATGGTATGAGTAGAGGAAATATATATTGAGTCTCGAAGGAGGACTGTATATGAGCATAAGGTTAATAGTAAAGGTAAACCAAGAATTGATAAGTATTATAAAGGATTGATTTATCTTGCTATAAAGTGAAAATTTGAGGACAAATTTTCTTTAAAGGAGGGGAGATTTATAACATCCCGAAATCTTGGTCAATGAATAAAATGAGAATTTTTGAAATTTGGGGATCAATTTAGGAAAATTAAAAAGTTTAAGGACTTAAATAAGAATATTTCAGTATTAGATTAAATTGTAAATGGGGAAAGATTGAAAGGGTATTATGGTCTTTGTCCTTTAAAAGATATTTTTCCCCTTATATAAGAGTGAACTTATTCCTACTGAGAATGATGTATGTGATTGGTTTGTGGAGGGTCTGCGCCTAGATTAAGAGAGTTATTGATAGCCTTGAATTTGTCATCGTTTCAAGAAGTGGTTAATCGAGCTAAAGCTCTAGAAAGAGCTTAGAGTGAGAGATTTAAAGAACAGAAAGTTCAGAAGTCTAAGAGAATGGGTGCTTCGTCGAGTTCCTCGTCATCAAAGAAAAATAGAGAATTGGATTTTTTTCAACTCATGATATGTTGGATTCAGCTGCTTATTCTGCTAGAAGATCAAATCTCAGTCAATCTAGGCCATGTTCATATTGTGGAAAGAATCATTCAGGAGTATATCGAGTGATTTCAGGAGCATGTTTTAGATGTGGTGATGTTGGACATTTTATTTGAGATTATCCACTTATGACTGATGAGATGGTGCAGAGAGAGAGGTCTGTTATGGTATCTCGAAGAAGTAGAGGTAGAGGTCGTAGAAGGAATCAATCTAAATCATTTACTCAATATGATATGCAACCAACTGCAAGAGTTTATCATTTAAGAATCGATGAAGATGTTGAGGATCCATAGATTCTTACAGGTAAATCTCAATAACATGGTAAAGTAGTTGGTTTTAATAGATTTGGGATTCAATATAGTGTTTGTTAAGTGGCAAATAGTAGAACAATTGAAAGATTTGATTGAATAAATAAGTAATGAATTGTTAAAAACAAATGAGATATAGTTCCCAAGTGAATAAATTATGTTGAGTTTGTATATGGTATGAGTAGAGGAAATATATATTAAGTCTCGAAGAAGGACTGTATATGAGCATAAGGTTAATAGTAAAGGTAAACCAAGAATTGATAAGTATTATAAAGGATTGCTTTATCCTGCTATAAAGGGAAAATTTGAGGATGAATTTTCTTTAAAGGATGGGAGATTTGTAACATCCTGAAATCTGGGTCAATGACTAAAATGAGAATTTTTAAAATTTAGGGATCAATTTAGGAAAATTGAAAAGTTCAAGGACTTAACTAAGAATATTTCAATATTAGATTAAAAATTACATGGGGAAAGATTGAAAGGGTATTATGGTCTTTGTCCTTTAAAAGATATTTTCCCCTTATATAAGAGTGAACTTATTCCGACTGAGAAGGATGTATGTGATTGGTTTGTGGAGGGTCTGCGCCATAGATTAAGAGAGTTATTGATAGCCTTGAATTTTTCATCATTTCAAGAAGTGGTTAATCGAGCTAAAGCTCTAGAAAGAGCTTAGAGTGAGAGATTTAAAGAACAGAAAGTTCAGAAGTTTAAGAGAATGGGTGCTTCGTCGAGTTCCTCGCCATCAAAGAAAAATAGAGAATTGGATTTTTCAACTCATGATATGTTGGAATCAGCAGCTTATTCTACTAGAAGATCAAATCTCAGTCAATCTAGGCCATGTTCATATTGTGGAAAGAATCATTCAGGAGTATGTCGAGTGATTTCAGGAGCATGTTTTAGATGTGGTGATGTTGGACATTTTATTCGAGATTATCCACTTATGACTGATAAGATGGTGCAGAGAGAGAGGTCTGTTATGGTATCTCGGAGAAGTAGAGGTAGAGGTCGTAGAAGGAATCAATTTGAATCATTCACTCAACATGATATGCAACCAACTGCAAGAGTTTATCATTTAAGAACCGATGAAAATGTTGAGGATCCAGAGATTCTTGCAGGTAAATCTCAATAACATGGTAAAGTAGTTGGGGTTAATAGATTTGGGATTTAGTATAGTGTTTGTTAAGTGGCAAGTAGTAGAACAATTGAAAGATTTGATTGAAGAAATAAGTAATGAATTGTTAGACAAATAAGATATGGTTCCCAAGTGAATAGATTGTGTTGAGTTTTTATATGGTATGATTAGAGGAAATATATATTGAGTCTCAAAGGAGGACTGTATATGAGCATAAGGTTAATAGTAAAGGTAAACCAAGAATTGATAAGTATTATAAAGGATTGCTTTATCCTGTTATAAAGTGAAAATTTGAGGACAAATTTTCTTTAAAGGAGGGGAGATTTGTAACATTTTGAAATTCGAGTCAGTGACTAAAATGAGAATTTTTGAAATTTGGGGATTAATTTAGGAAAATTAAAAAGTTCAAGGACTTAAATAGGAATATTTCAGTATTGGATTAAATTGTAAATGGGGAAAGATTGAAATGGTATTATGGTCTTTGTCCTTTAAAATATATTTTCCCCTTATATAAGAGTGAAACACGTGGGAAAAGAGCTATCTGGAAGCTTTCCTCTTCTTCTTGTTTTCTCTTCTTCACATAGGGCTTAGCTACAAAAGGTAAGTTGGATTTTTATGGTTGTTTACTTGAAATTTTAAGTGGGTTTTGATTCTTTGGGTATTAAATAAGCTTAAGGAAAGCTTATATGTGATTTAAACAATAAGATGAATGTATTGATAAGGAATTTGTAAAATGAGTTTTAAGATGAATTTTTTATATGGTTTGGTTTTTGAAGTTTTATTGATGAATTTGACTTATCATCAACTTAATTAAGAGATATAAAGTGATAGAAGTGAATTTAGAACATGTGGATTATTGAGTTTAATTCTTAAATTCCATGGGGAATATAGGATTTGGAGGTTTAAGATAGGATAAATGAGTATTAATGAGTTTAGGTATGTGCATGTGAGTTAAGAATATAAAAGGGTGTGACATAAAGAACATTTGAGTGGAAATAAAGTGATTTTCGTGATTTAAAATTGATTTTTGGGTTGGTGTGTATCGGTACACATTCAATAGGTACCGATACATCAATAGTAAAATCTGGGAAGATGTTCAAAGTGTATCGATACAAGAAGGAGTGTATCAATACCCCGTGAACAGGAAAAACTTTCGAATGTAATTTGTGTATCGATATATAGGTAGTGTATCGATACACTCGTTAAGGAATATATAAATATCCTATAGTGTGTACCGATACACTTCAAAGGGAAAATAGAAATAGGTCGTCAGAGTAAGATTCACAAGAAAAAACGAGATCTTGTTAGTGCCCTTTGAGACCCAGGTGAGTACATGTTTTAAGATTGGGTTATGTAAGGGAATTAAGACTTGCGATAAGTCTAATTCTGATTGTAAGCTATATGGATATTGGAATATAAGCATGTAGTGATATGATGTAGATGTATAGGAATAAATGCATGTGTCTAGATGTTAAGTGCATATATACATATGATCTATGTGAATAAAGGTATGTGATTTATATGAATATATGATAGCATGAGTCAAGGTATGATTAGGATTGTATACTATGTGAATGTTCCTTGCTTACATTACATGTTATGTGATATGAATTTATGTAATAATGATCTATGAAACAATACAAGAATGTTGCCTAAGTTATTTGATAATAAGTCATAAGATTACATGCATATGTAATATAAGTTATAAGATGAGAAAATATGTGTTTATATGTATAAGAGAAGATATAAGAACAAGAAACAAGCCAAGTGATATGTGAATATGAATCATATGAAAACGTGACAAGAGCTACGTGATGACATGTTATGTAAATACAAGAACTTGTGATATGAGATATGTGATAAGAAGATATGAAACTCTAAGTGAGTATTACACGATATATGTGATAAGAAGCCTTGAGCTTATATGTGTATATGATATAAATATGTGAAAATGTGATAATATAATAATAATGCCCATGTTATGTGTATGAGAACTAGGGGTATAGTTGGCATGCCAAGAGTCAAGGGTTCTACGTGGTGCTTCGGGACATATGTGTTCTCTGTGGTCCTTCGGGACATAATGGTCCTTCGAGACATAGTGGTCATACGGGACAAATTCTACGCGCCCCTAGTGGGAATTATGCGAGATATGGTGACAACATATGTGCACAACCTCTATGTACTCACATACATTAAGTTCTCAGAAGTGTGCATGGGCTTTAAAAAGAATAAATAAATTGATATGATTATATGTGTGTTTCTCGTTAAATGGTTTATGTGATATATTACATGTGTAAGTAATAAGTTAGGATCATATGATAATAATGATAACAAATACATATGTGTAATTGTGATATGAGATGCTATGTGTTTGTGTATGATATGATCATAGTAATTATTCATGTATTGAGGTGGTTTAGAGATTATATAATATGTTCATGATAAGTATATGCTCACATGATAGAAAGTAATTAGTGATAATAAAATAAGTAATGATAAGAATGTTATAATGGTTTAAATATGTATGTAAGTAGAATGTGTATTATATTGTATGTACATGCATTTGTTAATTACATATGTATTTACATGTCTCACTAAGTCTATGACTTAGCGTGTAAATGTCTTATGCGTAGGTGTTGATAAGCAAGAGGATAAAGCCTAGTACAAGAAGAACAATATATCTCCACTCAAAGATCAGATCAGAAATCTTTTGTAAAGTATGTTCTGTTATGTAAATTAATATGTTGGCATGTAAACTAAATTATTGAGTATGTATGCTCTAATGGAATTTTGAAAATTTCTATGGTTTTTTATAAAAGTATATGTTTTGAATAGTTAATGTGACACCTCGGATTCGTATCCGGGTCGGATACGGGTTTGGGGTGTTACAGTATTATAATTCGATCCTTAATAACTTAGGCTAAAAGAAAGGTTTAATTCAATTTTTCACTTTGAGTAGTATTTGAACCCAAGGTATGGTATTGATACTTCCCTAGATGTGGTATTGATACCGAGCTTGGGTATCGATACCCAATTTCGATTATGAAATCCTTATTTCAAAATGGTATCGATACTTGCATTATGGTATCGGTACCCTATGTATCGATATTACCCCTTTAGGTATTGATACCCCTTGAATAGCTTATCTAATTTTTGGCTTATGGTATCGATACTGTTCAACCAGTATCGATACCTCTACTCTAAATATCACTCTTTTACCCTTTGAAGTATCGGTACTGAATGAATCAGTACTGATACCCATAACCCAGAAATCACTTTTTATACCCGAAATTTACCAATATCAACCTAAACCTTTCATTCATTCACCCCTTTCATACACTTAAACTCATATACATATACTTAAATCAATTTATATTCATATAACATATCCTTATCTTCAAAATCTCATCCTCTATCTTGAAATCAAGAATTTTACAACTTTTCCAACATGCTCTAATCTCAATTCTAACACTTCATATTCCTTAATCTAACTGATGACAAGTCAAATTTAGTCTCAAACTTTACTTACTAACTCTCTTCCAATATTTCACTTATTAACCTCTTATCTTTAATCATTCCTAACTCCTTCATCTTTTGGTTTTAAGACAACTTAAGCTTTCCTTAAGCTTAAGTATCATCTAAGGAACATAAACCAAACTTAAATTCAATGAATAATCAACTAGCAAGAAAGTTACCTTAACTAATTTGGGGTGCACGGCCGGAAGAAGGAAGAAGGATGAAGAGAACTCTGGATATTTTCTTTCCGTTTTTTTCAAATCTCCGTGTGTATCTTAACTCATACACATTTGTAATTCATTTTCTGGTCAAATAACCATTTTGCCCTTCCAACATCCTTCTTTGCTATTCAATCCTATACAAAATTTCTATATAAGTCCCTAAACTTTTCAATTTATCTACATTAGCCACTAAATTATGAAGTTTTACAATTTGGTCATTAACTCGATGTTTAGGATGTTACAAAGGATCTCACTATTGCATGATCGGTCAAAACTTTAATAATCTAAAGGTACAATGTTTATGAGGTGTTTAGTATCTTTAGCCTGGAGATTTTGTCTCTCAACTCGTAAGAAAGTATTGAGAGCGCCTTGACTGAGCTGAATACAATCCGTAGATTGTGTTGTATTTATTATGACTTCCCTCGAATGTAAAGTCAATGTGTGTTTTGTAAAAATACAACCATTTGTGACCAGATGATTATGAATGAATGTGGTTTTTGATTCTATATAGAAGAGAAAAGTGTATGTAACAACCTAATTCTGTATGGACTTGATGTGTCACATTAGTCTACCGAAACTACCGCTACTATAAAAGTGTTCTCGAAGTATTCATCCATAATATTTAAATCTATCGAGTTTCACAATATTGAAAATATAGTTTACAAATGTGTTCAGACATAATAGTTTACAAAACATATTTCAAAATAAATAATGTTCTACAAACTTAACAGTAGTAAGAGTCCTATGGATACTAGTGCTCGCTACAATACTCAGAACTGTACCATGTAAGCAACTGCTAGAAATACTTACGATGATGGTACTCTTCGAACCCATTAAATCAACTAACATGCAAACAAAAACGTACAAACACTGAACTTCACGAGCCCAATACTGTAACCCTAATACAATGATCATACCAAAACTATCAAAAACATAAGCATGCAAGAATATAAAACAACAACAAATATATGCATGGTCATTTAACAAGGTATGTCATGCTTCTCAACAACAATGTTCATGTTTTCCCTAGTTTACAATTATGGACCTAACCATGAACTATAAACATCGTCATCCAGGTAAATATAGTATGTATATGCATAAATTTATCATCCCTTGATCTCATCTAGCATCGAGTATAGGTTTATAGAGGATCTCGGATCGCATCACTAAGACTATAAATAATATACACGTGTATTAACATTACCACTAAGGTCGCATAAGTATATTATTGAGTGTCTGTATTATTTTCCCATCGCCACTAAGACCGCATCATGAAGTTTTCAAGTCTTTAAATTGTTCAATTGAGTCCTCCTAGGTTTTTACCTAAATTAATTGGGATCAACCACACACCAAACTCGATATTTGAGGTAAATCACAATAAATGCAACACGATCTACGAAATATATTCTCTCAAGTCAAAACATTCTCGAGACCGTCTTGATAATCAAAAGACAAAATAAAATCTCAACACTAGAATGTCACCAAACACCCTCTAAGTCACGACATCGATCACACACTTGAAAGATCTCTCAACAAAATTGATACTTGAATATATGTTTGTACATACACATGTATGTGCACATATATATGTTGCTAGTGCTGCCACTCGTGCCACTGATTGGGTGGCCAATCAAATTTGAAATAGATCCTACCCGTTGAATCGCAATGTTTCCCATGGGGCTCTTCTTGCTTTGTTTCAATTGGTTTGACAAAAAGTGATTTTCTACCAATCTCCTTGGCTCAATATTCAAAATCGTTGTTTAATGTTTATCTTCTTGTGCTGAACTTTTGGATTAATAATCAGATATAGTATAGACCAGCAACACAAGTCAGCTTATTTTGAACTCAACAACCCAATATGTTGGTGCATTATTTCTTGGGTTTAGAAGTTCTCTTACGCATTTCATCAAACAAATGTTGTGCCTCATCTGGATATTCAAGAAGGCAACTCTAAGACACGAGAGCAAGAGTTAATAACATCAGTTAGTTCTAAGACCAAGTGACTGAAATTAAATGGGAATGAAAGCCCCCTTTCAACTAGTACAAAGCATCA
Source organism: Hibiscus syriacus (assembly GCF_006381635.1). NCBI lineage: Eukaryota > Viridiplantae > Streptophyta > Magnoliopsida > Malvales > Malvaceae > Hibiscus > Hibiscus syriacus. The sequence goes on from NW_024062441.1 coordinate 445,626, forward strand.
AGGTACAAACATGTTTGTTTATTATTACATTTAAATAAAATATCCACTTTCATCAAAATTTTAATGCAAAGTTAGAACAGTCTAAATTGAGTTAATTTTATTCAAGCTTAATTTGATTCCAAGTTTCGGACAGATCTATATGCAGTCCTGATTTATATTTTCATTCTGGTATAGAACTCACCCTAAATAAAAACTTGTAAATTTCTGGAATGACCTACATTTGGCAAAAGGAACACTCGAAAACGAACAATTGAGAGTCCTCACGAACGCTTGTTCAGGCCATGGAAGAAACGGTGCTTTCTCCTCTTAGAATGACTCCCGGAACCCTTCGAGACAACATGGGGTAAAAAATGTAACTGCAATAACACAACATATCTCTGCATAATTAGACCAAAGTACGATCATAATATCTCACACGAAAATTAACAGCAGGAAGAAATCTTTCATGTTTACAACTTTTAGTGGTTCTTGAAACGAATCTGTTCTGATTACAAAATGTTGAGGTAGTTTGTTTCACTATAGTTTTACATGGCACCTACTACTAAACATTGTAGCTCTCCTAATAGGAAATGAGAGACAAATTAGTGTTTATTTTACCATCATTCATTACCGTAGTATTAAATTGGGCCGCAATGTAATGTAACGGCCGCATCGTAACATTTTTCAAGGTTCCCACGACACCGCAAACCGCAACATAAAATCGTAGTTATTTTTACAACCGCAACTACAACCGCAATTTAGTACTATGTTCATTAGTGTATAATTTTAGTGAAGAAGCACACAAGTTGATATATACCATTTAAGTTGATTTAGAGCTCCAGAGTAAGATCATAAGCATGAAACTAGCAAAGGATGACCATCAATAAGAGAATCCATCGTTAGAAAAATGAAGGGGGCGAATGTAAAACCTGAGAGTTATTTCGGACACCAAAATCCTGAAGCGCAGCGCCGTCGTCAAAGAGCTTCTCATTGTGGTGTGCTAGGCAGAAATTGGACCAAACGTGCCTCCTACAACCACAACCAAAGTAAATATAAAAAAGGGCTAATCTTTATAAACGAAACTCTATGGTAATTCTTGATAAGTTGGACTGCAAGATAAATGGTGAACCATGAAATATGTCGATGACCCATCTTTGACTGCTCCAACTCAATAACTTTCTTCTTGATAGCGAGCTTCAAGTCTTTCACCGTGGCCGAATTCATCACCACAACATCTTCAATCCCAAGGAAACACAACCCATATAAGCTAAAAACTTATAATTTCACAAATAGTTTCTTAACAATTCAAGCACATATTAGGTGTTTGTCTAAATGCCTAGGCGATAGTGACAGAGATAGTATTTCAAGTACCGAAGGAGGTTCCGTCTAATTTGAGGATAGAGATCCGCATGGCACTCCCCAGTTCAAGGCTGATGAGAGTATCGACATCGGACAAAGTGGGCTTCTTAGGGACATCGGCGAGAATTGGATCGTCAAGGAGTGCGGACAATGTTGAAAGTAACTTGGCTTTCTTCACGTTATTGCTGTGATATCCCACCACGTTCTCTTCCTCCTTAGACCCCAACTCCATTTCTCTATGGCACTATACCGATATAATCACCGTCACCGGAAATCAATCGGGAAGGTATCTTCCATTAACCGATTGCCAATTTGCTTCATTGGGTTTGTAGATTTTAAGTCGATTACTTCGAATTCAAGGGATGGGCCAACACAAGACTACAAACCGTGGGCTAAAAATATTTGATCTTTATATATAAAAAGCATTGATAAATAAAGGTCCATTGATTGTATTGCTATGTTAGCCCAAAAGAACCCATTGAACGGCTTTGTTATCCTCACTTTTTGTATGACGAACACATCTTTTCAACAGTCGGGTTATCTAATTAGAGTGGTTTATGTCGAAGTAATCTTTCAGAAAGTGGTGAGTTTTTAAATAGTTTTTTACGTGGTTGGAATTATCGTAAACCGTTTTAAGTTAAATATAAACAAATATCTATAAATTTTAATATATAATAACATTAAGATTAAAGCAAATTCGAAAATTAATTATGCGTGAAAAAATTATAAAACTCTCATCACCGTTTAAAATCGATACTTTTAAAAGAAAATTATATTGTCTCGAAAAGAAAAATAAGTTAATGCATGCCTCGTAAAAATATCACTGCAAAAGGAAAAAAATATGTTAGTGAGAACAATAATAATAATAAATATAAATATCGATGAAAATATATGCCTCCTAAAATGACACTAAAAAATACTAATACTACTACTAAAGTACTAATAATTAAAGAAATTAATGTTTAAACAAATAAAAAAATGAAATCAATAATTTTTGAGCTAATAGACTTAATCCGTAAAAAAAATTAGAAGTTAAAATTAATTTAGGCCTGGTGGTGGTGAGGCTGACGAAGCTACTAAGTGGTGGATGGCTCAACAGGTCTTAGGATTGACAGTGTCACGTCAATTTTTTAGTACTTGTGGGAAAAGGGTATTGGTTTGACTCGATCTGTAAAATTGACTGAAATCGATTTGAGTCAAAATTGTTTTTGACCTGCATTGTGGTGATCCGAAACCGACTCGAGACGGAACTGGTGTTGACCTGAACCCGAGTTGGACCTGGAAATTGTGGATCAGAACCCGACCTGAGAATACCTGAACCCAAATTGAACCGAAAATATGATACCCGAACCTGAACTGCATCCGACTGATACGAACCCGAACCCGAGATTGACCTGGTAAATAACTGGTATTACCCGACCTGTTTTCAACCTGACCTGTTTTTAACCTGACATGTTTTCAACCTGACCTATTTTTAACCTAACCTGTAAATGATCTAACTTGTTAATGACATGATCTGATATTTACCTGACTTATATATTATCATGGATGAAATTATAAGATTTTAATAAAATTATGAGTTTTTTAGTTTATGATGTAATTAAAAAATTAATATGATTACTTTTTAAATGTTATAATAAAATATTTATTTTGATAATTAAATTAATAAACAGACCTATTATATAAAATTATTTAATAAATTTAAAAAATTATTTAAAAGTAAATTAGATAAAACATGATTAATAATGCAAAAGAAAATTAATATAGTTTAATTTATATAAATTATATAGTTTAATTTATATAAAGAAAAAATAATATTAATAATGAAATTATTTATTATGTAATATATATTAACGTTTTACATTATTAATATAAATAATTTTGGCAATACATTAGTTTACAAAGGCCAATACATAAGCCCACTCTTTTATTACAAATATATATGCATTAGTGCTAGTCCATTTAAATTAAGGTTTATGGTTTAGTGTTTATGGTTTAAAGTTTAGAATTAGAGTTTAGGATTTAGGGTTTAGGGTTTCTATAAACTATATATTTTATTATTTTATATAGTTTATGCATAGTGTTTCTATAAACTATATAAGTAATTTACTTTATATAGTTTATATATATATATAGTTTATATATACTATACATGGTTTATACATACATATTATATAAAATTATTTAATAAAATTAATAAAATTATTTAAATGTAAATTATATAAAACATGATTAATTAGGTGTTAAATAATTAGTATGTCACATTACATATTATATGGTTCATAAATAGTAGTACATGTCATATTAATTTAAATTGCATAATTTGTATTTTAGTTGCATGTTAGGTTAATTCACATTAATAGCTCATTTATTTTGTTGTTATGAATAAGTAATAATAAAACCCAAAAATAAGTCCATTTGCAATAGTGCTAGTCCATTAACATTAGTTTACATAGGCCCAATGCAAGCTCACTCTTTTATTACAAATATATATGTATTAGTGCTAGTCCATTTATATTAGGGTTTATGATTTAGTGTTTAGTGTTTGTGGTTTAAAGTTTAGGGTTTATGATTTATGATTTATGATTTAGGGTTTCTATAAACTATATATTTTATTACTTTATATAGTTTATGTATAGTGTTTTTATAAACTATATAAGTAATTTATTTTATATAGTTTATATATATATATAGTTTATATATACTATACATGGTTTATACATACATATTATATAAAATTATTTAATAAAATTATTTAAATGTAAATTATATAAAACATGATTAATTATGTGTTAAATAATTAGTATGTCACATTCCATATTATATGGTTCATAAATAGTAGTACATGTCATATTAATTTCATTTGCATAATTAATATTTTAGTTGCATGTTAGGTTAATTCACATTAATGGTCCATTTATTTTGTTGTTATGAATAAGTAAGGGTGGGAATAGGCGAGGCCGGCCTACAGGGGCCTACATAAAGTCTGGTCTGACTTGACCTATTTAATAAAAAGGTCAGGCTCGAGTTTTTTTAAAAGCTTGTTAACTTAAATAGGCCAAGCTCATGCTTATTATAAAGTCTTATAAGCCTGATAGGCCGGCCTATATAGATATATAGATGCTGAGAAATTTTATTAATTTCTTTCTCCATGTGTTCGGTGATGCCAAAAAGCAGGGGATGGACGTTGTTGTCGGGCATGGTGTGACGTGGGAACAGCAAAGTATGGAGATGCTGTCGGGCAGGGTGAAAGGATCAATTCCATACATTAATTAATTAATTAAAAGCTTGTTAATGCCACAATTAATTATCCTTCTTTTAAGAATGATTGTATGGTTGGTGCCTCAAAAACATGGAAAGCATGAGCCAAGGTGTCATTTAACTGCTCCAAAACATGGGACAAGGTAACTACATCTCACGTGGATATGGGGTCCGTATAAGGAATATGACAAAGCTTAACTTACTCTTTCTTTTTCTCTGCAAAAGTAGCAGCAACCAATGTTACATATTCTTTTAACTCATTAATCTTAGATTGTATTTATTATTTAATACTTATTTTTATTCACAAAATAATCGTATTTATTATCAAATCCTTATATAAGCAAGTTAAAATCATTCATGCAGAACAAAATAATCGTATTCATTATTTAATTAACGTTAGATTTAAAATTAAATAGGCTTTTAAACAGGCTACCAGGCCCGACCGAGCCGAAAATAAAAGCCTGTGATAGGCCACAGGCCAAGCTCAGGCCTAAAATATTCAACGTAGGTCAGGCTCAGGCCTCTTAAAGCCTGGCCTGACCTATTCCCACCCCTATGAATAAGTAATAATAAAACCCAAAAATAAGTCAATTTGCAATAGTGTTAGTCCATTAACATTAGTTTACATAGGCCCAATGCAAGTCCACTCTTTTATTACAAATATATATACATTAATGCCAGTTTATTTATATTAGGGTTTATGATTTAGTGTTTAGTGTTTGTGGTTTAAAGTTTAGGGTTTATGGTTTATGGTTTAAAGTTTCTATAAACTATATATTTTACTACTTTATATAGTTTATGTATAGTGTTTCTATAAACTATATAAGTAATTTACTTTATATAGTTTATATATATATATATATAGTTTATATATACTATACATGGTTTATACATACATATTATATAAAATTATTTAATAAAATTAATAAAATTATTTAAATGTAAATTATATAAAACATGATTAATTAGGTGTTAAATAATTAGTATGTCACATTCCATATTATATGGTTCATAAATAGTAGTGCATGTCATATAATTTCATTTACATAATTAATATTTTAGTTGCATGTTAGGTTAATTCACATTAATAGCCCATTTATTTTGTTGTTATGAATATGTAATAATAAAACCCAAAAATAAGTCCATTTGCAATAGTACTAGTCCATTAACATTAACTTAGATAGGCCCAATGCAAGCCCACTCTTTTATTACAAATATATATGCATTAGTGATAGTCCATTTATATTAGGGTTTATGATTTAGTGTTTAATGTTTGTGATTTAAAGTTTATGGTTTATGGTTTATGATTTAGGATTTCTATAAATTATATATTTTATTACTTTATATAGTTTATGTATAGTGTTTCTATAAACTATATAAGTAATTTACTTTATATAGTTTATATATATATATATATATATATATAGTTTATATATACTATACATGGTTTATACATACATATTATATAAAATTATTTAAATGTAAATTATATAAAACATGATTAATTAGGTGTTAAATAATTAGTATGTCACATTGCATATTATATGGTTCATAAATAGTAGTACATGTCATATTAGTGTTTGTTCATTTATATTAGTGTTTATGGTTTAGTGTTTAGTGTTTATGGTTTAAAGTTAGGGTGTATGGTTTATGATTTAGGGTTTAGGGTTTCTATAAACTATATATTTTATTACTTTATATAATTTATGCATATTGTTTCTATAAACTATATAAGTAATTTACTTTATATAATATATATATAAACTATATAAAGTAAATTACTTATATAGTTTATAGAAACACTATGCATATTACATTAATATACATATCATACATGCATTAATAAATTATACATATATGCATACATATTATACATACATGCATGCATTAATAAATTATATATACATATCATACATTCGAAGTTATAGTCAAGATATTAAAAATTATAATCAATAAAATTCAAAATAATAGAATTCAGGCGCAATTGTTTCCCAAATTGTCAAATAAAATTCCCGCGTTTGTTTTTAAAATTCAGAATAATAAAATTCAAAGTTGGTGACAGGGCTACAATTTTTAAAATTTTGCCCAAATTGTCAAATAATGGCGTGATTGTTTCCGCACCAAAAATCATTCCCGCGTTTTCAAATCACAAAAGAATCACATTATTACATTAATATATACATACATATTATATAAAATTATTTAATAAGATTAATAAAATTATTTAAATGTAAATTATATAAAACATAATTAATTTAGTCATTTTTATATTAATTTAAACCTTACATTTTAAATTTATTTCGATTTAGTCCCTTACCTATGTGTGTTGTTTAATTTATATTTTAAGATTTTATTTGTAATTTTACATTTCTTCAATTTTTTCATTAATTTTATTTTTTTTACAAAATTGATCCATGATTATTTATTTTTCTCTTATTTTATTCGAAATCATATACAATTACAACTTCCAATTCAACAATCACGAAAGATGAAAAATTAATTAATCCAAAAAAATAAAAAAGACTCGTCCTGAACTCAATCCGTATCCGATAAACATCCGACCTGAATTTTATCTATCAATGATGTGACCCGATCTAAACGAGATCCTACTGAAGCCAACCCGAACCTGAATTAACCTGGTATTTATCTGCTTCGGACCTGAATTGTTTTGACCTGAACTGAAATCGATCCGAACTGAAAATGACCCGACCTGAACCCGATCTGGATCTGGTGTCAAATCAACCTGAAAATAACCCGAACTGATTTGACCTGACCTAAACCCGATCTGAATCTGGTTTCAAATCAACCTGAATTGACCTATATCCGATTTTACCCGACCTACCAAGATCCGACTGAAACCTGACCGAGTACCTGTTTTTACAGCCTTATATTGGGTAAGCAGGGCACGTGTGGCCTTTCCTTCGTGTAATTTCAACAGCTCGAATTTGTGGGGCCGACCATAAATAACCAAGTATATTGAGAAGGATTTTAGAAAGAGAAAATAACCTCAGTGACCAAAAATGCCTTATAATATACGATTTTAACCAACTTTTTTTGGATTTGCCAAAATAACCAACTAAATCGCAATGCGATCGATAATTCGCAACGCGATCTCCGGTATCGCAAATCAGTTTCCAGATTCGCAACGCGATTCTGACTATCGCAACGCGAATGCATTGCGATTTCCCAAATTCGCGTTGCGATTTTCCTAATTCGCAATGCGAATACGTAAACCGCAACACGAATTTGGAAAATCGCAATGCGAATACGTAAATCGCAATGCGATTACGTAAATCGCAATGCGAATACGTAAATCGCAATGCGAATACGTAAATCGCAATGCGAATCTGTAAATCGCAATGCAAATACGTAAATCTCAATGCGAATCTGTAAATCGCAACGAGATTCTGACTATCGCAATACTGAATTTCAAATTTGCAACTCGATTTCTGAATTCGCAACAGGTTTTAATTTCGCAACACAAATGTTTTGGGTATATAACTACGCAGCAGCAGTAACTCATAACCTAAATCCCTAAATTGCAACTCATTCCATCTCTATCTATCACTCTCTCCGGCGACATCCGTTCCTATATCCAACGACATCCTTTCCCATCCGGCAATAGGTTTTAGTTTCGCAGCTCGTTTATTTAGTAAATTAATTTACAATAATGAAATCATCTAATGTTGATCATGTTTGGATAGATTTGTGTTTTGGAGGGTCATGGGAGAATGTTCATGGTGTTTTACAATATATGCCTTTACCCATGAATCTTCAACTAAAACTGTCATTAAAAAAGTTAACTTATGAAACTCTAATGTTACGTGTTGCAAATAAATTGAATTTAGAGCCCCTAAGTGGATTTAGGCTATCTTATCAGAGAAATGGTAAAGTTTATTTGTTAACCGACAATGAAGATGTTGAACGATTCATTGCTTACATTAGTGTTTCAAGTGATGATGTTACATTGTATGTTGTTGAACCTAGAAGTAGTGAAATTGGGTCAGTAGCGAGTAGTAATCAACTAAGTTTTTCAACCCCAGTTTATGGCGCTCAAAATTTAATGGTTCCACCAAAATTTCATCACCAACCAAATATTGTTTCACCACATTTCCAATACCAAACACAATCTCAAAACCCACAACCTTTCCCTAATCCAAATCTCAATCAACTTTCAGCACCAAATTCCGATTTTCGTATTGACCAGTTAGACAATGATGAGCCAACAGAAAAAATTGTGAGTACTAGTCAGTATTCGAAATTTGATCTTGGTCAATTCCCGGACTTTGATCTTGGTCAATACTCGGATTTTGATGATTTTTTAGAAGAAACAGACCCTGCGTGTAATGATTTTGATATTGGTCAATACCCGAATTTTGATGATGAAACAGCAGTTGCCGAGGAAGATGTTGTTGATGATAATGAGGAGGAAGTTACGACTGTAAATGAACATGTTGAACATCCATTCTGTAATTCATATAACACTGAAGAAGAAAAAGAAGAAGAAATCCCCAAAGAAAATGCCACGGGAGTATAACTGGAAAATGCCAGAATTACTTCAGATACCAGAAGAAGAGTTGGTAAAGATAGCAGTTGATTGTTACACAAAAATTATTCGTATCAAGAAAGATGATTGTTTTGATACAAAGGAAGACTTGAAGATAGCTTTGTATACGAAATGTGTGGAAGATGGCTATCAACTAAAAGTTAACAAATCAAGCAAAGATCGTTTCGAAACAAGGTGTATGATTGACAAAAACTGTATGTGGCGTATGATTGCAAAGAGGATAAAAGATTACAAAATTTTTCAAGTTAGGACTTTTATTGATAAATATACATGTTCAAGAACCCAATTTTTTCCTCACCATAGACAGGCAAACAAAAAGGTATTGGGTGGTTTTCTGGCTGAGTTAATGTTTTTGAATGGTAGGGTATATCGGGGACATAAAATTATGACTGACATGAATGCTCAGTTCAAGATTAGTATCTCATATTCTCAAGCTTGGAGAGCCAAATGTTATGCCTTGTAATTGTTGAGGGGGTCGCCAGAAGCATCGTTTGCCCAACTGCCGGCTTATTGTCACAATTTAAAGCTGAAAAATCATGGGTCGGTAACTCATATCAAAACAGATAGAGATGGACGCTTTGAGTTGCTGTTTATCGCCATTGGTGCTGCGGTTAGTAAATCAATATAATTTTGTTGACTCATTTTTGTTAGTTACATGCATTTCACATTTAAATGATTATATTTCTTGTGTATATGATTTTGTAGATTCGTTCGTTTATTAATTGCATGCGCCCAGTTGTTATAGTTGACGGAGCACATTTAAAAGGTCGATACCTTGGAGTAAACTTATTAGCAGTAGCCATGGATGCTAACAATGGGATACTGCCAATAGCTTACGGGGTTGGCAAATCTGAAACCTCTGATTCATAGACATGGTTTATGGGCATCTTAGGGATTGCATAGGTCCTATTAGCAATCTGACAATCATATCCGATAGGGCAAACTCAATTGACAACGCTGTTAGAAGGTGTTTCCCAGATGCTTTTCATGGACTTTGTGGTGTTCATTTGTATAGAAATCTAAAATCAAGGTCTGCTGGTATAAAAAATCACAAATGAACATACTGGAAGGCTGTAAAAGCTTATCGGGAAGTGGATTTTTATAAGCATATAAATTGTTTAAGATGTGTTTTGCCTCAGTGTGCTCAAACACTAGAAGATGTCGGGTTTGAAAGATGGTCAAGAGTACATCAACTTGGAGCAAGATATGGTTTCATGACGTCTAATAGTGCAGAATCAATCAACGCTCTAAGTCGTCATTCCCGAAAATTACCCATTACTATGTTAATGGAGTTTTTTCGAGCCTCTATTCAACAGTGGTACTACAAGAAAAGAAACCATGCAGGTATTATTTCTTTAAATTCGTAACTTATCATATATTTTACTAAGTATTATTTATTTAAATTTACAGGAACATTGGAACATCGTGTTACACCATGGACAGAAAAAAAAGATAACGAAACGTGTTGTGAAGTCAACGTCATGGAGAGTTGAACCATGTTCAAACACTTTGTTTGAAGTACTGGATAATAACTTAAATGGGCTTGTCGATCTAAATGCAAAGACGTGTAGTTGTATGAAATGGCAAACATCTGGTTATCCGTGTGGCCATGTTATAAAAGCTTCTCTTCATCTAAACCAAGATGATTCAAGCGCATACGCTATGGATTGCTACACTACAGAAGTATATCGACAGACTTATGGTGAGATTGTCTACCTTATTCCACATCCTTCTGAGTGGGATATACCAGATGACTTACAAACAATTTTGCCACCAGCCATGGACAGAAGGCTACCTGGCCGACCAAAAAGTCACGATCGTATACCGTCTAAGGGTGAAGAGAAGAAGAGATCGACATGTAGTCGGTGCAAGGAAAGTGGTCATACAAGGTTGACATGTGGATCACCAGTGCCATCACAATCATCTTTTCCTCCACCAAAATATGGATCCTCATCAAAATCCCAATCACAACCGGCTTCACCTTTTGGGACTGTTAACTTAGGTGATTTTTAAATGCAAACGTTGTATTATGTGTATATTATGTGTGAACTTTTAACATTTTCAGTTAGGCATGTATTAGTAACTTGAGTTTGAACATTGCTATGATATGTTCAGTTGTTATCACTTATTAGACATTCATTTGACTATCGCAACGCGGAAATCGCAACGCGAATATGACTATCGCAACACGGAAATAACTATCGCAATACGGAATTGACTATCGCAATAAGAGAATCGCAATGCGAAATGAAAATCGCAATGCGAAATGAAAATCGCAACGAGTGAATTGCAATGCGAAAATGAAAATCGCAACGCGAAATCATTTCGCATTGCGATTCTCTCGTTGTGATAGTCATTTCCGTGTTGTGATAGTCTGTTTTGCATTCAACATAATGCAGATTGAAATCAACAAATCAACTATTACATTTCAATCAATTAAACAAGCACAAATATTATGTACACATCAATTAAACAAATCAACATTTACAAATCATCTTTTACAAATCAATTAAACAATCAAATAATAATAATGAAATCAACTTTTGCACCCATACATCCATTTCAGGTAGCTCACTTCAGGATTAACCTGCAGAAACCAAACATTGAATCAACAACACTTTCTACACATCTAAAACCTACAAACATCAAATTATTGAATTCTAGCTACTTAACCAAACATTTTCAAACCAAAAAGAGTAAATATGTTTAACAACACTTGCATTTGACTTACAAATTATTTATGGACACTTTCATAACGCGGATGCAGGTAGGCAGCGTCTCGCATATATCGCTCTAGCCATAAAATACCGAAACCACAAGCCTACTGCACCTCTATCTCTATCGGTGGGAGGTAGAAAATGTGTACTTCCTGTCGTCAAACACTCCAAGCACATGCATACGAGAGGACCACAATCCCCTCTGGCTTCCTTCATTTGTTGTGGCGCGGTCTCGTCTCTGATAACTGTAACATTGAACTTCTTTGGCTTCTTGTTTCCAGACTTAGTCCAATAATCAATTGCATCCAAGAATTTAGCCAAATGAGAGCTCCATCCCTTAATCATATCTCTCAAATCAGACAATGATATGTAATTTATCATGCTGTCATATACTATTGTCTTTAGGGATGGGAGCTAAAGCTTGATGAGAAGCCAATGAGTACGGTCCAAAACAGGGATAAACACCTGCATCGAAATGTAATAATTCAAATTGCGCACTTATTTATGAACACCTTTAAAATATTTAAACAAATATACTAACCTTATCGACCTCCCACCATGCAGGATAAAGTTTAGCTTGTCCATTAGCCAACACATATGATTCCTGTCGTTGATTCTTCAAGTGAACTACGTGAAAAAACGTCGGCATAATTGTATATCGCGTTTTTTTTAATATTTTTCTTCAATTTCCTTACAATTAGAAGACGTGTCACCCATGCATCAATATGTTGTTTTACAAAAAAAGACATATATTAGTGAATTACATAAATTTAAAAAAAAAATTAATCAAACTGAAATATAAGAAATATAAGACTTACCCCCCATCGAAATAGCCGTTGTCTTCAACCCCTAATAATACACCCCACCAAGACCGTTCAATCAACAAATACATATCATCGTTGAGTTTGTATATGTCAGTGTAACACCCTTGGCTCCGCTCATGTAGATAAAAATCAACTGCGGTCTTAGCCCAAAGGGTATTATCCATAATTGTTTCCGGTAGTTGTTTCCTCTCCACTTCATTTGCCGGAATGGTACTGGCCGGAAACTTATACGAAAGCCAACAGTCATCCATCATGTCCGGCACGTGAGGGGGCTTCTCAATAATTCGATATATTACGCCGTGTGAATCGGGCTCTAGAATGTTGGGAGGGACCTCTTCAACGATGACAGTGGCCTCTTGAACGGTGGGAGGGGACTCTTGAGGGATGATAGGGGCCTCTTGAACGATGACAGGTGAGTCAGGCTTTTTCTTAAGGATTCTTCGCACTATTGGGGTGAACGGAGACGTAATGGCACGTGCACGCCGTCTGATGCGTGAACTCCATCTTGCAAGAAAAACCCGACGTAGAGCATCCACCTTAGCGGGCCGCTAAAAATAAATTAATACATAAATCAGTAAATAAACAGACATGATATTAAACAGTGAGAACAAAGACAAATATATTTCAAACTTGCACGGTATTCACCCAAGTCATTATTATATCATTGTTCACAAAATACATCAGATAACATTCCAGAAGTAAGCACTTATATAAACATTTAAAAGGACAACATATAGGTTTAGTGCAGGTTCAATGACAACATAAAGAGTAGTAGTTTATTATTGAAACTTAAATTTTCAACACTATGAAGTTAGTATTTATCTTTTGGTTGAAGTAATGCAATTAATTCAAGTTTCAATTTACAGAAGAAGATTAGAATCTGAAACTTAAAATTGCAACGCAAAAATGACTATCGCAATGCGAAAATGACTATCGCAACGAGAGAATCGCAATGCGAAATGAAAACGCAACAACAAAATCACAACGCGAAAATGACTATCGCAATGCGAATTTGACTATCGCAACGAGAGAATCGCAATGCGATTTTCATTTCACATTGCGATTCTTTCGTTGCGATAGTCAAATTCGCATTGCGATAGTTATTTTCGCATTGCGATTCTCTCGTTGCGATAGTCATTTTCGCGTTGCGATAGTCATTTTCGCGTTGCGATAGTCATTTTCGCATTGCGATAGTAAACTATTCTTCTTCTACAAATTGAAACTTGAATGGATTGCATTACTTCAACCAAAAGACAACCAAAAACAAATACTAACTTCAGAGGGTTAAAGAATAACTAGTTAAACAGTATTGGCAGCAACCGAATGAATTTACTAAGCAATCTAAGTGAAATTGCGAGTAAATTTATCATCAAGTTAAATATGAAAAATATTAAACTTACCTCGTTGCGTAGAGTATGAACCTCGCTCTGCAACGATGCTACAATCTCACGTAGAGCTGCTACCTCACCACGTAAAGTAGACACCTCAACACGCCATGCACTATTGTCATCGCGTAAAGTACCGACCTCCTCACGCAAGGCATTGACCTCATTACGTAACTCCCCTAACTCATCCCGTGGAGGTGGAGAACAGGGAGATAAACGTCGTGGCATCTTTGCCGGTCGCCTATCATGAGGTGATGGTGGAGAAGAGGCTCGATGATGTGACTGAATAGGTGATGACTCTCGTTGTGGAGGTGTATATTCGGGTCGATCAGGTGATGGCTCTGGGTGAGGTGATGGCTCTCGAAGTGGTGGATTTTCATCATCCGTGCCATCAAAAAAAAGCTTACTAGCTTGCCACCAATCAGTGGCAAGCTCAGCTTCTGTGGGTGTCAACCTCTGTAATGGAGTGTTGGCCTCCTAACAATATAAAAGCTCAAACAAAGTTAAACGTGTACTAGTAATAACTTGTTTATAAACATATGGTAGTATTTGTGTTAACTTACATTATTTGTTGTAATATACGGTAGTAAATCTTCCCATTGCTGCAAGGACCGTTTCCTCTTCCAGGAAATAGCCCTAGGAATATCATTAGAAGTTTTTAATGCATATGTCTACATGGCGGGAAAGACCTCAAATATCCAAATCTACAAACAATATAATAACAAACATTAGTAATTGTTAAAGAATTAATTATAATTTTGGAAACATTATATAAAAATTATTACCTTAAAGGCCCAAATAAAGCCTGACAAAGTGTATTTGGAACCATCGCCACGCAAACTTTTCCGATCATTAAAGGCAGACGACAACTTATTCCATGTAGCTCTCCATAGATACGAACCCCACGGAAATAGATTCCATGCATTTAGGTCCTCTACCAATTTAATTAGATCATTAGGAATAGGTTATCGGGCCTCTCTGCCTAAAAAACCGTCTTGCAAAAGTATTAGAAGGCATACTCGGACAACATCGATGTCATCCATCCGAGTAAAACCACCTTTCTTATTCAATAATCTCGTCAAGTCTTCCACGTGTAAATTTGACTTCTCCGTTAACTGCTCAGGAAAACCATGATAGGCGGGTAATATGTCTAGTGTACCGATCTACATCGTCGTGTCCGAAGCGTAGACCGATGATTAAGCAAAACTCCTCCCGCCCAAAACACGTATACGCCGGTGGAAAATCAAACCATATCTCTTCATCACGACGTTGTATAGTCTCTGGTAGATCGCTAGTCATGGTTTGAAGAAACAGATGGGTCAACATAGCATCTCCACCCGGATGTTGTACTTTCAGCCATGGCCCGAAGCAAGTATCCATAAATATTTTTCTTTGTGCAGGTGAAAGCTTCGACGCAATTGTTTTAGCTAGGCTTACTTTATTTCTTAAGGTCAATTGAGCCGAATAAAAGTTCTGCAAAAACAATAAACATACCAATTTAGATATACCAAAAACTACACTGTGAAGATATGAACAATAAACAATAAACATAAAGAGTAGTAGTTTATTCTTCAAACTTAAATTTGCAACACTGTGAATTTAGTATTTGTTTTTTGGTTAAAGTAATGCAATTCATTCAAGTTTTAATTTGCAGAAGAAGAATAGTTTCTGAAACTTTAAATCGCAACACGAAAATGAAAATCGCAACACGAAAATGACTATCGCAACGCGAATTTGACTATCGCAACGCAAGAATCGCAACGCGAAATGAAAATCGCATTGCGATTCTCTCGTTGCGATAGTCAAATACGCATTGTGATAGTCATTTTCGCGTTGCGATTCACTCGTTGCGATAGTCATTCTCGGTTTCAAATACTAAAATTGAAAGAAACTTGAATGGATTGCATTACTTCAACCAAAAGACAAAACAAAGACAAATACTAACTTCACAGGGTTAAAGACTAAACAGTTTAGCAGTATTGGCAGCAATCGAATGAATATAATAAGCAATCTAAGTGAAATGGTTAATCTATTATTGAAAGCACCATTAAACTTATCATCAATTTCAATATGAAAAACCTAATAATAATGCAAAAATTTCAAAATAAAAATAATTAAAAAAACTAACCCTCGGTGGTTGATTTGGTTGATTTTCCATTTCTGACCGTGAATGATTTCACCGGAGATGGAGACTGTTATCGTCATGGGGACTGATTTCGTCGGAGATGGGGACAGATGTCGCCTTAGAGAGTGAGAGATGGATGAGACTGAGTTGTGATTTAGGGTTTTAGGTTATGAGTTGCGATTACGGGATATACTGTGGACGGTTCAATGTTCCGATATATTAATATATTCGTGTTTGGAATTTGAAAAAAAAAACGTGTTAATACGAATGGCGCTATGTAAATCGTATTGCAATAGTCAGATTCACATTGCGATTTACGTATTCGCATTGCGATTTACGTAATCGCATTGCGATTTACGTATTCGTATTGCGATTTATGTAATCGCATTGTGATTTACGTATTCGCGTTGCGATTTACGTATTCGCGTTGCGATTTACGTATTCGCATTGCGAATTAGGAAAATCACAACGTAAATTTGGGAAATCGCAATGCGATAGTCAGAATCGCAATGCGATAGTCAGAATCGCGTTGCGAATCTAGAAACTGATTTGCGATACCGGAGATCGCGTTGCGAATTATCGATCGCATTGCGAATTATCGATCGCATTTCGATTTAGTTGGTCATTTTGGCAAATCTAAAAAAAGTTGGTTAAAATCGTATATTATAAGGCATTTTTTGTCACTGAGATTATTTTCTCTTTTAGAAAATGATTGAGAGACGATGGTGAATATTTTGTTTATAGGGATGCATTCTGATTGATTATTTTGTTATAGGAGGCATTTTGTGTTTATCGTATTAATTGTTGAAGATTAAATTTAAATTGGGGTGATTATTGATAATTTATATTTTATGATTTTGACGAAAAATTATAATTGATAAAAAATGATTGTTGATTGGCGTCAAATACATTGTTTCTACGAAAAGTAGGTCTGAAAAAATTGAGGTAAATAGATTCGTTGAGGTCACATCTAGTCTCTTGGTTGTACCCAATAAATTATATAGTGACTCCTTAATAGCTACACGTAGGTTGACATGTTAGATAGACATGATCAGCTAGCAGTGAATTCAACTCAACTAGTCTCGATT
This sequence comes from Hibiscus syriacus, assembly GCF_006381635.1. Taxonomy (NCBI): domain Eukaryota; kingdom Viridiplantae; phylum Streptophyta; class Magnoliopsida; order Malvales; family Malvaceae; genus Hibiscus; species Hibiscus syriacus. The sequence goes on from NW_024062441.1 coordinate 462,931, forward strand.
TTTTTTTCTTTAACTATCAACCGAATAAAACTTTCCTTTTTTTGAAAAGTAGTAACCAACTCGAATAAATACAGTTAATTTAATTGGTGATTAAATTAATCAAAACTTCTTGTAAATTTTTTAGTTGGATTAATTTAGGTTTAATAGAGGTGTTTTTTTTTATTTGGGTTAAAATTTTATTGGGTATTGAAAATTTAATCAGTGTGGTTAAAAATAATTAGGTCTTGATTCTTAACGAGTTTGAACTTAATATATATATATATATATATATATATATATATATATATATATTCAATTAGTAAACCGGTTTCAAGGTGAATTAATCGAAAACCAAAATTTTAAAAAAATTATCTGTTATTTTTTTAAAAAAATAAACCGATTTCAGCAGTTAAAATTAAACAATGATCACCTTTAATATTAGATATTTAAGATCTTTCCTCTAAAAATATTCTCTTTATATTTTCTAAAATTATTTCGGTGTCGGAGGATCAAAGATATTTTAGGATCCTTTTGTAGACTTGAGGTATGATGATACGTGGAAGATCTTTGAAGAGGTATAAAATTTTGATCGACTTTTTTTATATGTATGTATAAGTAAATTGATTCCTTTAAAAATATTATTTTAATTTTTTTTATAATAATAATATTAAATAAATAAATAAAGTCTCTAAATTATTTTAACTTTTTGTGGAATTCGTTAATTTTATTAAAAATAAAAAATATTCAAATTACAATAAAAGTTTATAACCAAAATCGTAAACTAAACATATAAATAATAAATATATTTTCTTAAACACAAAAAGCTAACCACTTAAAATTACACAAGGACCATACAAGAAAAAGTTAAAAAAACATAACTAAATAAACTCGAACAAAATATGAATACGAATAGATCTGACTCCACCGTTAAACGAACCACAAAAGGGATGGAACTATTGAAAGATCACCGACAAACTGCAAATCAAAATCGAGTGACATGAAAATACTATCCACGAACGCAAATCGCGTATCCAAATTCAATCTGAGGATCCAAAGCATGGAAGATTAGTATGATAACAAATAAGCATCATCTTAATCAGTTGTGACGATGTCCAATCTAACCATGAAAAAAGAAAAAAAAACAACGGTCAAACAATAAAAAAACGTGTCATAAAGACATATAAAAATGTGACATAAAAGAAGAAAATGACATGCCATACAAGTAAAATTATTAAAAAAAGAAAAAAAAGATATAATATAATTAAGCAAGGGAAAAACAATGAACACCAACAGTCCATGACCAGCACCAAGGCCATTGCCGACACCGATCACAAAGATAAAAAATAAAAAAATATTAAAGGGGCTAAGGAAAAAGAAAAAAATAGGGCAAACTCTTAAACTACTTTAGTTAGACAAGTCATGTACTTTTTGTATATTTGAATAAGCTATTGATCTTTAAATATGTATTCTAATTAACCCATAACATTTAATTTATACTTAAATAAATGTTTAAAGGAGAATAAACAAAACTAAAAGAATAAGATTTTGTTTAATTGTAAAAATAATAAAAACAATGGAAAAGGCTTGCCTAAATAAACCATTGTCTTTGGAAGTTGTTTTAATATATATATACAAATATATGGTATTGACGTGTGTATGAAAGCATTGTTTAACATAATTTATATATTATAGATTAATATATAATAAACGTAATGGAATATAATTTTATAAATTATTAATAAATAAATAATAAAAAACTAAATAAATTTAATTAATCTATTATTAATACAATCCGCGAATCATGACACTCGTTAGAAATCTATCCTATGTGAATGGGCATTACCTTTGATCACTTTCATTACTTAATCGGTGATATCTATTTTGGATTGCGAGTAATTTTATTAGCTCAATATTAGTTGAGAATGAAGATTATTTAATGGAATTAATATTTCTAAGAAGCTGGAAGTTTAGGTAAATAAGACTAATGAAGTATTAGATTATATAAATGGATGTCACACTTTAGTGGGATTCCTTGTTAATGAAGTAATAGAGTTTATAAATGACAAAAATGTATATAAGGTCCTTGTATTTAAAAAAAAGTTAATATGGTCCCATTTTATTTTTCTCCTAATATAATCTTCCAATTCAAAAAATAAATCTTATATGACTAGTTTACCTTTATAAATTATTATTTTTAGGTATAGGGGCCTCATGTGACTTGTTACCTTTATAAATAGATGTTATACTTTAGTAGGTAATGGTTTTATAAATAGGTGCTATTAATTCTAAACTTGAAAGCTTGCCCGATATAAATTATAAATGTCTAATAGTAAACCTTTCTATTAAAAAAACTTTAAAATCAAACATAGCTTGTCAACATTGAATAGCAATCATAAACAAGAGTAGATAAGCAATTATAGATGTCTAATGATGCGGTGCCATACTACACACACATATATTTAATTCATGCAAAATTATTTCATACTAATTTAATAATTTTAAATATTATAATTTTCACAATAAAAATAAAATAATTAAAATATATTTCCATCTATTGAATTTAAAAATTATAATTGTTATAGAAAAAACATTAACTCTTCATTTCATTATCATATCACTTTATATTCGTATCATATTTTTTATCACCTCTTTTCGTATTTGTCACGGTCGTCTTTTGGGTGGGCCCGAAATTGGGCTTCGACTTGAAAAAGTGGGTTAGAGTCATCATCGATCATTTTAGAAGTATTTAGGTGGATCGAACACCATCTTACATGATCTGCGTTTTACCAGAAATGTGTCGGGTTCGAGAGTCGGTTACAGTCAAGGAAGTATTAGCACTCTTGAACTACCCTTTTGGTACCGTTTTAATTTGTCAACTATCTTAATTACGCAAATTAAAATTTAAAAACTTGATTCAAATTACTTACCTTCGATTGATTAAAAAATTCTCCTAAAAAGTCAAAAATATTGTTAGATTGTAAAATAAAAACAAATATGAAAAAAGAAATAAAAAATATTAATATAATAATAATAAAATAAATAAAATATATGAATAAAGATAAATGAAATTGAGTAAAATAATAATAATAATAATAATAATAATAAGAGAAAAAACAAAACAAAATTAAAAAATAGAAAAACAAAATAAAAATATAAAAAAGAGAAAACGTCTAAAAAAAAAATACAACCCATAATGTAAAAACAACACATTTCAAACACTAAAATATAATGAAGCATACAATTAGAGCTAAAATATAAACTATCCAAAATTATAGATTAAAAATCAAAATAATTAAAAGTGACCAAAAGAAATACACGTAAAATAATATGGCCAAATCAGAAACAATAATATTTAGTGAAGACCGAACATGTAAATTATATTAACATAGTGGCTAAAATAAAACATAAATAAAATAAAAAGGATTTAAAATGATAATAACCCATAGACAATGTAAAGGATTGAAATGAGATAAATTGAAACATAAAAGGATCCAACGGTAATTAAACCAAATATTTAATAGTGAATAAAATATAAATATACAAAATCTTGAGGGACTGCGGGAATGATTTTTCCTTGAGCCAGCCTAAATGGTCCACCATCTCTCATTTTTCATTTTCTCTCTCTCTAAGAGAGAGAAGCTTCTGAAATCCCTCGCCAGAGGGAAACTGGTCACCAGTCGATCACCGTCTGTTGTCACCGACAGCCGCCGCCTCCGGTGGCCGGAAGAAGCAAAACATACCCTTTTTGAAAGCCCTCAACCCTCTTATTACAAATCCAAACCACACTGAATCGGCGTAGATATAAACCGAAAGGTTTCGGGTTTTACCTTTTTGTCGTTTCTCGGTGACCGTTGGTTTGGTTATTCCCTTGTGGTTATGTACTTTTTTGTTTCGGTTGTTTTCTGGTAGTTTTTCGTTGCTTTGTTTCGGTTGTTTTGTGGTAGTTTTTGCGTGGCTTTGATGTTGATTTGGCTCTGTTTTGTTGTGTATATGGTTCGTTGTCTGTGTTGTTGTTGCTCTGTTGTTGTTCAATGGTCCTTCGTGACAGACTTGGTGGGGTATTTATACCCCACCGCTGGTAGTTCATTTTCGGTGATCTTGAGATAGTTCTCGGTTATCTCGAGACGTTAGTCGACTGTTTCAAGTCGTGACTTAATCAAACCCTAGGTCCTTTGCAATTCTGGTTGTTGATCCTCATCTCGATCTAACGGTTTCCTGTTGTGTGGCGCTAGACCCAAGCGTGAAACCCTAGCACTCTTCGAGTCTATTGTTTACCCGATTTACCCGTTGGGTATTTGGGTTACCCGGTCTTGACCTACTGGGTCAGGCGGGCTTGGACCTTTGCTGGACCCACTTTGGCCACTCTTATTGGACATGATTAGAATAAAAAGAAAAGGGAAAAAAGAAAATATTAACAAATAATAAATAAATAATAAATAATATTAATATAATATATATAAAAAATAAATAAATAAATACAAATCATTTTTAGAATTATATATTATATATTTTCAAAAAACATTGTTTTCAAAACCATACAATATATATTTTCAAAAAATTATTTTTAAAACTATATAACACATTTTCCAAAAGCATTTTCAAAACTATATATTATATACATATTTTCAAAATATTTTTTAAAAAATATATATTATATATATTTTTTCAAAATGTTTTTAAAATCTATATATTATATATATCTTTTCAAAATGTTTTTAAAAACTATATATTATATATATATATATTTTTTCAAAATGTTTTCAAAACTATATAATATTTATGTTTTAAAAAATGTTTCCAAAACTATATAATATATATTTTCAAAAATGTTTTCAAAAACTATATATTATATATATATTTTAAAAATATTTTCCAAAACTATATAATATATATATTTTCGAAAACCATTTTCAAAACTATATGATATATATATTTTCGAAATCCATTTTCTAAAAAATTATATATTATATTTTTTTAAAATAAAAAATTATACCATATTAATATATATATATATATATATAATAAAAATAAAATAAAAAAGAGAAAACAATTCGGACGAAAATGAGTGTCAACAACTGTCATTCTTTGTCCTTTTTTCGTGTAAAGAAAAATAGGACAAAAAATAAAAGAACACAAATTTTCGTTCTGTATGAAGGGGTCTCTGAGTCTAATATCCTCCCTTGTGGAGTTGAAAATTGACTTTGATATTGCAATTAGAAATAACTCCCTGTTAAATTGACTTGCGGATTACTCCTCAGTCGCAAAGTCGAGTCCGTCTTGAAATTATATGAAATTGAAGCCGTAGTTCGGAATTTAAATCAGAATGTGGCTTCTTGTTGTTGAATCGTAGTCAACTTTGGTTTTCTTCTTGATTTAAAGACCTCGGTTTGGAAATTCAACCGGAAAGTAGTTCCATGGTATATTACATGGTTGATAGGCTCTCGAGCTGAATGGAATCGAACTCAACAGTCTTCGTTGACAGATAGCTTTTCTCGACTCAAGCTATGTTGTTGGAAGATAGTTTCTTGTCACTAAAACACAGCTAACCCATATCTCCTTCTTAACTTAAAGACCTCAGTTTAACTTTGACCGGAAAGTAGGTCTTCGCTGCTACTATGCGGTTGATACACCCTCGAGCTGAATGGAATCGAACTCGATAGTTTTTGTTGACAGATAGCTTTCTCGACTTAAGCTATATTGTAAATTTGATATGCCCTTGAGCTGAATGTAATCGAACTCGAAGGTTTTTATTGACAGATAACCCTTCTCGCCTTGAGTTATGCTGTAAATTTGATATGTCCTTGAGTTGAATATAATCGAACTCGAAGGTTTTGGTTGAAAGATAGTCCTTATCGCCTTGAGCTATATTGTGATAGGCTAGGAGATAACCCCCTATTATTCCAGATGACTAATTTGATGTGAATCTAAGTCAATCCACTTGGGCACGATATCCTTCGTCGTGAATTTGAAATCGTGGATGGCTCATTCGCTGTGAAGTTGAGCTTTGAAATGGACGTCCTTCATTGTGAAGTTGCAATCCAAAATTGCATTGCTTTTGAGTTCAATATCTTTCGTTGTGAAGTTGAAATTGAATCTGAATGAAACTGGAATGTTGTTTGTTGACATACAACTTTTCTCGACTTAAACTGTGTTGTAAATTTCCTCTAAATGAAGGACGACCCCTCTTCGCGGGTCTAAGCCGATCGTAATCTTTTAGATGACTTCCCTTCACGGGAAAGCCAAGTGATATATTCTGTCAGTCGGATATCATCCGTCGTGGAGTTGAAATCTGGCTTGGAGATGCTAACTGAAAACTAACCACTCGTCATTGAGTTAAGCTGAATTGAAACCGTTTTGAATTGGCTCTCGAACCCGTCTAAATTTGATTCTAAGATCTGTCGATATGTCAAGTTGGTTTGGGTGTAGCTTTTCACTGTTGAGTTAAGCAACCACCATCGATATTTGAAGGTTCTTTTGAATCGAGTATCTTTCGTCTTGAAGTCGAAACTTGACTATAAAAGCTGCAAAAATTATGTATATGAAAAATGATAAATGTAATGCTCTTAAGTATGTCTAAGATGCATGCAACATGAATTAGTTCTGTTTTATCTCCTGTATAGAGCCTCATTTTTGTTTGTCGGTGTTGTCCTCGGAATCGACCATGCCTCATTTTCTTTTTGGATTGCAGCCTTTTACATTTGAGACTGTCCTGTTTGAAAATGTTTTTCTCCTTTCTTTTAGGATGGAAAAAATGATACGAGAATATAAGAATTCTGTAAAATATTACCTCTTAATTCAGGCTCACAATTGAATCAAATCATAAACATGAGTTCACAGAAAATCAAAATAATCAATAGCTCTTTCATGCTTTTAGAGAATTATAGCTCTTTGACAAATATTCAAACTGATGAGTTGGCTTTAGGTTGGCTTCCTATTTTCTAAGGTTTCAACCATCAGAATGTCATTTATTTCTTGGTCCTTTTTCACATTGAAACATACCCCTTTTTCTTGGCTTTCCATTTTAATCTGATGTGGACAAAATGACGTAATTAGCACAATCAATTACTAGACCTTTTATTTCGGTTCTCTAAAATCTTTCATTTGTTCAACCTTTTTCGACTCCTCTAACAAAGGCAATACCGAAATATCGATCTAAAACTGAAATTCCTGAGTGCTCGTGTGAAATTGACTATAACAGGTGTTCACCAACTCCCTTAGTCTTTCTTTACCGAAACTCCTTATTTAGATAAATTTGATTTAATTTTCCATTGTCTGGCTAGCTGAATCCATAAAGTCAGGGCATTTAACCAATTGCTTTAGAGGGACAACTCAATATTATAATCACCTTTATCAGGCTAGCTGAATCTTATCCATAAAGTCGGGGCGTTTAACCAATTTTTTTAGAGGGAAAACTCAAGCTTTATTGTATAGATATTATAATCACCTTTATCAGGATAGTTGAATCTTATCCATAAAGTCGGGGCGTTTAATCAATTGCTCAAGAGGGACAACTCAAGCTTTATTGTACACATATAATATTATAACCTGGGTATACGTATCCAATTTATTAAGTTTGTCAAGAAGAACCTGTTATAGTCTAGGTGTTGTTGAAAGTCAAGGAATCGCATCTTTAGAGTTCAATTTCCAAGCAATTGACCTAAACTAGATTTACCTACTTGACTATTCCATCTGTGAAGATCATTATTATCATTGAACGTCCTCAATAAAAGTATAGTAATGTCATACACAAGAGATCCCCCATGTTGTCCGCTCATATGCATACCCAATATCAAGCCTCTTGTTCATTCTATTATGAAAGGAGAAGGCTATATCGGTCCCTGCAAGAGAATGATAGGGTGTTCGAGTGTATCTTCTGGGGTAAAATCCAAGGGTCATTATTTTACCAATTTTAATCATGTCACTTTTTCAAAGATCTATAACTCTGATCATTTACAAAGTTTCTCAGTTGATATTCAACGAATTTCAAGTTATAAATTTGGTTTAATGCTCAGCATAAATTCATTTAAATATCCATTTAAAAAAAGAAAGTTCAAAAAACAAGTTACAAAAAAATGAGAAAGTTCAAAAAACAAAATCAAATAGGATGCTGCAAAATGGAATAAGGGTTTATTAGGATGCCCCACTAGTTGGATTAGGGCATTCATCTGCACTTTCTCCTTATTTCTCAATCATTTCACTTGTTGGAGCTCCTTTTGATGTACCCTCAGACGCACAAATTTCTGCTTCCTCCTAAGCAGCTTCTTGGGAAAATCCCACTTCCTTGTGATTTATCAGCTTTTCCTTTCCTGGTTGGAAATTGGGCCCAAATTTAGATCCAAAATGATTTTCCTTGGTGATGATAGTTTTGGTTGGATATTGAATGCATATTGTAGATGTGACTGGTGTAATATTCGTCAGGCCTTCTAAGCTGTCTAAAACCCCTCTTACCTTCAGGAAATTTGATATAGGTGTTTGAGGTGTCTTCAAAGCTGAGTATGTCCCACTAATTCTTAAACCCATGGGACAGTCTCGGACTATATTCATAGAAGCCCTTTTGCTTGGATTTCATTTCCTATCTTCTTGCGCCTTATGTTTTTCGCAGGAATCCTCTATTGAAACAGTTTAAGGTATCTTCCTGGCTGCATCTGCCCCATCCATTCTCAAATCCATGAGCTAGTATCGAATTACATTCATGGAAGCCCTTCTTCTTGGATTTCCTTTTTCACCCTTTTATGCCTTACGTTCATAATAGGAATTCTCTGTTGAAGTAACGAATTCAAAGTTTTGGACCTTTATCTCTTTCTCTTCTACCTTGCACCCCTGAATTGCTTGCTTTAGATGATCCTCAACATTGCTAGGAATCTTAACTGAACAATCTGGGGTTTTATCTGGATTTATCCAAAGAATCTCCTTATAGGTCTACCTCTCATTCGGGGGCCACTGTGGCTGGACATATCCCGATGTAACCAATCCGGCTGTGAGCATTTTTTAATGTAGTTTTTCAAGCAAAAAATGAAAGGGAAAGAACTAAAAACCCTTAACTTTCTTTTTCTTCTCATCTAGTCCCCATGATGAGAGACTACTTAACAATGGCTTTATAGATAGAGCTTGAGCATCATGACTGGATGATTGTAAAGGGTTAGAACCTCTAATCAGGAGAGGTTGATCCTTCTTAGCTTTCTTGGTCAACATTTGGTCCTTTTCTATGACCCTCTTCTTTGAGTAAAGTTTATCTCTCACAAGGGAAATTTTATCCCTTATTAGCTCTTCCTTCATTGTTGGCCCAGTGAAACCTTCTACCACCACATATGATTTTTAGAGCTGACCTGAAATATCCGGCTCCTTAACAGGTTCTCTTGCAACTGTCATTTCAGTTTCAACACCGGCATTCATAGTCCCATCTAAAATGGGATCCACTAGTGGCTTCTCTCCATGGATCACAACATTTACCATGTCTATTAACTTGGTCATTTGTTCTCTTGATTCATTCTGAAATCTTTTTGCTTGATCGATCATCTCCTGTTGGGTTTTTACGAGTTGTTCTTGAATTTTCTCAATCTTACCAATACGCGCTAGTATCTCATTCATCACTTTGGATCTTCTTACAAACACGCTTCAAGTAACGTCAATTTTTTTTAGAGTTTCTCTTCTAATTGCCTTTTCTTTGAGCGATGTATCCAGTGTTTGTTCTTTTTTATGAGATGTCTCTTGTTAGTTAATGTGAATGCAATAAAATATAAAAAAAGAAAAATTAATACGAAATATGCAAGAATGCATGATGTATGTATGAGGTTTTGAGGCACTGATCCAAAAACGTGTATGTTATTATAAATAATCCTTATTGGGACAAAAGTGTTATTTCTTAAGAGATAAAAAACCCTAAGTCTTCTAGACCCCGAACAACTTCTGACAGGTTGATCCATCTTCCGCCTTCTTCTGTCACCGATTGAATACCCTGTCGAAACGTTCCGGCCACTCTGGCAAGTGACGAGCTATTTTTTGTACTTGTCCCAAGAAGTCTCGAATGGTTGCATATCTAGTTTTCACTATCTACTGAGTTTGTTCCCTAACAGAAACACCATCGGAGCCCTTCATCTATAGGAACTATCTGAAGTTCATATGCTTGTTTCTTGAATTCGTCAACAATGGCCTCCAATTTCAGTTATCGCTTTGCCATCTTGTTCTTGTTGTCTTTGAAGGGACTCTCCAGGTCAACAACCTTTTCTCGTCTGCCCTTGCAAATTTTGCCAACTCAAAAGGTCAAATTTTGATATGCTCGGTGTAAATCCCAATCTGTTATGAGTCCTTTACAATGCACCAGAGTGGCATATTCTTCGATTGCGGGTACCACGTCTTCTTGATTGAATTGTCTTGCAGATTGTCTCCCTGACCACATCCAAATCTCTGCATTTTTAACCTCTTGTATTACAACTCCTTTGTCCATTAATGCAAATTATTTAGGTTTAACGAACACGTTTTGATGGATAAACACCTCTTTTGAATGATGTAAATGATAAAAAGTAAAATGAGAGGGAACAAAAAAATGAAAGGAAAGAGTTAGAGAGGTAAGGGTAATAATTAAAATAATAAAAAAATAAAAAGTCCTACCCCACATGATATCTACCCCACATGCTTTAATTCCTACCAGGACATGATCTCTATCCCGTATGTTAATTTCGAATGAGTCCTAACCGCATATCTTTCTAGTTTGCATGCTTTGAATGGAAAGTAAAGTATGAAATAACTCAAGACAAACTAGGGTTTCAAATGAAGTTTTGGGGTGAGCTCTAACTCCTTGTAGTCTCCTAGTTTATGTTCTAAAGAAAGGTACCTGAATTCTCCTTGCTGGTGCCCTCTTGGGCTTGCCAGACCTTTAGTCCTAAGCTTATTATAAGCTTATGTGGACTAAGTTAAACTTGAGAGGATACATTCTCTTATGTCTATGCTGTGAATAAATTTACACGAAGACACAAGGCGTCGCTTTCACCCCCACTTAAGAAGGGTTCGGAGCTCGGGTATATAGCCAGAGATGAAAACTTTTTCAAAAATCTGAAATCATTGAAAAATGTCAGTACAACTATTTATTTGAAAAATAATCAAAAATAAATAATTAGAATCGAATAAATAATTTAAAATTAAAATTTATTATTTTCGCTTAAAAAGACAACCGAAAATTAACTCTAGCCTGACTCACTTACTTGTCCCCAGCGAAGTCGCCAAGTTGTCGCGGTCGTCTTTCGGGTGGGTTTGGAATTAGGTTTCGACTTGAAAAAATGGGTTAGAGTCGCCACCGATCATTTTAAAAATATTTAGGTGGATCAGACACCATCTTACCTGATCTGTGTTTTACCAGAAATGTGTCGGGTTCGAGAGTCGGTTACAGTCAAGGAAGGATTAGCACCCTTGAACTACCCTTTCGGTACCGTTTTAATATGTCGGTTGTCTTAATTACAAAAATTAAAATTTAAAAACCTGATTCATATTACTTACCTTCGATTGATTAAAACATTCCCTTAAAAAGTCAAAAATATTGTTAGATTTTAAAATAAAAATAAATATGAAAAAAGAAATAAAAAATATTAATATAATAATAATAGTAAAATAAAATAGATGAATAAAGATAAATGAAATTGAGTAAAAAATAATAATAAAAATAAGAGAAAAAACAAAATAAAAAAAAGAAAAAGAAAATATAATAAAAAATAAAAAAGAGAAAACGTCTAAAAAATAATACAACCTATAATATAAAAACAACACATTTCAAACACTAAAATATAATGAACCCATACAATTAGAGCTAAAATATAAATTATCCAAAATTACAAATTAAAAATTGAAATAATTAAAAGTGACCAAAAGAAATACATGTAAAATAATATGGTCAAATTAGAAACAATAATATTTAGTGAGGACCGAACATGTAAATAAACCAAAGAAAATTGTATTAACACAGTGGCTAAAATAAAACATAAAAAAATAAAAAGGATTTAAATGATAATAACCCATAGACAATGTAAAGGACTGAAATGAGATAAACATAAACATAAAAGGATCCAACAGTAATTAAACCAAATATCCAACAGTGAATAAAATATAAATATACAAAATCTTGAGGGACTGCGGGAATGATTTTCCCTTGAGCCCAACACGCCTAAATGGTACATCATCTCTCATTTTTCATTTTCCCTCTCTCTCTAAGAGATAGAAGCTCTGGCTTTTCTCTAAAATCCCTCCCTAGAGGGAAACCGGCCACCGACCGACCACCGTCTGCCATCAGCGACAGCCATCGCTCTGGTCACTGCCTCCGGTGGCCGTAAGAAGCAAAACATATCCCTTTCGAAAGCCCTCAACCCCCTGATTACAAATCCAAAGCCCGATCATCCTAAACCACACTAAATCAACTTAGATCTAAACTGAAAGGTTTTGGGGTTTACCTTTTCATCATTTCCTCACCGTTTTCCGGTTACCGTTGGCTTGGTTGTTCCCTTGCGGTTGTGTGCTTTTTTGTTTCGTTTATTTTCTGGTGGTTTTTCGTTGCTTTGTTTTGGTTGTTCTCTGGTAGTTTTTGCGTGGTTTTGATGTTGATTTGGCTCTGTTTTGTTGTGTATATGGTTTGATGTCTATGTTGTTGTGGCTCCGTTGTTGTTCGATGGTCCTCCGTGACAGACTTGGTGGGGTATTTATACCCCACCGCTAGTGGTTCATTTCCGGTGATCTCGGGATCATTCTCGGTTATCTCGGGACGTTAGTCGACTGTTTCGCGGTCGTGGGTTTGACCGAACACCCCGGGATGGTTCAGTCATAGGGATCTCGGCCGGTTGGTAGATCATTTTCTGGCCGTTAGATTGGGTCAGATCTAACGGTCCAGATCTGGCTGCGCAAGTGATATCTGTGACTTAATCAAACCCTAGTTCCCTTGCAATTATGGTCGTTGATCCTCATCCCGATCTAATGGTTTCCTGTTGTGCGGCGCTGGACCCAAGCGTGAAACCCTAGCACGCTTCGGGTCTCTTGTTTACCCGATTTACCCGCTGGGTATTTGGGTTACCCAATCTTGGCCTGTTGGGTCAGGCGGGCTTGGACCTTTGCTGGACCCACTTTGGACACTGTTATTAGACCTGATTAGAATAAAAAGAAAAGGGAAAAAAAGAAAAATATTAATAAATAATAAATAATATTAATAATATATATAATAAATAAATAAATACAAATCATTTTTAGAATTATATATTATATATTTTCAAAAAACATTGTTTTCAAAACCATAAAATATATATTTTCAAAAAAAATATTTTTAAAACTATATAACACATTTTTCAAAAGCATTTTCAAAACTATATATTATATACATATTTTTAAAATATTTTTTAAAAACTATATTATATATATGTTTTCAAAATGTTTTTAAAAATTATATATTATATATATGTTTTCAAAATGTTTTAAAACTATATAATATATATGTTTTCAAAAATGTTTCCAAAACTATATAATATATATTTTCAAAAATGTTTTCAAAAACTATATATTATATATATATTAAAAATATTTTCCAAAACTATATATTATATATATACTTTCAAAATGTTTTCAAAACTATATAATATATATATATATATTTGAAAACCGTTTTCAAAACTATATGATATATATATTTTCAAAATTCGTTTTCTAAAAAATTATATATTTTATTTTTCAAAAAAATATTTTCAAAATTATACAATATTAATATATATATATATATAAAATAAAATTAAAAATAAATAGAAAAAAATTCGGACGAAAATGAGTATCTACATTATTAAATTATATTTTTTTTTTCAGATTTACATCGCATCATTTGAATTAAAATAAATATATATATAAATAACAAATAAAATTATATAAATATAAAAACCAAAATGACATAGGTCACCAAATATAAAATTGTCTTACGATTATAATAGTTGCAAAGTTCTGGTCGGTTGCCATGGCATCTAGTAGCAGGAGCTTCAAGGCCATTATGGGTGCGCCTGGGGTGTGAGGAAAGAAGGTCTCGGCTATATCGAAAGATGATTTGACTACATTCATTCAGTCGATCATTTCCACCGAACAAGAATCGAAAGAACATCTTTACGTGCTTGATTTGGGTGCCGTCGATGATCTCTTTAACGAGTGGAACCGTAACCTTCCCGTGGACCAACTTTTCTACGCCGTCAAGTGTAATCCCAACCCAGCTCTCCTCGGGGCACTGGCTGCCCTCGGCTCCAGCTTCGACTGTGCAAGCAAGACCGAGATTGAATCCGTCTTGTCTCTCGGTGTTTCGCCTGACAGGATCATTTTTGCCAACCCATGCAAAGCAGCGTCCCATATCAAGTACGCCGCCACGTCGGCGATAACCTAACAACTTTTGACTCTAAAGAGGAACTCGATAAGATTAAGAAGTGGCACCCTCAATGTGCATTATTGATCCGAGTCAAAGTCCCGGATGATAGCCGTTCAAGATGTCCTTTAGGTGCCAAATTTGGTGCACTCCCCGAAGAAATCGTCCCTCTTCTCCAAGCCGCTCAGGTTCTACGGCTCACCGTCACGGGAGTCTCCTTCCACATTGGTAGCGGAGCCATGCAGTTTCGAGCTTACCGAGAAGCCATTGCAGCAGCTAAAATTGCGTTTGAGACTTCCGCTAGACTCGGCATGCCCAAGATGCATGTGCTAAACATCGGTGGAGGGTTCACAGCCGGTTCACAATTCAAGGAAGCAGCGTCAACGGTGAAAGCTGCTCTCCGATATTACTTTCCGAATGAGCCCGGCTTGATAATAATGGACGAGCCCGTTCGGTTTTTCGCGGAGAAGGTATTCACGTTAGCTATACAAACATTATAGGAAAGCAAGTTAGAGGTGATATAAGAGGGTATTGGATCAACGATGGGATCTACGGATCAATGAACTGGATCAATGAACTGTATACAATAAAGCGACTATCACATGCATGCCTCTCGCAGGATCATCCAACGTGCAAGGCGGCGAGAAATTATGATTCCACCGTGTTCGGACCGACGTGTGATGCGATTGATACGGTGATGAAGGGTTATCGGCTGCCGGAGCTGAACGTGGATTACTGGCTGGTGTTCCCCAACATGGGGGCTTACAGGGCGGCCGCTGGAACCAGTTTCAATGGGTTCAACACGTCAGACATTTTGACTTACCTTGCTTATTCCAATTGATCAAATTCTGATTAGTCAACATCATGGAATCTCCTTGCAAGAAGAAATATTTGCTGAATAACGTATTCAACAACTCCAACTTTTTAACTTTCCTTTTACAATTGTTCAATAAAAAAAGCTTTCCTTTTATAGTATAATACACATTCAAAAAAAAAAATGAATGAAGGGACATTGCTAATGGAATGAATGAAGCTGCCTGCAGAATTGATATCTTAAAAACTTAATTTTTGAGGTAATTAATAGCTTTCTTACTCTGCAATTTGCTAATCAAGTCCATAATTTGGAGATGATTTGGATTGATTTGACACTAGTTTGGTTAAAAAATTAAAATATATATCATTTAAATAGTTTAATGACTTAATTCAAGCAAGAGTTACACTGACCTCGGTAGTAAAGAAATTGTTGACATTCCTTGAAGTCTTGCGTTCGAGCACCAAGAATGTCAAGGGTATGAGTATTCAATGTCAAATAGTTGAGAGTTATATTTGAACAGATACTACATTGTATTTACTCCAGATTAATCAAAAGAAAAAAATAATGACCTAATTCAAAAACAATTAGTTCATTGGTCAAAATAGAAACTTCCCTATAATTTAGTGACTATACTGTTAGTTTAGCCTTTTCGTTTTATGTTTACATCCGATTTAAAGCATTTGTCGATCCTTCTAGACGCCGTTTCCCAGCTACCGACTAGAACCATCGGGCATTCGCAACATTATTGGTTGGTGAACGGCCAACAAAGGTATGTATGTGCCAATTTCGCAAATTTGAGGCTTTTTTTGTTGGATTAACTGTTGTTTTTAGCTATTACTCTTCGCAGTCGATTCTTCCCTCTTCGTCTCGTTTTTGAGTGATCCAATTCAATGCTTTCTTGGAAATAAATTCATCTTCTGGTGATTTACCCAATAATTTGTAGGAACGGATTTCAGTCAGTGCCCAGTGTTCGGGTTTTTTTAATGTAATCTAGTTTCATAGGGGGTTTTAAAATTTGGATAATTTTGTGATAAAGGGAGCAATTTTGTTTTTTTTTCAAGGAAAGGAAGAGAATCAGTTGCGATTCTCTCCATGGATCTGCAGGACTTCTTGCTTCGCGCTCGAGTGCTGAAGCTTTACAGACAAGCTCTACGGACCGCTCGAATGGCTCCTCATGATTCTAGAGGTGAACATTCTCTAACCAATATGCCTTCTTAATGCTGCTGAGAAATGTTTTGAGAAAACCTATTCTTCCATCTTTAATCTTAATGCATATTAATTGTTTTTGTTGTTTTGTTCCTATTGTCATCTTGTTACTTCCCTGTTGATTAGTTTCATCTGATTTTGAACTGGATTATATGTTTTGAACATCAAGTTGTGCATTGCATTGCCTGAAAAGAAGTGGGTTTTTGCAGCTGAATTGAAACAGTTGATTAGACAAGAGATGGAGAGTAATCGAGATTGCAAGGATAAACAAAAGATCCGCTTCTTGCTTAGTGAAGGAACCGAGAGACTGAAAGGTCTGACTGAGATGCTTGGGATGCAGGGACATTGCTAGTGGAATCAATGAAGCAGCATTTGATGTATCTTAACTAGGCCATTGTTGAGCTGTACTCGACCAGCTCAAGTTATCAAACAAGTCAAATTCAAGTATCTTAATGCCTCTTCAGTAGTTCGTGAGCCTAGTTAAGGTTTTCTTTTAATTAGTATTGAAAAAACATAGTTCAAACCAAAATACAGTTTATTGTGTTCGAAGCATAGCATGAAGCTTAGTTCAATTTTTATTAGGTAAACAAGCCTAATTGAGTGAGCTTCAGTAGCTCGGTTTAACATCTAGAATTGAACTAAAGCTTAAAATATAATTTTTATTGAAGTTTTTGGTCATTTTGGAGCTTCTTATTGCGTGAACTTGAGTAAATAGGTAAACTTACTCTTGCAAGATTGCCAAGAAAGGGTAGAGCCCTGACCCTCAAAATGCTGGCAAATTAAGCACTAATGCTCAACAAGGTTTGAACAAAATTTGAAGCTTAAGCAAATGATGAACAAAAAGGTAATAAGGACAACAGAATAAAAGATGAAGCTCTGCTGTTTGCTGCGATTAGATAACATTTATGCACCTTTGGTTGGATCCCTTAAAAGCTCAGGGATTAACTGACCTGATAATCACAGGGGTAAACAGGCTTATTATATATTAACTCCTTCCATGGATCAAAATCATAAAGGTAGAAACACCAAAATTTCAAATTCTTTTATAATCTAAGTATTTTTCTTTATATTTTCTATTGATAATATGTTTTTGTCGAAATGTATCACTTAATATAAAATCATGCGACCGTCCCAGACTCCACTCCACAGACCAATCATTCAAAGCTAAATAAAATAGAAGATGGAAAAGAAAACGAAAAATAATTAAGCTTAAACGAAGGGTTTGAAAGGGAGTTTGTTGAAATTAAATAGTACCTGGACACGAGCAAATGAAATGAAGGTCATTGTTGAAAGCGTACAATATGTTGTAGCCTTGAAACTTCCGTTTTAAAAACAGGTAATGCGCGTCTTTCGATGAAGACGACGATCAATAATCAATAACGACTGTGAAGCAAGATAAGCTATATATAAACATGGATTACTTTGTCATTTCCTTAACCTCCTAGCTATATATAAAGGCTTCTTCTTGCATGGACTTCGTAAATTCGGTTAGTCCTCAAATAGTTTTCTTTCCTTTTTTAATTCCAAACAAAATTTGTCACAAATTTTACCTAAACAAATAGCAATTTCGGTTTCTTGGATCATTGAGCTTTTAGGATTGTTTCTCCAATTTTCAGACTGAAGAATGGCGAAAGTGAGACAATCTCGATTCTTAGCGAAGAAAAGGTTGACAATAACGCTTGTATTATCGATCTTGGTGATGTTAACGGTGGTTTTGTTGATGCTTCTGGGATTAGGGACTTTCTCCCTCCCGATGAGCGCCGACGATTCATCGTCCTATGATCTCACTACTTATAGACGCATGGCTTCTAAAAGGTTTTAGCAATAATTTTCCAACGCATTCATATCACTTTTGATTAGATGCAATGTGTTTTCCTATTTGTTTTCATTGATTTGGCTTTAATGTAGAGGAAAAGGCTCGGGATCCAGAGGGGAGCACTGGGCCGAAGTCATTTCATGGGAGCCAAGAGTTTTCCTTTATCATAATTTCTTGGTTGGTTTCTACCTTATTCTTTTCCTTTTACAATATTTCTTACTATTGAGATGATGTAATGCTACCCAGAGATTCAAATAGCGACAACGATGCTGTTCGAAACTGTTAATTAACAATGTAATGAGATGTGATTTATATTTCTCTTGACTTTGATATTTGGACAGTCCAAAGAAGAATGCGAGTACCTCATAAAAATTGCTAAACCTCACATGAGAAAGTCCAGTGTAGTTGATAGCAAAACAGGGAAGAGCAAAGATAGCAGGTTCGCATTTCCTATCCTCCCATCTATTGTTTCCTTGTGATGATGATAAATAAATGCTAAATCTTATATGTTCTTCGCAGGGTGCGTACGAGTTCGGGTATGTTTCTGAGAAGGGGGCAAGATAAAATCATAAGTGACATAGAGAAAAGGATAGCAGAGTACAGTTTCATGCCTGTAGGTATGAGATATTAAATGGATTTTCCCCATTTTCCAGTTACTGCATTTTCTTTTCTTTTTATGACTTGCTAAGTTGGTAATCTATAGAGCATGGGGAAGGTCTTCAAGTTCTCCACTATGAAGTTGGGCAGAAATATGATCCACACTTCGATTACTTCCTTGATACGTTCAACATTAGAAAGGGAGGTCAGAGGATGGCTACTATGCTTATGTATTTGTAAGTTTTATAATTTTAGCTCTACATGTTTTGAAAAAGAGGGATTTGTTACCGATTACATTACTCGCAAATGCTAATGCAGGACGGATGTAGAAGAAGGGGGAGAGACTATATTTCCTGCTGCCAAGGGAAATGTTAGTGACGTTCCGTGGTGGGACGAATTGTCAGAATGTGGGAAAAAGGGTCTTGCTGTGAAGCCCAAGATGGGCAATGCATTGCTGTTCTGGAGTATGAAACCTGATGCCACAGTAGATCCTTCAAGTTTGCATGGTTTGCAGTCTATCCCCTTGCCTACCTTTCTCTTTACTTGTTCAAGAATGATTGTCTCTTTACTTATTGTTCAAGAATGATAATCTTTTAGTTATCTTCTGCCAAAATAAACAAATGAATCTAACTTTCTTGTGTCTGGGGACAGGTGGATGCCCGGTGATTAAGGGGGACAAATGGTCCTCTACCAAGTGGATGCATGTTAATGAATACTAGTAATGTAACTACTGGGAAACTGTGTGTGATTGAGATTCATGTCTAAGCTCCATTATTCTTTAATTAGATCGGTCATTTATATTTTTTGACCTAATTTATATATAGGTTGATAAGTAGATGTTTCATCTTCTTTTCTAAGTGTTTTCCCATGGAAATACTGAGAAAAATATATGGTGTAATACTTGGTTTTTATAGATACATTAGGAGATAGAAGGATTGGTGTCGGTAGCTGATGCCTCAACAGCCGTCTGTAAAACTACAGAAAAATCATAATGAATCCGTATCATATTTTACTTAGTTGCTTTGCTCTTTTGTTCTGGTTGATTTAGTTTTAAATTTTAACATTTTTTAATTTGTTTGAGATGCTTATATATTCAATAGACTCTCAATCATTTAACATTTAATGCTTAAACATCCCTATACTTGATGTACTCGGATCCGAGACTTCTAAGAATAACAATCATCACTTTAATCATTAAAATTTATTAATTAGTACAAATTTTAGAATTGTTTAAAATATTCTATAAAGTAAAATAATGATTTAGTTTCATTATACAAAAGGATTATAATTCGGTTTGCTGGCAAATTAGATGGGCAGTGCATATTAATCCAAATATGAATTTGGTTTAAAAAATTAATGACACAAATATTAATCCTAAACTTTAATAGTAATTGCTTGTTGAAATCAATTTAATGACGTAACACAAAACAATAAGAAAACACAATATACAGGTCAATTAATTAATTTTTTTATTATATGAACCAATTAATTTTGATACATGCATATATAAAATTAACTTTGATTTATTGCACCTACATGTATATTAGATTTTGATTAAAAAAACTCTGATACGTAAAGCATGAAATATTCTCTAAATTAATAAATATTAATTTATTGATAAATTAATGACCTCGATAAAATATAATTTTGCGAGTCTTAAAGATGTTATTTTTGCGAGTCTTAAAAATGTTATTCTATAAAGATTTTAATGTAAAATAAACAAAAATACAACATCTAAAACATTATAAAAGATAAATTAACTTATTTTTCAATGTATAAAATTAAAATATCATAATTTATTTGACATCAATAAAGTTGCAGTGAATACATTATCGTGTGAGTGGATTAAAGAAATGGAGAGGTTCCAACTTGTGTGGTGTTGAAAATATTTGAGATTTAGAGGAACTTGGTCACATATTTCTGCAGCAATGGGCGTACCAAGGCTCTGTATGCCTTCTCCGTTGGATGATAACTATCCCAAAACACATATTCAGAGGCATTTCCACACGTTGATTCAATCATTTGATTGCACAAAACCGCCACCTCTACGTTCCCCGTCCCACAGCAACCTCTGTTTGCAACTTCAAAACCTGGAAATTCCAAAGGTTTTTACACTAAAAACTTGAAACATTTGAGATAAAATCATTCGCCTTCAAAGAAAAGAATACCATATTTGTTAGGGTTTTGGAGTATTTCAAGCAGTGGATTGTAGACGTCGATATACACAAATTTTCCGTCCGACTGGTTTGCTTGAAGGGAGTCCACCACGGCGTATAGCTTTTCGTTGAATAATTTAGCTGCAAAGTTGTCATCTTCAGCACATCCCATTCCAATCCCTGCTGCTAAACTCCTTAGCGATGGCAAACACCCGATTGGTGGTGCACTAAACACCCCAATCCTTCGAGCTCCCAAACCATACAATTCCTTTGTTTGATTCCAATTTTCATCAAAATCAAAACAACAATCAAGTTTATAATAACCGTGAGCAAAAACAGATTATTAATACGTGTTGAAAATATATATTACCTTAAGAAAGTCGAGCGCCGAGTTAGCCATTAAATCAGTGTAAGAAGGAACATCGTATTGTAACTTCCGGACTCGGAGAAGGAAATATGTGTTGGCGATGTCGTCGCTGCCGGCTACAACTAGAAACAAACTCTTGGACAAGATGAAGGTTGTTTCCTCTTCCCCGACATAGCTTCTCAGCTTCCAAATATATTCTCTGAAGTGATCTAACTGCTCCGATAACGGTATAACGGACTGGTATTTTCGGACAAAGGTTGAAACACCATTTGGTAAGCGCAAGAAAAATAAGTGATTTAGATTTGAAGAAAAAGAAGAAATTATGTACCACAAGTTTGGAAGTCAAAGGATCATAACCAGCGCCGCCGGAAGCAAAGGTTACTCCTGTTTTGAGATCTTGGGGCGTCAGTGTTGGATCCAGATACGCCGGCACTGTTTCTTTAATTCCCAGTTCTTCAGCTGAAAACAATTTAACAAAGGAAATAATAACAAAAACTCGATGAATTTATTGCATGTAAAAATTAAATTTGGTGTTTAACTTAATTACGTTTGTACGAAGATGTGGTTAATGTTAAAATATCTAAAATTTTGTAAGGTAAGTACACAATTGGTCCGATATTATAGGACATTATTTTGTTGAGTCTCAAACTATTAAAAGTTAAAAAATGATCTTTCGATTATAGGACGTTACTTTATTAAGTCCCATGACTATTAAAAGTTATAAAATGATCACCCGACATTTCATATGTTCCAAATTCATCATTTTTCATAAAAAAAATGACGGCAATATGAGTTGGACGTTAACATATTGGTTGAGATATGATAAAATATGATCTCAGAATCTCGAACGACAATCATATCTCAGACAGTATATTAACATCCAACTCAAACAAATGTCAATTTTTTATCGAAAAATAATGAGTTTGGAATATATGAAAAGTTGGGTGACCATTTTGTAACTTTTAAAAGTTGAAAGACTCAACAAATCAACACTATATAGTCGGATGACCATTTTGTAATTTTTAATAGTTGGGGGACTCAACAAAAAAACACCTTGTAGTTGGGGGACCATTTGATGTACTTTACCCAATTCTGTATAAACTTCCTATACTATTATATAGTCCTGAACAATTTAATCTTTCTATAAATAAATATCATAATTTAATTATTATCAGTCGAATGTGAAAAAAAAAAAACAAATTAAATACGAAAGTAGTAATTTTAATAATAAAATCTAATGTGATAAAACAAAACCTAAATCCAGTGATTGAAAAAAAACCGGTCACCTGCGGATTCTAAGATTGGTATTTCAAACACAATAATATTTTTTTAAAATATAAATAATAATGATTATTTAATATATTTGCAGTGAAATTTTCCCTTTATAAGTTATTTTAATTTATTAGTATGTATTTTTAATGTATTCTTAATTAATATTTTAATTAAATGAATCTTGCACCTGATGATAGATTAAGGCTGAATAAGGAAAAAAACTTTAAAATAGCTGTATCAAATAATAATATTAGATTAATATTTAAATTATTTTTACATGAAAGGAGGAATGGTAATGGGTTAGAGAAGTTCTTGCACCCTAAAGATTTTAAAATTTTAATATCAAATTTTGTAAAAATTTTAAAAGTTCCAATTTGATCCTTTAAATTATTAAAAAATCTCACTGAATTTCAAATTTTTAAATATTTTTAATTAAAGCATCTCTTAAAACTTTTAAAATTTCTCATTACGTCTCACAATTATTAAAAATATTAGATAAACACTATTTTATTTGAAAATTTTAAATTAAACTCTTCAATTTTTTTAAAAAAATAGTTTAAGCCTTCAATTTTTTTAAAACTTTTAAATAGGATCTAATTTAAAAAAAACAAATAAACTCCAAATTATTTTTCCATAACCTGGCCACTATTGACATGTGTTCAGATATTTTTAATAAGGGTAAATTATATCAGATACATCGAACTTTAGGCGTTGTATCGTTTATACCATTGAACTTTCAATTTTTCAATTATACCACTAAGCTTTGATTTTCGTTTCAATTATATTACTGAACCATTAAATTGTTAAAGGCACGATAGTGTGGTTGATGCATGCTAACATGGATGACAAATGCCGACGTAGACACTTCACCAAAATGATGTCGTTTTGATCCAGTTGTTAATGATTTAATGGCTCAGTGATGTAATTGAAACGAAAATCAAAGTTCAATGCTATGATTGACAAAATTGAAAGTTCAGTGGTATAAACGATACAACACCTAAAGTTCGGTAGTATCTAGTCTAGTTTACCCTTTTAGTAACTATATTTAGCTTCTTTCTTTCACGTTAGATTGTATTAACAAATTTCTTAACTACATGTTTAATTGAATCGATGTGAAAAGGAAGAAAGATAATTTGATTGAATTCATTTCAATTTCATAAGCACACTACGCTATTGTATCATATGTTGACTGATAGGGAAGAAGTATAAAAGTGAAAAAATACCTACTAAATCCGAAGGGATTTTTCCATTACAAAACCTTCCTGTTGGAACTCCCCCATGAAAATCTTTGCCGTAGGGGGGGAAGTTGCACTTAACCAGAGTCCGGAGATTGTTGTTGTTTCCAGCGTCGACGATCGAATCCCCAAAGGCGATGACAGCCGGAACCGTTAGATTCGGCGGTAGCTTTACCAAAGCTTCTACACTGTTGAGTAGCACAAAAACCAAAAGATAAGGCAGCAAGAAACCTTTGAAAGAAGATAAGATACTCAGCTTCATGATCAAAAGAGATATAAGATCCTCTTCTATTAATTTCTTCTCCTACTGATATATTTATATATATGCATGCAGCATGCGAATTAGAGATTTTTAAAAAAGTATATATTATTTATATCCAAGTTGGAACCACCCTGTCCATGGACATATCTATCATCAATCTAAAAGAAAATTAATTCTTAAAATAATAGAAAATATCATTATAATTCTTAACAAGTAATAAAATTACGATTCAATGGTAGTATATGCACTCATACATATTGTTAGTGCATTTAATTATAAAACTTTGTTTTACATGATTTAATTTATATTTTAATAGAATCAGATTACATTATTTTTTAAAATTAATTTAATTGATTTAGATATTAGGTCACAATCAGTGAATTTAAACAATTTTTTTTTATGAAGAGTGAATGTGCTTAACTTAGCTGGGGTGCGGTTCCCTTCGACGTCCTCAAGGATCAGTGTGGCCTCCGGTGGTGATGGTGTCTGGTAGTATGTAGCTGAGTTAGTTGCTTACTTCGTTTTTTTTAACCTTTTGGTTTTATTAAAAAAAAAGGAAGATACCAACAATGGTTGGTTTAAGTAGTAAGCAGTTTGATATTGCTTAAGTAATGTCTCGATTTTGAGTTCTTGTGTATGCAGAAAATTCCTGTTGGAAGACTCACCCACCAAAATTAAATATGCGACACGAATTAATTTGAATTAATCAAGATAAAGCCTTAGAATTGGAAGGGCAACAGAAATAAAATGTAAGATATCACAATTTACTTGCTTACTTCTTTTGCAATTTTGTTTTGTGAAGTAAAATAAAACATTAAAATCGTCTCTAAAATAATGATAAAAATATGTAATCATTGAAAACAATTTGAAGAAAATACTACTACTTCTTATATTATTTAATATGAGTAAATGTTTAAAATATAAATTATATATAATTATAAATAATATTTATGAATCAAATAATGATATCAAAATTAATTTAAATAAATTTAATTCTAAAATCTGAAATGATGTGTAAATTTATAGTTCACTGTGGGTGAAAACATAACACATCAAATATTAATTCATTTAATATAATAGTCGGTAAGAATATAAATATAAGATATCATGCAATTTATAATATTTTTTATTAACTATAAGCATAAACATATATACACGTTTCAATTCACATGATATCACGTAAAATTTGTCCAACCTACCAAGCAACACATTCCTGTTCAAAGATTAAAAAAAAACCTCAAGTCGAAACTTTGTTTATTGAACCGAAATCCAAATCAAATTTGGTTAACTCTTTTTAAGAAAATTACAAATGGAAATTGTGAAGCATTGCAATGCCCTCCATAATCGTTGCCAAAATCTGGGATCGGACGAGAAACTCTTTTTGTGTTTTCTATTGGTAATTTATTTTTATTCCGACTTGATCTAAACAGACAAAGGAGGGAAATGACAGGTGTTCTGAGGATTAAAGCAGCATCCAACATAGCAACCTACTAATTAGGCATATCACCCTTATGTGATCATACAAGATGCGAAGCAAGAGCGATGACGTTTAAAGGTGAAATGCCTCCCATTCATGTGCAATACCTACACAACATCCTTTTTATTCACATTAATTTCAGCCGCAAGGGGAGATGAGTGACAATCAGAGATGAATTTAAAAGAATTTTAACAATATTTTCTTTAAAAACTTATGCTAAAAAGATGATCCAATTCAATATTTTATATTTGCCCAAGAGATGCTTCTTGCTGTTTACCAAACTAACACAAGAGAAGTCACGCACGCATTTATGTATATTAATTTGATTGTAAAGATTTTCTTAGGAGAACGAATTTATAAAATTTTAAAGAATTGTGATTACTTAATATGAATTGTTTAGGTTTTGTTAATGTTCGATTTCCACTGTGGTTGAGGGTGTAGCCAACTTTAAGATATTTTAACGTTTATTATTGTTTTTTTAAAAAAACTTATGGGAGTTGAGGGGTGGGGTCACTTTCAACAGGACTTTGTTTATAATTAGAAGGATTAAAAGAAAAAGTAAGGTTTGTTATTAATAGAGTAATTCGCATATGTTGGTAGCACTTGTTGAAGCATGGGAGGAGGATGCTCAATTATCACTAATCTCAATGGGTTTATTCTGCTAAATCTGGACATACAATCACGAATGATATGGAGAATATCCTCCTCTACATGGCCACAAGTGAGGCAAGATTTATCCACTGTTATCCCGTATCGAAATCGCTCACTATCAGTTCATAGACAACCGTTATAAACTGTCAAAAATAAAGTGTCGAATGTAAAATTCTAGAATGAATATCATACATTGATATGCAACACTGTTATTCGGGCTTGTTTATTGTAATATTTAAATGTATATGCATGATTTTGTTGCGACGTTTGTTCATATTTATATGTATATGATCAGAAATTTAACAGGAATTGGGTCTCACTTTTAGGCCAAGCTCAGGCAGTGGCAACTATTCCGGTTGAGGAATGAGGCTGGCCTATTGTAGTGGGTTTAGGACTTGTAATGATTTTGGATTTTGGCTCGATTTGAGTAATGAAATGGGTTGGATATGGTCGGATATAAGGGTTAGGATACCCAATCGGATCCTGTATATGGTTTTGGAGGGAAACTCTCCCCGATTAGGATAAAGTACATAAATGATCTCTCAACTATAGGGTGTTAATTTATTAAGTCCTCTGATTATTAAAAGTTACACAATGGTTCACTGATTACATGACCATTGCTTTGTTGAGTCCCCTACTAGTAAAAGTTACAGAAATGGTTACCTGACTATTCATATGTTCTAAACTCATCATTTTTCGTTAAAAAATTGGCGAGTGTATGTGTTGTACGTCAACATGTTGACTGAGATATGATAAAATATAATCTCAAAATCGTTTAAGTTGTATTTTGTGGATCGACTCTCTATTTACATTATGTCATTGAGCCAGTGCTTGAAACATTATTTTCGACAGTAGTTTTCATCAGGTTATTTATTATTATTATTAATTAATTAATTAATTAATTAATTAATTAAATTTTATGTTTTTCTTTCTTCTCAGGCCAAAATTACAACCCAATAGAAGCCCCAATTACATAACCCAAACTCGGAGCCCCAAATACAAATTATAGTCCAAGACCTGAGGCCCATCAGGAGTAGGACCCGTTTTGGAGCCCAAACATGGTTAGGGTTTGCACCTTTAGTCCCAACGTCACAAGCCTCTTTGTCGTTGGATCAAGTCAGATCCAACGGTCCGTATACCTCCAATAATTAGGGTTTTACCCTAACCTATCTCAACTACACTCTCTCAACTGTCGGATCTAGACCCATCCAACGATCCAGATCGAGTCTCAGCTACCGACCGTTTCACCCACTCCCCGGCCACCGACGCCTCCTCCAATCCGAAGCTCTGTCATGTCAGAAACAAGTCAGCAAGCAACCCCAACCAAATCCACACGCAATGACATTTTGTGTAATAATTTCATAGAGAAAAAATCGGCAAAAATCTGTAAAACACGGGCTTATAAAACCCGAGCAAAACATGTAATAGAGGTTCCACTTTTGGGGAAGAAAAATAAAAGCAAAAGAAGCTTAGCTTTTTTTTCGAAAGGAATTTTTTTGTATATATTTTACAGTTTCGAAAATACTATAGGGGGCTTTGCATGTAAGAAAAAAATAGAGACAAGAGGGTCGAGTGATTTACTTAAGTCACCGGTTCGTCTTAGCGACAGTCGAAACGCGAGAGAGTCGAAGAGTCGAGGGTGTTTCGGGTTGTTTAGGGGGCGTTTAGGTGGATTTTAGGCTTAGATGTGTGTCTAGGAGTGTAGATTTGGGCTAGGGGAGCATTTTGAGTCAATTTGGGGATTCCGACCCCCGTGTGCGGCGGTCGGAGCGGCAACCGAAGGTAGCTTGTGATGGCCGACAGTGGGCCGGCCAGAGGGGAAAGAAGAGATAGAAGAGATCTTTTTGAGTTTTTTTAAATCTCAGTTTGAAATGAAAAAAAATAAAGGAATTGTATTTATAGAGTAAATTAGGGGGAATTATGCTTAGGTCCCCCTAACTTACGCGTATTTTTATAAAATGGTCATGTGTAGGGATTGTTTTCATAATTTACTCATTTATGTTTATGCTTTGTAATTTTTGGTTTAATTATTGTTTAGTCCCCTGACTTTTAGCATGTTTTTGTATGCTAGTCACTTGTAGGGACTGTTTTTATAATTTACCCATTTTTATGTCTGTTATATATATTTTAGTTTAATTACCATTTAGTTCCTGCATGTTTAGCGTGTTTTTACATTTTGGTCAGTGTAGTGACTGGTTTATTTTTAAAAAATATGTAGGGACTGATTTAGGAATTTCCCCTTTTTATTTCGAATGTATATTTTAGGCAATGAAAAATGGAATATTTATGAAATAACCCTTGTAGTTTATGCATGATTGTATTTCGAACTTGAATGTGTTTTTTATTTATTTTAATTTATCCATGCAATTTTAATTTATTGTAATTTAGTCCCCATGTTTTATTTATTTTTATTCTTCACAATTTTAGCACTTAATATTGAAAATGCTCACTTTAGTCACTTGTATACTTTATTTTATTTTAATTTTGGCATTATGGTTTGATTGTTTGTATTTTAGTCCTATTTTTATTTTATTTTAATTTTTGCATGTTGTTTGCATATTAGTTCATTTTAGTCCTTAATTAACTTTGCATGTTACCCTAATAAGCATCACTTGACTCGAATCGAAATAAATTGACTAAGGGTAATATTCGTTCATTTTAATATTGTCGTAAAGTAACTATTTTAACGTATAAGAAAATAAATTTCGATAATTTTAAAATGAAAGTCTATCCCATTTAGTGACACGAATTAAATCGAATTCATTTTAAAATTTGGGGATTGAGAAAAAGAACATGTTCTTCTAATTAAATTCGTCGAGAAAAGATTATTAAATCGAATCTAAGGTCTCGTCTCGAGATATTTAAATAATTGAACATCCTTATTCTCATTAAATATTGCTAAAATAAATAAATAATTATACTTGCTTGATATATGCTTTTAATTCACTTTATTTTTGCATGTGTTTTCCCGATAGGTTTTCAAAATAAAAACATTTGAATCGATATTGAGAATAGTAATATCTTTTCATTTTGGTCGGAGTAATAAATGAATGCTTTAAGGCATGAGAGGTCATTTATTCTCGATTGGAAATAATTTAATATTGTCGTTTTCTCTCGAATTAATACCAATTTTTAAGATGGAATAATGATATCTCTTCATTTCGATTGGAGCAATAAATGATTGCTTTAAGGTATGAGAGGTCATTTATTCTCGATTGGAAATCATTAGATGTTATCGTCTTCACTTGAATCGATATTGAATTTTAAGACGAAATAGTAATATCTCTTTATTTCAATTGGGGTAATAAATGATTCTTTTAATGCACGAAAGGTCATTTATTATCGATTGAAAATAATTAGATATTATTGTTTTGACTCTTAAAATTATTTTGGGTGTTGTTATTTTGAATTAATAGTGAACTTTAGAATGGAATTTTAATATTTCTTTATTTTGATTGGAGTAAGAATCGATTGCTTCAAGGTATGAGAGATCGATTCTTTTCGATAGGAAATAATTAAATATTATTATGTTTTGTCCAAAAATTCAAATAATGTTATTTTTAGGGGATCTTAAATTAAATTAGACTCGAACTTGTAAATTTTATTGCAAAAATAATTAATTAATCAACTGGGTACCGATTTAGGGCGACGTGGGGGTGCTAATCCTTCCCCACAAGTAACGACTCCCGAACTCGAATTTTGGTAATGCATACCACAAGTTTGTTGTTTTAATTAAAATTAATATTTTATTAAAATGAAAAATATGTTTTTTGGGTGCCAAATCACACCCTAATCAAAAGATTGGTGGTGACTCCTCGAGCTACGTTTTATCACTAACAGGTCATCAAAAATTATTTCGAAACGAGCCTCCTTCGGAAAAATCGTTTCGACAGCTTGGCGACTATACTGAGGATATTTTTTTTGAGAGTCAGGCCATTAGTCAACTAATTATTTGTCTTTGCAAATGAAAAATTACAAGTTCACTCTAATTTGATTTATGATCCCTTGTGTGGTTTGAATAAATTTTCACATGTAATTTAATTAAACACTAAATAATTGTATTGATATGTTTGCTAATGTTTTCAGAGTTAATAATTATTCAGGGTTTTGAGTTGTCTATTTGGTGTTGTTTGCTTTGTTTTAACTTTCCTCACGCACTGCACAACTGTATTTGCATAACATGAGTTAACACTGTAACACCCATAACCCGTATAATTATACTTATACATATTATATATGTCACCCGAATTTGTAAAACCATTTCCCATCCAAAAGTGATTTAAAATTTATTCTCTTAAAATAGTAACTGATTTTATAAAAATATCATATCATAAAAATTAACCTTTCATCACTATCAATTTACCAATTTGTTTCCAAATTAATTCAACAAAACAAATTAAACATTATCAAATTACATGCCACTATCTAAGTCAAATTCCATCATAGGATGCTTACTGATATTGAAATTTACTCCTCGATGCTTGATGTCACATTGAACTCTTTATCCATTACTGCCTTTTTACCTACGCGTGAAAATCATCACACGCTAAGTATAAACTTAGTGAGGAAAGTTAAAACAGTAAACAGTGCAA
The DNA here is from genome assembly GCF_006381635.1 of Hibiscus syriacus. Lineage (NCBI taxonomy): Eukaryota > Viridiplantae > Streptophyta > Magnoliopsida > Malvales > Malvaceae > Hibiscus > Hibiscus syriacus. The sequence goes on from NW_024062441.1 coordinate 493,717, forward strand.
TACAATTCATGCATGAATTTCAATGTCAAATTCAAAATGCCATAAAATCATGTTACCAACATATCCAATATTTTTCCATGATCAAAATAAGATAAAATCTCTTACCATTTATCCCATAAGCTCGTAAGCTTATTTTACCAATATACTTGTCATTATTCCATAAGCTCGTAAGCTTATTTTCCAATTTATCATTTATTAACCAATAAACCATAAATCATAGCCCATAGTATAACTGTATGAGGAACCCAGTATAGGAGTCAAATATTGCACCGAAGTGCTGAGGTCGAGCTTTGCTCACCTAATAATGCACCGTAGTGCTGAAGTCGGGATTTACCCACCTAGTAAATCGTAGTGTTTTGTACCGTGTCTTCACTAGACACTTTGAGGCATGCACTATGTGCCTTCTCTAGACACTTTAGTGCTACCTAATATGCAATTGCTAGACTCTATGGCACACCATTAATACCACTGGACCTCAATAACATACTTGGGCATATAGTGAATTTTATTTGATCCATCCATGGCAAAGTATATCAATACCATTTAACATTGGGCAGTTCATCCCCGCAATATCATTCATGATAAAAATCATATATGCTCATGATAACATCATATGAAAAAATCAGCGATCAATGCATTTTATATTCCACCTTTGACATATTTAGAATATGTCAAATATATGATAAATGACATAATATCATGCAGCTATAAACAAGGTTGACTTATCGCAAGTCTTCATGATGATGTATAAAACATCCATGTATAATTTCATGCATGTATTGCACTCACCTTGACACTTTATATCTTTCAAAATATGTGCCTCACTATTGTCCACAATAACCCTTTTCTTTTATACTTGAATCGCTTTGAACACCGAATATATCATGATCTGTACAAAATATAGATTCATACCTATATATATGTTAGTATTGTACTAACATAAATATATTTCCAAAATAAATTCCATAATCATACTTCAAACTATTCACCACCAATTACTTTAACACTTATTAATTCTTTTTAATATTGAAACAAACTTTTCCAATTTTTCTTTTTAACATTGAAACAAACTTTTCCAATTTACTCAAAATGATCCTTCACCATTTTACCACTTAAATTCTTAATACCAATAATTCCAGCATTGAAATTATTTCCATTCAAATGCTTTTACAAAAGCATAATTACATTTAAGTACCCCAACTATACAAATGTTGTACTTAAATCACAAACCTTTTCAAACTTCCAAAATAGTCATTTTTAACATCTAACACTCATTTCAATTCCAAAACAACATTGTCCATCATAGTATATCAATTATACAACACTTACACAACAACCCATCAATTTTTCCATATTCAGACAACTCGCACTACCTTTAAATAATCAGTACTATGTTTTGATATATATACTGGAATTCAATTCCGTTTCTTCCGTTAAAAACTATACTCGAATACAAATCTATCCATATAAAGAACTCCTTATAATTAATTCTGTACAATTTATGGTGAATTTTCAAAGTTGATCAACAAAATCTGTTTTGCAGAATCTGCTATTCGATTTTCTGACCTTTCCTCGGTTAAAAATTCATATCTTTTTGTATACACCTTGAAATCACTACAGCAAAAATGGTTTTTAACGGCGGATGTAGCGGCGTTTTTACTGAAAACGCCGGTAATTGTTTACATATAGCGGCGTTTTTGAACAAACGCAGCAAAATACTATACTTTAGTGACGTTTGTATAAAAACGCCGCTAAATAATCGTAATGTAGTGGCGTTTTTATATAAACGCCGCTATAAACTAGTATTTTAGTGGCGTTTTTATACAAACGCCGCTATAGACACATACTTTTGTGGCGTTTTAATACCAAACGCCGCTATAGACTCGTACTTTAGTGGCATTTTTACATAAACGCCGCTATAGACATGTACTTTTGTGGCGTTTTAATACCAAACGCCACTATAGACCCGTACTTTAGTGGCATTTTTACACAAACGCCGCTATAGACACGTACTTTTTTGGCGTTTTAATACCAAACGCCGCTATAGATTCGTACTTTAGTGGCATTTTTACACAAACGCCGCTATAGACTCGTACTTTAGTGGCGTTTTAATACCAAACGCCGTAATTGTCATATTACCTAGTGGCGTTTACGTAAAAAAATGTTGCTACTGAACACTACTTTAACATATCGAAACAAAACCCTAATTCCATAGATTCAGTCTGGGCATCGAAAAGAAAGCATTGCTTTAAAGGTCTCTGGGGTCTCGCACATCCAATTCAAAAAAAAATTCTCTTCAAAATAGGGTTCATCATAACACCCCATTCTATTCCCACATAAACGATTATTTAATTCTTCAGCAACCTTTTGTTTCCATCTATTAACGTCATTATATTCTTTTGGGATCCTAAGTTCCCCCAACAGCTTTGTTTCTATGCACTTTCATCTTGTCGATGTTCTAAAATGGCGGCTCCGAGGAATGTGTTGAGGGACGAGGAGAGTGCTGCGGCGGCGTTGTTGAGCATCAGCAGCAAGGAAGATGACGATTCTCCGTCGGGGAAGAGGTTAAAATCAGAGAGGTTCCCCGTTTCAAGGTGGGAATTGGCTGCCTTTTTCGGGGTTTTCTTGATTTTTTCTACCGGCTTGTTCTGCATCTACCTGACCATGCCCGCTACCGAGTATGGGAAACTCAAGATCCCTCGTTCCATCTCTGATTTGCGATTGCTCAAGTAGGATTCCCCCCCTTTATAATAAAAATTAGTGTTCTCTCTCTCAATTGATGAAGAAATAATCTTAATTTGTGTGCCAAATCCTTGGATTTGATCATTGCTGTTGATTTTGGAAATGCCCATTTTAGATTTCTTGTGGTTTATATAAGATTTTGAGCTAGAGAGAACTATTGGGAATATTTTAGCTTATAATTGTAGTTAATTTTTTTTAAATTGAAATATGCCTTCTTTTTTGTGTTATATTGTAGGTGAAATAGTTGTGGATGAGAACTCTTATCATTTATATTCTGCCCGGAATGAATCCTTTGATTTGTTTTGTCCTTAATATGTAGCACTAGGGAGTTTAAAAGCAATCTATGACTAATGATGAGTTTAGTTCATATGTGGATCATGTGAGGGCATCGAATAATGCAAATTGTAGGGAGAATATTGCATACCGAGTATATCCAGCTATGTACTAACAATGCATTGTTGCTGAAATTACCATTCCTAATTTATTTCTATCATGTACTTTAGTTTACTTGTTTATTTACTACTTTCTTGTTGCCGGGTGCTTCTACTTTGTCGTGAAACTTCTTTCTGTGATGTTTTAGCTGCAACTTATTTTACTGAAGTCCTTGTTTTTCTGTTCTTTTTCAGAGATAATATTGCAACATATGCAAAGGATTACCCAACACAATTCATTTTGGGTTACTGCTCAACTTATATCTTCATGCAAACTTTTATGATTCCTGGAACGATTTTCATGTCTTTGCTAGCTGGAGCTCTCTTTGGTGTTAAAGGCCTTTTCTTGGTTGTCTTCAATGCCACAGCTGGAGCATGCTCCTGCTTTTTTCTATCAAAGCTGATTGGCAGACCTTTGGTCAGTTGTTTGTGGCCTGATAAATTAAGGTTTTTTCAAGCTGAGGTACCTTCATTTTTCCTCTTGTTACTGTCTTTGGAACTATTCGTTCGTTCGTGTTTTCCCTCTTAATTTAGCATCTTTCACTTGTTTTACCCTATATTCTTTTCTGTTACTGTTGGTATTGTCACCTGAAAATGTCCGTTGAAATAAAACATATGCTTGTGTCATATCCAATTTATTGCTATGCCTTGTTTGTGAAGGTTTTATATTAATTGATGTGTATTCTTAACAATTTGGAATAAGAAAAGTTTCTACAAGATCACTATACATATCCTTATATATCAGTTTTCTACTTTTAGCCAAATATTGAGTTGTTCAACCATAGAGACTAACTAGGGAGATTTCTATAAAAAAAAAGTTTGAAGTAGGTGCTTGTTGATAAAGAATCGGTTCTTATTGTAATAGGGTTCTTACTTCATATATTATTGAATTTCCCTGGATACATTTTCCTAATGTCAGGTTGGGTTCAATGGATGTCATTTGGGTATATTTATTTGTCAACATCTAATGGATCATTCGTTGTAATGGAATCGAGTCTCTAACTTTGTGTTGAGACTTAATTCATTTCAATCTGTTGGTGTTGTATGCAAGTCAAATGATAGAAAAAGATGGCAGCCATATATATTCAGATAACTTATCTGATTTAAGACCACCATTGTATCTTCTTTCAGGCTGGCCTCACACTTGGGGATCTCAGGTCTGTTAAGGACCTCTATGATTTCAAGACCTTGTCCGTGCTTTTCCTTATCGGGATGGTCTCCATATTTCCTACCCTTCTGAAGAAAAAGAAGATATATGAATAAGGCTATGTTGGTGAAGCTTGTGGCATCCTCCTGACTGAAAATGGGGAATCAAGAATACAAAATTTTACAATCTCCAAATTAGGATTTGAGAAACAATAGCGCATAATTGAAGATCCTCATTTCTGCAGCTGAATATCAAAAAGATCTAGGCATTGTCACAAAATATGAAAAGCACAGGGCAGGTAACTTTTATTCTTATTTTCAATGTTATGTTAAAGTCATCTCCCAATTAGATTATTTAGAACATTTGGGAGCCAAACTTTTCTTTTTACTAGAAATGCTTTGTACGCCATCGTCTCCAGTTTTACTTTTACAGACAACACTACATGATAATGTTGCTGTAGAATATGTAAAAACTGTACTCATATGTAGTGTATTCAGTAATAATAGTTTGTCATTTTAGATATAGCTGACATGTGCCGTTCTTTTTCTGGGTTCAACATTCACTATAAGCAGATAAAGCTTTCATGGTTCCTGACTTCCTGTTTTTGTTGTTTGTTGCAACATCTTTTTTCAGTTCTCAATCACTCACATGTAGGTTATGAATGCAAGTTCTGCTGGTTGTTTCCTTCTCTTCTTAGTCTCATCTAAATTATTGTAATTGCAGTAATCTTGAAGAACAAACTTCAACAAAAAGCGGCTTCTTCAATAGACTGGCACAACGTTTCCCATTTGTATTTAATCTATTGAGGAGAGATCATTCACTGTCAAATGATACTTTCAAATAAGATGTCAAGACGATGAATATGACAAATTCCAATGAAGTGGGAAACAAAGTAGCTTTAGAAGGCATATCTGGAGGTTATGATGATGACGCTAGTGAAATTGAGGATGTATCGAACAACAAATCCATGTATATCTACACTTTGAGGTTCATTTGTAACTCATTTATACTTTAATGTCTTTTAAGGTTATCTCTCCATAAAAAAACTTTAATTTATTTTGTTGTTAAGTATTTTTCTTTATGTTTTTTGTCTTAATTAAAATGTATAGTTGTTGTTAATTAGATAAAGCTAGATATAAATTTAGGTGATGTATAGCAGAAATGAAATATGCAAAATCAATTATTAATATTAGCTTAAAGGTAATTAGCGACGTTTGTATCCAAAAATGCCGCTATAGGTCTGACTTTTTGCGGCGTTTGTGTTTAAAAACACTGTTATAGGTCTGACCTTTTGCAGCGTTTGTGTCCAAAAACGCCGCTATAGGTCTGACCTTTTGCTGCGTTTGTTCTAAAAACGCCAGTATAGGCCTGCTCTTTTGCGGCGTTTGTATCCAAAAACGCCGCTATAGATCTAACCTTTTGCGGCGTTTTTTTCTAGAAACGCCGCTATATATCATAACTTTTTACGGCGTTTGTTCCAAAAACGCCGCTATAGATATCGACCTTTTGCGGCGTTTGTTCAAAAAACGCCGTAATATATATTGACCTATTGCGGCGTTTTTTGTTCTCAAACGCCGCTAACTTTAGCGGCGTTGGTATTGCTGGCGCTTCTTGCGGCGTTTTTCCTATTGCCGCAAATACTTTTAGCGACGCTTAAAAACGCCGCTATAAGACTAAAAAAGCACCGCTAAAACTCTGTTTTGCTGTAGTGAATTGATCCCCGTTTGTTTTAAAAAAAATCTAGATTGATATATGAACACAAATATATAAAAATAACCTCCAATTTAGTTTTATATAATTTCTGGTGAATTTTTGAACCCACTGCTAAATTCAAAAACTAAACTGTTTTCTTTAACTTCATCCTTAGGTTCTTCATAAATTCTTACCACCAATTCTTTAAAATAAGCAACTCTTCATAACCCCTAAAATACAAGAATCAACATCTCCTTCATCATTTCCAACCCATATATAATTTTTCCATAATTTTTCTCATTCAAACAATCCATGGCTGAAACTTAAAGAACAAGTTCTAAAAAGATTAAACATGTTCTATTCATCGTACATGCTTGAATATGAATCTACTATCTCACAAACATCAATATTCATCATCAATTTCATGATCTCTTATATGAACACAAACCCTTAGATTTGGGATCTTTGAAATCTAGCTAGATTATCATGCAATATTGGTACCAAAAGATAGCGTTTTTCGCTTATAACAATTTTCTATTTACAACTTATTCAAAATCCTAAGTAAATTACTTGAAAATTGAGTTGAAGCTTTCTCTTACCTTAGGAGAAAACCCACGTCTATTTGGAGAAGAAGATGAGCATGTGAAATGAAATGTTAGGTACATTTCATCTTAATTTACATTTAATCTAACTTTAAAAGAATAAAATATTCATTCACTTGAGATAAGACCAAATCACCCTTAATGAATCTTCTTATTCACCATAAATCCATGACAACTCATCCTTATCATATTTCAAAGTCAAAGCTGAATTATTCTGACTTTTATTTCTGAAATTTCCCCTAAATTTTTCAAATCTTGCATTTTAGTCACTAAATTCCACTATTTCGGTTATATCTGAAAAATTGCACAATTCCAAACCAAATTTCTCTGATCTAAAATATTAAATAATATTTCCAACCATTTTATAACAACCTTCAAATATTTGTAAAATTCCAATTCAATCTGAATTACCGATTCCTTATCGGCTTTAACCCTTTCTAATTATTCTTTACTAAAATTCCAAATCCAAAAATATGATTTCTATAAAACCCCGCTCTCAAGAGTAAACTATCTATTTATAGAATGAAATTATTTTCAGGAAATTTCTCAATTCCCTACAATTTTCCAAGTTTTATACTTTGACCATCAAACTTTCAAAATTTACATTTTGGTCCTTATCTAAATTTTTGGGGTATTATAAAAACCCTACTTTTTCCTATTTAAGTAGGAGTGAGAATCTACTCCCTCGTGTGGTTTTTACCTTCGTAAAGGATAGTGGATCGCTCATGGGGCTCATGCCTTATGGCCCTCGTGATGGTTTTCACCTCCGTATGGATATAAGGAGGTGTGTCCCCTCGAATTGAACTCGTTCTGAAAGCTTGTGATGGGTCAGGATTGAGGGTTCAGTAGCCCAAGAGGGCAACGACAAGGACAATTTGAGGACCTCTTACTTTAGAACTGAACCTAGCATGTAGTAAACTTAGAACACAGATAGAGTCTTACCCAAATCATAAGAATCCCGTGAGGAGAGTACACAAGGAAAAACCTATTTGAGCCTTTTAATTTTTGTAATGTAATTTTGATTCCCCAATAAATGTATGCAAACTAGAGATCACGTGGCTAAGTATAATTTTTCGAATAAGCATGCGAACTAGATGATATAAGGTTAGAATTTTCTATAAACGAAGCGTGTGGGTAGAAATTCTATTTGGGTAGGATCTACTAAAGTATGATTGGGTAGTCAGCATGTGGGGTAGGTTTTATCGACAAATTATATTATATCCGATTAATTCATTTATGATTATTGACTAATTTTCTCTTGTCCTTTTGTTTATTTTGTTCTCATCTTACATTGCACTATTCATCCCATTGGTGTTGATCCGTGACCGATGTCCATATAGAATGCTAGTAATATGGAACGAAGGATTCAAAAAGAGGTAGAAGATAATGCAGACGTTATGAGATGGTCCGAGCAGTCCCAGCTAATAAATGGAGATAATTTACAGCCTGGATACGTGTCAGATCTAATTGGGTACTCACATCAACGTCTGTCAAAAAGATTTGAGTGAGTTGAAAGAGATTTGGGGAAAGAGTGAAACATATGATAAGCAGTTGTTTTATCAACTCTACGGTGACATCTCGTATCTCTTATACGCTCTGATTGACTGAAATTTGTTTAGAGCTTTGGTAAAGTTTTGGAACCCTACGTATAGATGTTTTACTTTTGGTCGAGTCGACATGACACCTACCATAGAGGAATATCACGCCTTGATCGATGTCAGGATTCCAAGCAGACAAGGTGTACACTAAGCCGACAAATACTCATTCCTTCAATAAGAAATTACTTCTGATGACCGGCATGAGTGAATAGTGGACCGTAAGAGGCATAAAAAAGGGAGATAACAAGTGTGTCACCTGGACCACTCTAAGAGAAGTGATCGACCATTATTCTGACAGACGAAAGAAAATTGACCTATTTGCTTTGGGTATTTATGGGCTAGTCATATTCCCGAAGACTCTGGAAGACGTTGATGTAACAGTGGTAGACCTGTTAGAGAGATTGGATAGACATGTGGATCCCGTTTCGTCTATCTTAGAAAAAACCTTCCGTTCCCTAAACTCTTACAAATGAGAAGAAGAATGACGCTTCATAGGATGCACACCGCTATTGCTAGTATGGATCCTCAGTCACTTCAAACACATCGAGAGGGCACCAGGTAGAGTCTTCTTAGAATGATTTTCACCTTTGAAAGATTTCATTTCTCGAAAATGGCCTGGGGATTTCACCGAGGAAAAGTGGATGGTCATTTTCAAAGACATCTGATACGGTGATATTTTTTGGTATGCTTTGTGGAACGTTTCCTCAGACATATTGTATAGGTGCGGAGAAAGAGATTAGGTTTTGTTTCTATGTATATAGGGTTCTGTAGGGTATGCTCTGTTACTGGTTTCCAGACAGTATAGGTCGAGACAGTTCATTCCGGTAACTTAGGATTTACTCAAGTCTGAGTTCGCATTCCGATAAAAGAAGTATAAGAATAAAGTCAAAGGGGTTGTCGATGCTTGGAAGCACACTCGTAGGGTTAGTCTCTTTACCTTCGATTTAAGGTTGTCACAAGAGTACGAGGAGTGGAGAAGCAACAGAGTTAATGATAATATCCCGTTGGTCAATGCCAAAAATACTCAGCCTATGGAAGAACATCTCAAAGTGGTACCATCTCCACTAGAACAAGCTAGACTTGATTTTGAGGCCGAAAAGAAATAGTGGAAGGAGACGTTATAGAGATTGGATGATGAGTCGTACCAGAGAAGCTTAGAAATAGATAACTAAAAGGGTCGAGCCGACCGATTGAAAAAGTAGAGAAACAACTCAAATTGGATTTTGATGATCTCCAGTTATCTTACCAGTGAATAGTCAAGGCCCAGATGAACACTAGCTCAAGTAAGTCCCCCGTTGAATGGAGACAGGAAGTGGCAAGTTTAAAAAGAGAAGTCGGGAAAAGCAGTGAGAAACTTAAGTAGAGTAGAGATCAAGCAAAACTACTTTCAAGGGATAAAAGTGTGTTAGAACAATAGTTGCAAGAGAGTCAGGCTCAAAGCGAGAGATTGAAATGTAGAATCTTGAGTTTATAAATAGCTTTGAGACGGTACTGAAGTCGAGAGAACAATTAAAACTGTGCGGAAGTTGAAATCTTGAAGAAGTGTGTGATTAAACTCGAGGCCATGGTTCAAGATTTTTAGAGAATAGCAAGTGAGTTACCGATAGTCCCCTATGAAGGAGTTATACAGTGGTGCCATCATTGGGAACAGGCTCAGTGGAGAGTTAAGTAAAGGTATGATCTAATCGTGAGCTACCTGCAACATGCTCAAGGAGTGGCTTAGTACTTGGTTGACTTATCATATGAAGCTGAGGTTGTAAGCGAAGGGTTGAAGCCAGAGACTGAAGAAGCTCAGAGGATTTTAGATTTACTGGGGCACATGCAACAACTAGGAGAGATAGCTCAGATTTATCTGTGATATGTTTAAGCCTTGTAACCGAACTTTGTTTCTAATATAAAAAGTTGTTCTAAGGAATTATTCCAGAATCAACACCTTGCATTGTATTTACATTGCATCCATATTGTATTTACCTTTTCGCATTGCATTTTATTCATTAATAGTCATATTTTTCACATCCATTAACAAAATACCAATATAATAAAAAAATATTGTGGCATAATTTCTGAGAGCCAATTAAAGTTACATGGGACGTGTTTTTGGAAATATCGAAAGTAGTGAATGAAATATTAGCACGTGTTAGTAGGATTGAGAGAATCCAAGAGCAACTCGTAAAGACCAAACAAGAAATGATTGATGAAGCAAGAAAGTTCCAAGTTGAGTCAAATGAACATATGTTCAAGTTAATGAGCATGATGATTACAGTAATGTATGGGGAGAAATCGTTATATGACCCTATTATGCAAGAAAATATGAAGACTTCGAGTGAAAATATGAATGTTAGTAGTGCAACCAATGCGGTGACAACAAATGATCAAGAACCTATTGAGGAATGTGGTAATTCAAGTCAACTCCAAAAATCGGGTATGATTCTAGAAAATGTGACAAAGATAATGCTGGGAAAAGCAAAAATTAAGGGTGAAACTTCTAACATGAAAGTTGAGCATGACTCAAAGAAAAGAGGCCTAAAAGAAGTTTAAATACCAGTAAAGACGGCTAAAAGAATATAAATAAAAAGAAGATGATACCTCTCGTTCTGATTTCAAGTTCATAATCAGACTTGTTACCCTTTTTTCTTCGAAAGTGGCCTCCTAATGTCTATTCCTCCAAGGCTTAACACTTATATACGTCCAAATTGGAAATGTGTCAAAAATTCATGTGGCTATCATTCTAGAGATTCTAGCCACTCTACTGAAAGTTGTGCGGTCATAAGATTAAAAGTTCAAATCCTCATCATGGAAGGGTTGTTATGCTTTGAAGATGGAAAACCTAAGCTCCCCGGAAGCTCAAAACTTATCATGAAGGGAGATCTGTAAACCAATATCTCTCACAAGACGTTATTCAAAAGTTGATACTCCAAAACGAACATCTCGATGATCATTCACAAGGTCTTCAAGATTGTCATAATAAAAAGAGTTTCTACTCAATTTTCCTTCACTTTCGTACATCAAGTTATATCCCAAGTTGCTCCAAGCCTAACTAATTACTCCACTTTTGGATAAGCCTCTACTTCTCCTTTATCTGAGTTGGTCTAATGAGAAAGTTTCTTGTGAATATCATGCCGAAGCCCGATGACACTCCATCGAGAATTACAGTAACTTCAAGTTCCAAGTTCAAGATCTTTTGGCTCATGGAGTTATAGAGGTGGATGTTACAAATCAGTCTGTTTTGGTCAAACAATTTGGATTCATCCCCCATAATGGAGTTAATGGGGTCGAAACGAGTGAAGTACATACGGAAGAGAACGTAAAAGGAAAATGAACAAAATCAAGGAAAGTGAGGTATGTGAGGTAGAGATAAATGATTCAACTCTCGAGACCTCTCTGATGATAAAAAAAGATAAAGAAATGGGAAATAACGAGAAAGAAATTAAAAGAGAGGTAATCCGAGACTGGCCGCAAAAGATGTCTTGGAAAAATACGACCCTCAAGGTTTTTCAAGTGTCTATTTATGACTTGCAATCCCCTTTAATCAAGAATCAGTACCTCACTCCAAGGTCTTTAAGAGTGAAAACTAGCCCATCTGCTTATGGCTATGACTTGAGTAGTGCTTGCGATTTTCATCTGGGGGTATTAGGCCATCACACTGACTAATGCATACCATTGATGGAAGAGATAGAAAAGCTCGTTGACAAGGGAGTTCTGATGATCGCTTGTAAATGTATATGCTAAGGTAAGCAAATCTGTGTAAGTGAACACAGTCGAATTAAGTAATAAAGGGTAAGTGAGTTATTGTCTCCTCAGTGATTGGTAGGGGTTTTGATGTTTCACCATAACTAGAACTAGGTGTCACGAGCTAGTCCTTGAATTCTTGTCAAAATAGAGAAACAATTAGTAATGGATTAAATGAACAGGTGTCAAAGAGTTGCTGAAGCAGGAGAATATTGTGAAGTATGGCTGCAGAAAAGTTTAGTTGAGGCAAAGAAAATCTACAAGAGTAACAAATAAGAATAAATAAGGCAACTAAAAATGTTGATTCAAATATATTCATAATAACCTCACATATTCAGACTTTTCACATAGCACTTAGGTTGGCTTTGCTATAGCGAGAAATAATTCTAAGTCAATAAGGAATTGTTATGATATGCTTAGGCTGTCCGACAGGATTGTTGGAGTATTCTAGAATGGTTGTTATTACAATACTACTCAGCGTGAGCTACAACCCTTGGCTTGTCAGACTGTTGTTGTGGCAATACCCCTCAACGTGAACTATAATCATTGTCTATCTTACTCAAGCATTTATATCTTTTAGTCGATTAAAACCCTCTCCTTATCTCTAAGGTAGGTTAAAACATCACCATCCCAGATCTATTCTATTTCTCACGTAGATCTATCTTAATTCTCTTGAATCTAAGAATCAATTTCTAGAAAAATGATAATCTCTCGAAAGATGTTACAAAGTCTAGAAATGTTTCGTCTAGGCACTAGTAAATCTCTCAAAAATTCTTACAGTGTCAAGGAAAAATATTAAAACAATAAACAAAACAAATTAAGCAAAATCATAATACATCATTCATTAACCATCAAATAATAATCTCGGCAAAACAAAAACCAACACCGAGTAAAAAAAATCATGATGTTGCCAAAGTATCATCCAAAAGTATCATTGTTTAGTACATGCCCAAAACAGATTAAAGAAATTAAGAACAAAGGAAGAAAGACTCTGAAATATGGGGCTCTGTCGTGACAACTCTGACCAGCACCACACCTGCTCTGGCGGCCAGTATCTCTCGAGGCCTGAACGCCGCTCCGCTATAGTCTGGCTATGGAAGGCACCAAGGATGGTCGAGTTGGGGAACGATGGAAGGTAAGGTACTGCAGCTGTTTACTCCACGCTTACGGTAAATTCTCTCCTTGCCTCCTCTTCTTGGCGGCTATAAAGGGGTATTTATAATGGGAATTTCTCTAGGGTTTTATGTCATTAAATAGTCCCTAAATACCCATGTTGACTTGTCCATGCTATAAATAAAAAGGCAGTTGAAGGTGGTTAAATTCTTGAAGGGATTAATTGCACGTGAGGTAAGTCAGACATCCTGAAGGTGACATCAGCAGTTCGTCAGTTCCACTTTAGACTTGCAAGATAAATTTTGCCTTGGCAAGAAAAATCTGTTCTTCGTCTTCTGTGTTCCATTGGCCCTTGTGAAATGTTTTGTCATGGCTGAAATGTTCTTCATAAGTCATTTCCTGCACACACAACCCACAAAAGCCCTTTCTCCCCAGCAGTATCAGTTAAGCCAAATAAATCTTGACCATACAAAACTTATCCACCACATGCAAATATGACCTAAATACAACTAAATACAGCTAATATGATATTACAACAATGTTTAGACAAACAATAAGTTAAGTAAAAATACTAAAAACAATCTTTTTACGGAGTTATCACCTGACAAGAGAAATGATCGAGAGATGGGGAGCAAGTGAGGGTAAAGACCCTAATCCAACTAGAAACCCACCATTCTAGGAGAAATAGGGCATCCTAGCTGAACTAGTAAAGGTCGTTTTTCATCGCAGTCTCACCTTATGTTTGTAGCATCTTTTTTGAACTTGTTTCTTGTACTTTCTCAACTTTATTTTTTGTAAGGATATTTAAATGAATTTATGCTACTTTAAAGAGAGTGAGCATTAAATGAAATTTGTTATCTTGAAATTCTTTGAATATCAACTGAATTAAAAACTCTTTAAATAATTAGAGTTATGGATCTTTGACGAAGTTACAAGATTAAAAACTGATAAAACAAGGACCTTTGACCTTACCCCAGAAGATACACTCGAACACCATACCCTTCTCTTGCAGGGACCAAGCTAGCATTCTCTCTACATGAAGAGATAATTAAAGGCTTGGTATTCAGGTATATAAGGATGTGGATAAAATGGGGCATCTTGCACGTAAGATTGCAAAGCTGATTGGTTTCTACTTTTGTTGATGACGCTTAATGATGATCATGATATTCACAAATGGAATAGTCGAGTAGGTGAATATAGTTTAAGTCAGTTGCTTGGAAATTAAACTCTGAGGATGAGATTTTCTGACTTTCAACAACACTTGAACTATAACAAGTTCTTATTGACAAGCTTAAGAAATTGAATCCATATACCCATAATGTAATTATATATGTATACAATAAAGCTTTAGCTATCCCTCTAGAGTAATTGGTTAAACACCCTAGCTTTATGGATAGATTTAGCTAGGCTGATAAAGGCGATTATAATATATATATATACACACACAATAAAGTTGAATTCAGCTAGCCAGACAATGACCAATTAGATCGAATTTACTAAATAAGTAGTTTCAGCAAAGATGGACTAAAGGAGTTAAGGAACACTTGTTATAGTCAATTTCACATGAGCACTCAGGAATTTCATTTTTAGACCGATATTTCTGCACTGCTTTGTTAGAGGAGTCTACAAAGCTTGAACAAATGGAAGATTTCAGAGAACTGAAATATAAGTGTTCTAAAAGATTTAACAATTGATTATGCTAGTTGCAACATTTTGTTTGCACCCAATTAAATGCCAAGCCAGAAATAAGGGGAATGTATAACATTCCGAAGAGCATGGATAAGAAGAAGGAATTGAGGAATGAAACCTTAAAAAAATAAGAAGCCAACCTGAAACCAACCCATCAATTTTGACACTTGTCAAAGAGCTATAACTTTGAAAATATTAAAGAGTTATTTATTATTTTGATATTTTGTGAAATCATGTTTATGATTTACTTCAATTGTGAGCCTTAATTAAGGGGAAATACTTTATAAAATTCTTTCATTTTTTGATTTCTAAAATAAAATAAAGGATAAAAACATTTTCAAATAGGACAGTCTTAAATGCAAAAGGTCCTTGAAGCAGGTGAGGCCCATTCTACCTCTATTGGAGAAAAAGAATAAGTGATGCCTGAATAATGAAGCATTCCACAATCTTGAAAGTAAATAGTATGAGAGATCAGAAAGACTAGAGAATAGAATTTATTACATTTCCTCGTGACGTTTTCAGTAACCTGCCATGAAGCAGAGGATTGCCTTATTTGAAAGGGGCACATATCCCAGCGCATAGCAAAAATGCAAGAATGCGACCAATCAAGGATAAATTTTGGCACCCAAATAGGGATGAGTCATGAAAGTACCCACATTAGAGCATGACCAAAAACCCAGATCATGTTGAGATAACAAGATTCAGACCAAGAAAACATTGAGAATAAGTCTCATAACTTGAAGTGTCAGGGGTAAACCCTAAATATAAGCAAAGCTTTCCTTGTAAAGCAAATCAATCAAGCATCAACTAATGGAAGAGTCCCAAAAAAATAACTCTGATAGCGCATTTGAGCCAAGGACAGAAAGACGCATTTAGGAGCATATAGTTACATATGGTGGAAATATATTTTGTCACGGTATTTTATTTTGTAAACGGTGTTACGTTATGGGGAAGGTGTTTTATTTGATGATGTGCAGGATTTGGGAGCAAGGATAAACAAAATGGAATTGTCGTGACATGATGAGACTACTGAGCAGAATAAAAATGCCAAATTGGATGACATTTTGGAAGCGGAAAAGATGAAATATGATATTTTTATGAGCCAGTTGTTCTTGTCTTCACGTGCCCTCAACCGCCAGTCACCTAGGAGGAGACATCTTCCACTTGGGTCATATGATTCTGTCGGGACCACACCCAGCTGCAAGTTACCTAGAAGGGGACCACTGCAACAGCTGCTTACCCCCTAACGTAAAAGGAACCTGATCAGGATATCCTAGGAATTTTAACACAAATTCTTAGGTTTATTCTCCCCTATAAATAGGAGATAAAGCCACCAAAAGAGAGAGACTTTACAGACACCGACTTGAGGTTATTTTAGAGAGAAAAATAACTCTCATTTTTTTTCTTCAATCATATTTATCGTGGCATTCCTCTATTAACAAGCTAGAGGGACTGGCAAGCTAGGCGTTTGAGAGGAGTTAGCGAGCTAGGGCAGTTCGTGGTGGTCGAGGGGAGCTTTGGTAGTGCACATCGAAGGCTTTTCCTCATTCCCTTTACTTTTTACTCTCTTTTATCTTATTTGAGTTGTATAGAACGGATTAATTTCATGCCTTGTTGCTTGGAATATTTGAACCCCACCATGAACTAGTCTTATTTGATGGGAGTTCCTTATGGATATTTAAGTTTTACTTTAATGGATGGTTGTTTTTGTATGTTGTTATTTGTTTTGTTTATGATTTTTAATGCCTTAAGGTTGTAGGAGCTATGAGAGTAGCCATTCCTTAGGAGATTGCTTAGTGTTCGAGATAATGACTAAGTAACATGTTCTTAGTGTTTGAGAGAAACTAGAGATGATCCACATAAGCGAGGGGTTCTAGGTAGTAACTAGGCCTAATCCAACTTTAGACATAAGGCTAAGATTTCAATCAACTAAAAGGAGTAGTGCTCGGTCGAGAGGTTAGATGTTAGTGCTGCCGCTAAAGAGTATTACCGTGACATATCATGTTATCTAAACCAATATGATCCCTGTACTTGCAAACGCCAATAGGTTTTTCCATGGCATCTTGAACCTGTCGAGTCCCTTGACTAGAGATAGCGTAGGGTACCATTAGTAAACTCTATCGGGAATATAAGGCATAGATGTAAGACCATCCTGAGAAGTAAACTTAAGTTTCCTAAGTGACTCCTATAATTCATTCCCATAGTACCTTGTTGTGTGAGGAGTCTAAAGTCCTGATAATCAAATCCAACATTTACATTTTGTTTTGCCTTTGCATTTCCATTTGATTGCACTAAACTCAATTTAATTTTTCCATGACATTTTCATTTGCTACCATATTTCATTACACCATCATTCAATTCCCACCAACATCCATTTCATCTTGCCACAACATTCTCATTTGTAAATAACATCACTAACTATACTTAGGTGAAATAGTAAATTGCTTTGATCGAACTTATAAATTTCCTCTAATCACTGTGGATATGATACTTACTCATCACTGTATTACTTGTTCGATTTTGTATACTTGCACATATTTTCGCGACCATATTTAGTAGTCACAATTCGCGGATAGACATCAAGATCATATTACTGACCGCAGCAAGAAATAAAACATTTCTTCTGAGACTTTAATACATATGAGGGGCAAAGAAAACACAAAGACATCAGATGATCATATGGCTCTTCAAAGTTGTAAGCTTGAAATTATAAGTTGCTACATTGATATCTGAGTAAACCCTATAGAGGAGTAATCAAGAGGAAGAAAACTTGGTTCTCCATTTTGGAGTCAGAGGAAAATTGAATCAACATTTGTGCATGAATGAGAACATCATTTGTATAAAAGAAATGCATTACATTGCATTCGTATTTCACACATAAACATATGGTTTTTACAGATCTTTCAATGAAAAGAGAAGATTCATGATATCAAAATCCCATCAAGTGGAAGCTAGAATTCAAACCTCAAATACAGAGAATTATGTTTAGGGAGGGAGACTCCCATATTCGGTGGTTGCGAGACAAGTTTACATAAGAAAAATCGATTTTCAAAGATTATCTTGAAATCCAAATCTTCAAGTATGATTTTTCAAATTTTCGAACATATACTAACAAGTGGTATTGTTTAATTTTCAGATTTGATATTCTCAAAGATAAGAGAAGCAAATCAAACATGATTCAATCTTCCTTGAGTGACAGTGGAATGAATCAACGTCATTATATCTGATTTTACCTCAAGAATAAGCAGAACATATCCCTATCTTTCAAGATTTGATATTCCCTGAGTAACAATGGAACAAGTCTCCCTTGATTCAATCTTTCCTAAGCAACAATGGAATGAATCAACATCCCCATATCTGATGTTTCCCTTAAGAAGAAGTGGAACAGATACCTCTCTTTCAAGATTTAATATTCCCTGAGTAACAGTGGAACAAGTTTACCTCGATTCAATCTTCCCTGAGTGACAGTGGAATGAATCAAAATCCCCAGATCTGATTTTCCCTCAGGAAGAAGCAGAACAAATCATTCTCTTTCAAGATTTAATATTCCCTGAGTAACAGTGGAACAAGTCGAACCCGATTCAATCTTCCCTGAGTGACAGTGGAATGAATCAACATCCTCAGGTCTAATTTTCCCTCAAGAAGAAGCAAAACAAATCCATTTCTTTCAAGATTTAATATTCCCTAAGTAACAGTGGAACAAGTTTGCCTCGATTCAATCTTACCTGATTGACAGTGACAGTAGAATGAATCAATGTTTCCATATATGATTTTCCCTCAAGAAGAAGAGGATCATATCCCTCTGCTTCAAGATTTGATATTCTCTGAGTAACAATGGAAAAAGTCTTCCTCGATTCAATCTTCTTTAAGTGACAGTGGAATGAATCAACGTCCTCGGATCTAATTTTCCCTCAAGAAGAACTGGAACAAATCCTTCTCTTTCAAGATTTGACATTCTCTGAGTAATAGTGGAACAAGTCTGCCTCGATTCAATCTTCCCTGAGTGAAAGTTGAATGAATCAACGTTCCTAGATCTGATTTTCCCTCAAGAATAAGTGGAACATATCCCTCTCTTTCAAGATTTGATATTCCCTGAGTAACAGTGGAACAAGTCTTCCTCGATTCAATCTTCTCTGAGTGACAGTAGAACAAATTAACGTCTCTAGATCTGATTTTCCCTCAAAAAGATGTGGAACAGATCCCTCATCATATTTCAAATCATGAAGTCGACCAGACGAAAACTCATTGTCTCTTCATCTTTGCCCTATTCTTGTTAACACAAGAATGGACAAATAGGGGCCGCTGTCGACAATAGTTTTCATATGGTTATTTATTATTATTATTATTATTAAATTTTATTTTTTTTTTCTTTCTTCTTAGGCCAAAATTACAACCCAATTCAAGCCCCAATTACATAACCCAAAATCGGAGCCCGAAATACAAATTCTAGCCCAATACCCGAGGCCCAGCAGGAGCAAGAATCGTTTTGGAGCCCAAACCTGATTAGGGTTTCCACTTTTAGTTCTAGCACCGCAAGCCTATCTTTCGTTGGATCAAGTCAGATTGAACGGATCGTATACCTCTAATAGTTAGGGTTCTACCCTAACCTATCTCAACCATCAAATCTGGACCAATTCAACGGTCTAGATCGAGTCTTAGTTGCCGCCCATTTCACCCACTCCCCCGCCACCGACGCCTCCACCAGTCTAAAGCCTGTCATGTCAGAAATAAGTTAGCAAATAACCCCAAACAAATCCACATACAATGACATTTTTTGTAATCATTTCATACAGAAACAAATTAGCAATAATCTGTAAAACACATGCTTATAAAACCCGAGCAAAACATGTAATAGAGGTTCCACTTTTAGGGAAGAAAAATAAAAGCCAATGAAGTTTAACTTTTTTCGAAAGGTATATATATATATATATTGCAGTTTCAAAAATACTAAAAAAGGGGCTTTGCATGTAAGAAAAACATAGATAAGATGGTCAAGTGATTTACCTGAGTCGCCAGTTCGTCTTAACAGCAGTCGAAACGCGAGAGAGTCGAGGGGTGTTTTGAGTTGTTTAGGGGGCGTTTAGGTGGTTGTTAGGCTTAGATGAGTGTCTTGAAGTATAGATATGGGCTTGGAGAGCATTTTGGGTCGATTTGGGGATTCTGGCCACCGTATGCGACGACCGAAGGTAGCTTGTGGCGGCCGACAGTGGTCGATCGAAGAGGAAAGACGAAAAGAATATAGCTTTTTTTATTTTTTTTAATCTCGGTTTGAAATGAAAAAATAAAAGGATTGTATTTATAGAGTAATTTAAGGGAAATTAAGCTTAGGTCCCCTTAACTTACGCGCGTTTTTATAAAATGGTCATGTGTAGGGATTGTTTTCATAATTTACTCATTTATGTTTATGCTTTGTAATTTTTGGTTTAATTACTATTTATTCCCTCTACTTTTAGCATGTTTTTGCATGTTAGTCACTTGTAGGGACTATTTTTGTAATTTACCCATTTTTATGTCTATTATATCTTTTTCGTTTAAGTTCCATTTAGTCCCTACATGTTAGCGTGTTTTCACATTTTGGTCATGTGCAATGACTATTTTATTTTTTGTTAAATACATAGGGACTGATTTAAGAATTTCCCCTTTTTATTTGGAATGTATAGTTTAGGCTAGGAAAAATGAAATATTTATGAAATAGCCCCTGTAGTTTATGAATGCTTGTATTTCGAACCCGAATGTATTTTCTATTTATTTTAATTTGTCCATGCAATTTTAATTTATTGTAATTTAGTCCCCATGTTTTATTTATTTTTATTCTTTGCAATTTTAGCACTTAATATTATAAATGCTCATTTTAGTCACTTGTATACTTTATTTTATTTTAATTTTGGCATGATGGATTGATTGTTTGTGTTTTAGTCCTACTTTTATTTTATTTTACTTTTTGCATGTTGTTTGCATATTAGTTCATTTTAGTCCTTAATTAATTTTGCATGTTACCCTCATAAGCATCACTTAACTCGAATAGAAATAAATTGACTAAGGGTAATATTCGTTTATTTTAATATTGTCGTAAAGTGACTATCTTAATGTATAAGAAAGTTAATTTCAATAATTTTAAAATGAAAGTCTATCTCATTTAGTGACACAAATTAAATCGAATTCATTTTAAAATTTGGGAATTGAGAAAAAGATCATGTTCTTTTAATTAAATCCATCGAGAAAAGACTGTTAGATCGAATCTAAGGTCTCGTCTCGAGATATTTAAATAATTGAACATCCTTATTCTCATTAAATATTGGTAAAATAAATAATTAATTATGCTTGCTTGATATATGCTTTTAATTCGCTTTATTTTTGCATGTGTTTTCCCGATAGGTTTTTAAAATAAAAATATTTGAATCGCTATTGAGAATAGTAATATCTTTTCATTTCGGTCGGAGTAATAAACGATTGCTTTAAGGCATGAGAGGTCATTTATTCTCGATTAGAAATAATTTGATATTGTCATTTTCTCTCGAATTAATACTGTTTTTTAAGATGGAATAGTGATATCTCTTAATTTCGATTGGAGCAATAAATGATTGCTTTAAGGTATGAGAGATCATTTATTCTCGATTGGAAATCATTAGATGTTATCGTATTCACTTGAATCGATATTGAATTTTAAGACGAAATAGTAATATTTTTTTTTGAAATAGGGTACTTTGTATTAAGGAGAATAACAAAGTACACCACCTCAATGACCTCATTAAAAAACCTCCCTAAACCTAGTTGGAGAAAAAAGAGTGAACATTAAGGTGGTAAGGATGAAATACACAATAAATTCTAATTTTTCACAGTCCACACACACACACAACACGCACCAAATACAAACCAAAGAAAAATAGAGGACTATAACTGGAACAAGAGCACAGATGCCTAAACCAATGCAAAGAAACAACATCTGGACGAACCGGCAATAGCAACCCAAACTAAAACTATGTCAGGCACTGTGAGTTGGATATATGCACTTTCTGAAACAGAATTGCTAGCTCTCAGATTGCATAGGATTGCAATAGTCTCGAACACGAACAATAGCTTAATTCCAAGAATCGATAGTAACTCGAGAACACCCTCTCTCCCATATCAACTGGCCTGGAAGGAGTTTGAAGTCTCTCAAATAACACAACTGACAGAATCTAACCCATACCTAAGATAACAGAAAGACACTGGATTGGAAATGCGGCTCACGACAAACGTCGACTGCTAAAACGATTGACAACCATCTCTCAAGCACCTTCTCTCTTGAAGCTGAAGAATCTACACCCAGAGCATCACCAAATGCTATAGTTATTTCAGCTTCAAACACACAACCCAAACGATGCCCGGAAAAAACCCCACTACGGCTTTCACTATCTAACATCGAAACTCTAAGATAATACAACCCACTCCGGCCTACATTTTTGACTTCTTCCTTTTGAAAAAGTAATTAACTTGAAAGCACTCCTCACATTCTTAGAAAGAAACCACCTCTTCCAAAAAGACGCATCTTGCATCCTGGAATAAAGGAAAAGAATGGGCAGCCACCACTGACTTGAAACTCTGAAAAACTCCATTTGCCCATAACTTTCAACAACAGACTTGAAAAAAGGCCCAACGTTAAAAAAAGCGAGACTTCAAAAAACCCCTCTTCACCAGCTGTGCTAAACTCCACTAAGACATCCACATGCACCGAAATGCTGCCAATATTCCACTATCGATAAAATACCTCTGACTCAAGACCTTGAACTGCACATCCCCCATACCACCATTTTTGGGACCCGTATCTTCTGCACATGCCACAACGAAACCAAAACCATCCGCCATAACAACGACGACTAAATTCCATGCTCTGACCTCGACCAAAGATCCATCAAAGAAAGCACGGACCTCTCAACAATGTTGAACTTCCATAAGAAGAAAACTCCCAAGTTACAGAAGCTGCTAGCAAACTCAGACCAAAACTAAACGGCCCTCTAATTGACACTATGGGCACGTCAAAATAGACTATTACCGACAGCCACCACAATACCACAATAGGAAGTCAAACCCAATATCTGCAGCAGAACGCTCCAGTAACTAATGACACATCTCAACACTGACATTGCTGAATTCATGGCTCCACCACCGTCCGGAGTGCCATAAAAAACACACAATGAAAAACACAAAAACATAAGCGGCCAGAGGACAACAAATTTCTAACAAACCCACACACTCTATTCAAACTAAGAGACAAAGAAAAGAAACAACGACGACGAAAACAACACCGACAAAACACGAACCGTTCATCGCGAGGCAATGGCCGCCGCCATCACTATCCTTGCTACTATAAAAAACTTATTAAAAGGTAAAATAACAAAATAAAGAAAAGAATCGATAGCCAGCAACCAGCCTTAAGGGCCGGGGCCGCCGCCAAACCAATATTCAGAAGAGTTACTAGGTTTATCTCAGCTTTGAGTTACTAGAAGTATTCTTTGAGCTATCTTTGATTTTGATTGTTTGTAGAAATATCTAGCACGATTTATTTTCAAATTGGGGTAATAAATTATTGTTTTAATATATGAAAGGTCATTATTCTCGATTGGAAATAATTAGATATTATCGTTTTCACTCTTAAAATTATTTTTGGTGTTGTTATTTTGAATTAATAGTGAACTTTAGAATGGAATTTTAATATTTCTTTGTTTCGATTGGAGTAAGAATTGTTTGCTTCAAGGTATGAGAGATCAATTCTTCTCGATAGGAAATGATTAAATATTATTATGTTTTATCAAAAAATTCAAATAATGTTATTTTTAGGGGATCTTAAATTAAATTAGACTCGAACTTGTAAATTTCATTGCAAAGACAATTAATTAATCAACTAGGTATCGATTTAGGACGTTGTGGGGGTGCTAATCCTTCCCCACATGTAACCGACTCCTGAACTCGAATTTTGGTAACACATACCACAAGTTTGTTGTTTTAATTAAAATTAATATTTTATTAAAATGGCAAATATGTTTTTTGGTGCCCAATCACACCCTAATCAAATATTGGTGGCGACTCATCGAACTATGTTTTATCACTAA
The DNA here is from genome assembly GCF_006381635.1 of Hibiscus syriacus. Lineage (NCBI taxonomy): Eukaryota > Viridiplantae > Streptophyta > Magnoliopsida > Malvales > Malvaceae > Hibiscus > Hibiscus syriacus. The sequence continues at coordinate 517,549 of NW_024062441.1, forward strand.
CCGATCATCAAAAATTATTTCGAAACAAGCCCCCCTTTTTCCCTTCGAAAAAAATCGTTTCGACAATTATGCCTCTAGTCAGTGCTTTAAAGCAATGACAATGCCATCAAACTTCATTAAAATATTATTTTATCATTACCCAGTCAGTAAGTTAACATCTAACTCAGATAACTGTTAATTGTTTTAATAGAAAAAAATGAGTTTGGAACATATGAAAAGTCAGATGACCATTTTATAACTTTTAATAGTGGAAGACTCAATAAAATAACGTCATATTGTCAGAGGAATATTTTGTAACTTTTAATAGTAGGAGACTCAATAAAATAACGTCATATTGTTAGAGGAATATTTTGTAACGTCATATAATTGTGTGTGCTCTCAAATTATCAAATAAACTAATAATATTTAGCGTAAACTACACATTTAGTATATAAATTATCATTTTTATTTATTTTTAGTACATAAACTTTCATTTGTTTCAAAATTATACCTAACGTTTATTTTTTTGTTTCATTTAAGTATCATGTCGTTAAAAACTTAATGGAACAGTTGTATGTGACATTTTTTATGGGTAAATTACATCATTTATCACTTAACTATCTTCTAACTCATATTTTTGTCACTAAAGTTTATTTTTTTTATTTAACTACTCAACATTCAAATTGGTCATGCTTTAATCACTATAATATATTTTATTAATACTTTTTGTGACATTACATTTTTATTAATATAAAATTAAAATAAAAAATTTTGAAAGTTAGAGTGATTAAATTATGAGTAATTTGAAATTTAAGTAATTAAATTAAAAAAATAAACTTTAAATGCCAAAATAGGAGTAAAAAGATAGTTGTGTGATGAATGATGTAATTTATCTATAAAAAGTAACATGTTGTAACAATTACGCTAACTTTTTAATGACGAGATACAAAAACAAAACAAAAAGTAAATATTAGGTATGATTATGAAATAAATGAAAGTTTAGATATTAAAACAAAATAAAATTGATAATTTAGATACTAAACGTATAATTTACCCTAAATTGATTTTTAAATCGATGGCATGTGAGATTTAAATTTTTGGTTGGTTTTTGGAGCTGCCTAGAATAGCAAAAAGTTCAAAAAATTTATATGTTTCAAAGTTTAATAATCATAGTCGTAAATTAAGCACATAAATATGACAATTTCCTATAATCATTGAAACAAAACTAGCAATTTAAGATCACATAAAGACCATACAAGGAAAGATTAAAATCTAACTAAGAAAACTTGAACAAAGATATATATAAACATATTTGATATCATTGTCAAACGAACCACAAAAGGGAATCAAGCTACTGAAAGACTACTGATAAACCGCAAATCAAACTCGAGCGGCGTGAAAAGCTATCCACGAACTAGTAACATATATTCAAATCCAATTCGGGAGTCCAAAGCAGGGAAGATCAACAATATAACATATAAGTGTCATCTTGAGCAGTCGTGACGGCGTCTAATCAACCCTTAGAAAAAGATAAGTGAAAACAATAGCCAAACGATCGAAAAACGTGCTAAAAGACAAAAAAACGTGTCATATAAGCAGACTTATTGAAAATAAATAAAAGAAAAAAAATAAAAGGACAATAAAGTATATCGAAGGTTGGCAATCAATATTAAAGTTTGTGTCGTTGTCAATCAACAAAAAGAAAAAGAAAAAGAGATGAACGTCTTACTAATGAGAGAAAATTAGACAATATATATCTTTTTTAAATATGTTTAATAATGAGAATGACATAATATTAGAATAATAGTGTATAATTATACATAGAGATTTAAGTAATATTGAAAAGAGAAAATAACCTCAGTGACCAAAAATCCCAGATAATATACGATTTTGACCAACTTTTTTTGGATTTGCGAAAATGACCAACAAAATCGCAATGCGATCTCTAATTCGCATTGCGATCTCCACTATCGCAAATTCGCGTTGCATTTCGCATTGCGATAGTTGAAAATCGCGTTGCGATTTTCCATTTCGCGTTGCGATAGTTGAAAATCGCGTTGCGATTTTCCTGTTCGCGTTGCGATAGTCTACAGTTGTCGTTTCGATTTTCCAAATTCGTTGCGAAAATTCGTTGTGATAGTTAAAAAAAAAGATTTTGTTTCTTAAGAATTTTCTCTAAAAAGATAGTATCCGTGCGGACGTGTCGAAGACACGTATTACCACGACCACGACCCCGACCCGAGACGAGACGAGACGGACGGCGGCGGCGGCGCGCGAGAGTCCCCCTTGTTCTCTATCACTCAACAAGGAAGTGGGAAAGCCTAGCCTTAAATACCATTCTCAATAGTGTTTCCAATACTATGTGGGATTGAGCATTACCAACACTTGTTTCCAATACAATGTGATTATTCAGGAAACAATTAACAATCATGCACCTTAAAACAACTGAATCAGAAACCAATTGCATTAGTATTATACGATTAAATATGTCATAATTAAAAGTCAATCTACAATCAATCGCGATTATTGTAATTTTAAGCAAAACATTCAAAAATAATATCACTATTTAAGGCTCAATCCCACATAGTATTGGGAACAAGTGTTGGTAATGCTCAAATCCCACATAGTATTGGAAACACTATTGGGAATGGTATTTAAGGTTTGGCTTTCCCACTTCCTTGTTGAGTGATAGAGAACAAGGGGGACTCTCGCGCGCCGCCGCCGCCGCCGTCCGTGGTCGTGGTCGTGGTCGTGGTCGTGGTCGTGGTCGTGGTCGTGGTCGTGGTAATACGTGTCTTCGACACGTCCGCGCGGATACTATATTTTTAGAGAAACAAAATCTTTTTTTAACTATCGCAACGAGAACTGTAGACTATCGCAACGCGAAATGAAAAATCGCAACGCGATTTTCAACTATCGCAATGCGAAATGGAAAATCGTAACGCGATTTTCAACTATCGCAACGCGAAATGGAAAATCGCAACGCGATTTTCAACTATCGCAACGCGAAATGCAACGCGAATTTGCAATAGTGGAGATCGCAATGCGAATTAAAGATCGCATTGCGATTTTGTTGGTCATTTTTGCAAATCAAAAAAAAGTTGGTCAAAATCGTATATTATCTTGGATTTTTTGTCACTGAGATTATTTTCTCTATTAAAAATGACATAATATTAAAAAAATATTTTTAGCATTTCACGTTTTACTAAATAATTATTCTAATTTATATATTTTAAAATATTTTGGTCTCAACAGTTGTTATTCTCTTTTTCGTTTTAGGTAAAAAAAAACCTTATTTCGAAGCATTGACAGTTTATTGATTAACGATTTTTATTCACATAAAAAATCTTTTATATCAAAATAAAATGATAAGAGCTAAAATATTAAAAAAATAAAATGATTATTTAATCAATTATACACACTTTTTTTTATCCAAATAAAAATATAGAAAGAAAATTTGGTTATTTCATGTGGAATCTGAACTGCTAAATTTTCCATTTCCCTCTTTTAACGTAAGGAAGATTTGATCGACAAGTTCTAACTAACAAATTGCATCTCTGCTGGGTTAAAATCAGCAAACCTACTATACATTGCCTAAATATACATCCAGCAGAACGGGCAAATGAAGTAACAACTTGGCTAAATTAAAATCGGGTAAATTGCATGATCACTTTCATTTAAATTTTATATATTTTTTCTCACTGAATTCAAAAAATATAATATTTATTTACTTTCATTTTTATTTAATTAAGATGTGGTCACTGAGGGTTAACTGCCGTTAGATATTTAACAGGTTATTAACTTGGCAAAGTGAATTTATAAAATTAAAAAGGATAAACTACACAAATAGTCCCTAATGTTTAAGTTTTCTTCCCCACCAAAATTTTAAAAGTAACAAATTGATCATTAAATTGTCAAATAGATCATTGAACAATGATTTTATATCTAATTTACCCCAAAAGCTTTCTAATTTTTCCTAATTTTTATGTATATACTTTTTAAATTTTTAAAAAAAATAAAACTTACAAATTAACTTTTCTGGACATCAATAAATCAAACATTTCGAATAATAAACAAAAAATTAGAAAACTTTTGGAATAAATTAGATATAAAATCATTGTTCAAGGACCTATTTGATGTTTTAATGACCAATTTGTTACTTTTGAAACTTTAATGGGGGAAACAAAAATTTACTCAAATATTAGAGACTATATGTGTGGTTTACCCTTTTTAATTTTATAAATTCACTATACCACGTCAGAAATATGTTAAAGGTTTGACGGTAATTAACCATCGGTAACCACATATTAATTAAATAAAAACAAAATGATCAAATCTTAATTAATTAAAAACGAAAATGACAAAATAATATATTTTTTTAATTCAGTGAAGAAAAATGTACAAAACTTAAACGAAAGTGATTAATATTATAGTTTATCCATTAAATTTTGCACTTTATACCGACATAAATTAATTATGTTTTAAGTAGCTCTTCCATAATTTTATTTAGAGTAAATTACAATGTATATTAATGAACTCTAGACGATATATTTTTTATATTATTAGACTTTTAATTTCTTCGATTATAGTACTAAACTTTGATTTTGATTTCAATTATGTCAGTAGGCCATTAAATATTAATAACACAATGGCATATACGAATCTTTTTGATACTGTGATGACATTGAGAAAATGATATCTTTTTGGTGCGCCTGATGATGCACAAAATAGTGTCATTTTAGGAGTTGAATTTTGATGTATCAATTTGCCACTAAAATTTAAAAAGGTTCAGTTTTTTGCATTAATTTTTTTCGGTCGTCATTGACAACCAATCATCGTCTATCACCAGTCACCTTTTGCAGCAAGATCGGTATCAAAATGTTCACATTTACCTCCTCTTTCTTCTAGTAGGATTGATTTTCCACGAATCTCACTCAAAATCGCAAAAATCCATTTAAAGGTTCTATGTGCTAATACTTTGATCAACTCTGATGGTCGTCTGGTGAGGCTAGTTTTGAGGTATGTCGTTTGTCTCCTTGAAATAATATTTCTCATCATTCGAATTTTCGAACAAACACCTCAAACCCCTAAATGTAAGAAATCCCCCTAACACTTAAAATTGATAAAATTGATAAAATTGATAGAGTTTTTTTTGTTTAAATTCGTCGATTTTGAGTGGATTTCATGAAAAACTAATCTTAGAAAAAGAAAGAAGAGTGAAATATGAATATTTTGATATTGATCTTGTCGCGAAGGACAACCGATGATAGACGGTGATTGATTGCTGACGATGACCGAAAAGGTACAATGCTCAAAAGTGAACTTTTTTTTTTCAAACTTTAATGACAAAATCAATACATCCTATAATTTAGTGCATGTCACCACAAAATTTGAATTTTAACGGTATAGTGACATAATTGAATTAAAAACAAAATTTAATATTATAATTAGAGAAATTGAAAGTTTAGTGGTATATGTATTAATATAATTTATCCTTTTATTTAATAAGTGGTACTTGGGAGCTTTGAACTCCCTACACATCAACTATTATGTTCCGTCCCTGCAATAGGGCAACTTCTTATTTGAGTGCAGAATTGCCATATTATTCCGTTTTGGCGTCTAGAGTTTGTACAGAGGCCTTTGTGCTAACTAGTGGTCGAATCAAGTTAAAATATTTAAATTATTTAAATCAAAATTTAGTTTTTCAAGTCTAGTTTTACTCATCCTAGTGCTAGCAACCACCACAGGTGTGGAGTTAAATGGTAAACAAATAGCATTAGGCAGCAGCAGCCACCGCAGCTCTACACTTCCACCAATAAATTTTGGGCTCGTCATTGGCATGAAACGAACACTATTCCTCAAGCACTGCTTTGATTTGGGTTGGTGAACAGGGAATTTGTTTATTCACAAAGCATCTTCCAATTCGTTCTTTATTGTATAAACACTTTTCCAACTTTATTCCTCCCAATCAAAATTCAAGAAAAAAAAGCAAAAATGAAAACACCTTCGCACCCACAACTAAAACCTTTAATCTTACAGCTGCAATTCAAAATCTCCTTTTTTTTTTATTTACATAGAACCCTATGGAAGATGTTGAGGGAGTCTGAACCGGACCTGAGAAGCCGGCGAACGAACCGCCACGCCGTGCCAGCAAATCCCACCCTTGCACATCTCGTGAACGTGAACAGAAGGATGTTGATCACGGGAAATGGCGTAAGTGACTTTACGAGTGACGTCCCACGTGAGCGTGCCGACTAAGATTAAACCCACCACCGCGCTGGACACAATCAGCACGAAACAGCCACCGAAGCTCCGCCCGCATACTAAACCATACGCCTTTATCCCCGCTATCACCGCCAGATAGATCATCATCAAATTCCCAATCACCGCATCCGATATCGCCATACAACTCGGAACAATAGCTAAAACAGCTCGCTGGAAGAGGGGCGCTGATGATGATAAAAGAAAATTGAGTCGGGCGAAAGGTGTGAGGATTTAAACGAGTTGAATGAGTCGGGTAGAGACTTCGGGTTTTAAATTACGAAAACGGTTTTAATCATTATTTAACAATAATATAATATAAGTACAAATAAAAATATTATTTTAGAATTTAGAGCTTATCCTTCTTCAGTGTGGAAGATGCCATCAAGTTTTTATCACACACCAGTGGGTTTTCTTATTTCCAATAAAATCACGCCACGATTCCCTTCTTTGCTTTTTTTAGGGTAAACTATATATTTAGTATCTAAACTATTAGTTTTATTTCGTTTTAGTACCTAAACTTTTATTTGTTTTAAAATCATAATTAATATTTGTTTTATGGGTAAATTACATCATTCAACTATCTTCTCACTCCTATTTTGGCCACTGAAGTTTATTTTTTTAATTTAATTACTTAACTATCAAATTACTCCTAATTTAATCACTCTAACTTTCAAATTTATTTTTTTATTTTAATTATATATTAATAATAAAATAATAATAATAAAATTTCATGTCACAAAAATTATTAATAAAATAAACTAGATTGATTAAAATATGAACAATTTGAAAGTTGGTAGTTAAATTGAAAAATTTTAAACTTTAGTGACCAAAATAGAAGTGAGAAGATAGTTAAATAATAAATGATGTAATTTATCTATAAAAATGTCATGTGCAATAGATCCGTTTAGCTTTTAATGACGATGTACTAAAATGAAACAAAAAAGTAAACGTTAAATATGATATCGAAACAAATGAAAGTTTATATATTAAAACAAAACTAAACTAATAGTTTAAGTATTAAACTTGTACTTTAACCTTTTTATTAATAATTTGAAAAGATTGAGAGACGACCGAATCCCAGAGCCAAGGAAATGTTTGTTTTGCTTAAAGTTTTATTTAATCAGTTGAAGTTATTATCGATATTATTGGTAAAATAAAAAATTGTTGTTTATCTTATATGTTTTGAGATTAAATAAATACATTTATAAGATGTGTATGTATTTATTGTTAATGGACTAAAAAAGTTTGAATAAAAAATTATTTTATAATCACTTCATGCCAATAAAAAAATAGAAGGGGTTGGGAGTATTTAATTTTTTTGGATAAAGTACATAAATAGTCCCCCGACTATAGAGTGTTGATTTATTAAGTCTTTTGACTATTAAATATTATAAAATAGTAGTGCGCTACTTTTTTGAGTCTGCTTACTTTTAAAATTTACAAAATAGCCACCCGACTATTCATATGTTCCAAAGTCGTCATTTTCCATCAAAAATTTGGTGGTCATCTAAGTTAGATGTTAACTTATTGAATGATATATGATAAAATATTATCTCAGAACTATTTGAGTTGTATATTTTGGATCGACTATATGGTTACATTATACTGTCAAGCTAGTGCTTGAAACATTATGCCATCGAATCAGTGCTTAAAACACTATACCATCAAGTCAGTGCTTGAAAGCAACGGTGACAACACTATACATTATTAAAATGTTATTTTTTTATATCTTAATCAACAAGTTAACATCCAGCTAAGATGGTTGTCAATTTTTTAATGGAAAAGGATGAGTTTGGAACATATGAATAATCGGGTGACCATTTTGTAACTTTTAACAATTGGGGGACTCAACAAAATAACACCATGAAATCGAGAGACTATTTTGTAACTTTTAATAATCGATGGACTCAATAAAGTAACATTCTCTAATCAATGCACCATTAGTGTAGTTTACCCTTATTTCTTTAAATTTTTTTATTAACCTAAAATAATTATAATGCAGAATCTGTTCTAAAATACCTAAGGAAAAAATGAGAAAAAAAAAAGATGAGTAACTTGACCAACCAACCATGTAACATACCAAACACCGGGTTAGTGACCAAATTGTAAGATTTTAAAACTTCATGATAAAATTAGATAAATTGAAAAGTTCAGGGATTTACTTGGAAATTATTTGTGTATGATTGATTAGCGAGAATTGAAAGAAAGAAGGGAAAAAAGGTCAATAGACAAGAAAGGAATTTAAAATTTCTTAGTGGTGTAATATATACACATGTAGATGAAGAGAATAGACATCTAGAATTCTCTTCATCCTTTCTTCCTCCTCTCTACCGTGTCTTCATACCTAAGGTAAGGGATTTTTGACTTAGTTATTTATTGAGTTTTTAAGTTGGGTTTTGGTCTTTGGGCATTATATAAGTTTAAGAAAGCTTAAAGAGAAGTAGAAACTAAAAGTTTACAAGTTATGGGTGATTGAATATAAAGGGTTTTTGAGTGAATTGATGAGAAAAAGTTAATAAATGGATTTAGAAATCGTATTTGACTTGTCATAAGAGTGAATAATAAATCTAAAGTGTTAGAAATGGATATGGGGTATGTAGATTATTTGGTGTGATTTATGTTTCCAAGTGTTTTAGTGAGATTTTGGGTGTGGAGGAGTATTAAAGCGAGACAATTTAGTTTTAATAAGTGCATTGTAATTTAAATGCTTGAAAGGAGATTAAAGAGGAAGATTTAAGTAAGTTTTGGTAAATTTTTGGGTTTAAATGTGTAAGTTATGGGCAAGAGGTATCGGTACTGGATGAACAGTACTGATACTTCAAAGCAAAAATAGGTGATATATGAGTTTGGGTATCGATATTGGAAGAACGATATCGATACCATAAGGTAAAATTGTATGAAATCCTTTAATCAGTATCGATACCGAAGGAGTAACATCGATACCTAGGGTATCGATACTAAGGGATAAGAATCAGTACCATTTTTAGAAGTCGAAATCCATAATGTAAAATGGGTATCGATACTGAAGTATAGTATCGATACCATAGTAAGGAAGTATCGATATTGGATCTGGGGTACCGATACTATTCAGAATAAATTGGGGAATTAAGTGTTTTGTTTAAGCTTAAGTTATTAAGGATTGGTTAATAGTAATATGAACTCCGACATTCATATAGATCTTATATTTGTGTAGATAACGAACAAAGGCAAGTTCTGGACGATTCGAAGTCATAAGAGTGTTCAAGAGTTATAAGTGTTGCTTTGACTAAGTGATACCAAGGTGAGTGCATACTACTATGAAATATGATCATATGGAAAGAAGACCTGCGATGAGTCTATTTCCAATGTTTTGATTGCATAATATTCATGAATACAAGTATCTTATTGATGTGATTTCTATGTGTACAAGCATATGTCTATATGTTAAGTGCACTGTCATACATGAGCTATGTGTTACATTTCATACTACATGTTATATGACTTATATGATTATATGAAAATGTGATATAAACTATGTGACAATAAGCTAAGTGATTACATGCATATGTGATATATGTTATATGAACTGTTATAAATGATAAAGCCCAAAAGTATGTGATATGAGTGATAAAGGTATAATTGGCATGCCAAGAGTCAAGGGTTCTACGCAGTCCTTCGGGACAATTCTACGTGGTCCTTTGGGACATTTCTAAGTGGTCTTTCAGGACATTTCTATGTAGAACTTCAGTGTATATTCTACGCGGCACTTCAGTGCAATTTATACGAGATGTGGTGACAGCATTAGTGCACAACCTCAATGCACTCACATACCTTAAGTTCTCAATAATGTACCATGGGCTATTAAAAGAAATAAAATGAATGAACAATACATAATGTTACATGTTCTTGTTTGGTGAAGTGTATGATAGTCATGTACTTATGATGTTATAACAGTTAATTGTGTGATTACATGTTTGAATGTTTATTTATGCATTATATGTCTCACTAAGTCAAAGACTTAGCGTGTGAGTGTTTCACATGTAGGTGCAGAGAAGCAAGAAGATCAAAGCTAGGGGTTAGGACAACATATTTCCTCCGAAGATCAGATCAGAAAAAATTAATAGTATGTGTTTTGTTGTATTAAATTTGGTTGGCATGTAGTTAAATGTTGAATCGTATATGCTCTGATCTGATTTTTTTTTAAAAGCACTTTATTGTAATTATGTAAATTTATAAGTTTCGTGTTCAATTATAGTTGAATTTCTCTAATTATTTGCATTAAAGGGTTCCACCAATTTGATGTAAACAAAAGTTTTAAATTTTCAACTATCTTTTAAAAGAAAATGATTTGAAAAGTCAATATAACACATCGAAATTCGTATTTGGGTCGGATACAAGTTGGGGGTGTTACAAACCAAATTTATTTACTCATTTGATCTAAAATTTTAAGTTCATGTACATTAAAAAAACAAAATAATATAAGTAGTAATTACAAGAAACTTTTGAATGAATTTAAATACTTAATTTAAATTTAAAAAAGCTTTAAATGCCCAAATATATAATAATAATAATAATAATAATAATAATAATAATAAATAAAGCCAAGTTGGTGGTGAATGAATGGGTTAAATAGAAGAAGACTTGGTATCCCAATATTAGTGTAGCGTCCTCCTCGAAAGCCAACAAGCTTTGTAGAAATTGAGGTCCATGAACATAGATTAATACATTTCTTATGTTCATGAACCCAAATCAACGCTTCTTCGATTTAGGGATGACTAAAGAAATTGAGAAAATAGAAAAATCAATATGAATTAAATTATATGGTTCGGTTCAGTTTGAATTTTTCATTTTACGGTTCAGTTTTAGTTAGACTTAAGTATAAAATTATACAATTTGATTCGGTTTTTATTTTTTTCATATGAAAACCATTTATTCCAAATCAAACCGAATTAGAAAAATAAAATAAAATAATTATCCAAAACAAATTTATTTTGAATTTATTATAAGATAAACTTAAATAAATAAAACCCTAAAACTAATAATATTTTTTATGAATTCAAATTGTTACTTGCACTCGATTTAAGCTTTAAGTTCACTTTATTTAAACGTTGAGTTTGAAAAATAGTGAACAATCAATAATCGCAAAATAGAACCGAAAACCATAGTCTTTACGACATTTAATTTCAGTTTCGATTTTAATTTTTAAAAATCCGTAAAGTACAGTTAAAATGATATTTTATTAAAAAATTGAACCTAACTACACTTTACTTCAATCCCCACTAGGCCACTACCAACCTTTTACTCATCGTATGTACACAATTTCAGCATCTCATGCATTATGCGTATAATAAAAAAAATTAGGGTAAACTACACTCGATATCATTGAATTTTAGGCATTGTATCGTTTATACCGTCAAACTTTTAATTTTGTCAATTATAGCACTGAACTTTGATTTTTGTTTCAATTATACCACTAGGCCATTAAATCATTAACAGCTAGACCAAAAGGATGTCGTTTTGGTTAGGTGTATTCATCAAAAGTCATTAGCCACTTCGGCAACTGTCAGTCACGCCATCGTGTCGTTAACTTTTTAACTATCTAGTGGTATAATTAAAACAAAAAAGTAAAGTTTAGTGCTATAATTGGTAAAATTAAAAGTTCAGTGGTATAAATGATACACCACCTAAAGTACAGTGGTATCCGATGTAAATTACCCAAAAAATATTAAAAAGTTGTAGATTGAATGTATTGAAACATAATTATTTTTAAAAATTATAGTAAGGATAATTTAATAGTAGCAATACAATACCGTAACACTAATAAATGATATAATGTTATAACAATAAGCCCCCGTTTGGATCAAGGAATGTTGTATTACTGGGAGAATGAAATCCTCATTCTCTGTTTGGTTGGCCGGTAATCCCATTCCTGGTAATCTTTTATTACCAACAGTAGATTTTTTGGGGTATATTACCGGAAATGTGATTACCCCCTTCCCTTAGGTATTGTTGGATTACCGGCGTTTTGGACTAAAATGCCCTTAATTTTTTTTCTCAAAAATATCATTCTTCTTTCGTTGAATAATAAAAATTCTACGAATGTTAAATTAAAAATTTATCCTTAAACTATTTTAGATTTACAAAAAAAAAATCTATAATTAAAATTTTAAATGAAGTTCAGGGGTTAAAATAAAATTTTACCCTTTCATTAAACCTATTTATATTTTTCAATTTTGTAAAAAATATATAAATTTTATGAATATAAATTTTTTAAAGAAAATATATAAATTAAATATAATAAATATTATAGAAGAATTCAACTTGTTAAAAAACAAATATATAATAAGGACAATTTGGTTAAATATACATTCCAATAATCTTTTATTCCTTTAACCAAACACGGTAATCTTACATTCTTACTAAACCAACCAAACACAAAATACAACATTCTCAATAATCCTATTCCCTGGTAATCTTTTATTCCCACTGATAATCTTACATTCCGTAAACCAAACGCACCCTAATAATGTAATAAAATACTGTTGCAATACTATATAGTAGCAATGTGACAAAACGCATCGAAATAAAATTAGAAAAGTAAAACTTGAACAAAATCTGTAAGCAGAAAGAGTTAGATGAATATAAGAAGAATTTTGTTGAGGCTTGTATGAACAATCTCCTAAATACAGATTTTTACTCTCTTTGATACTTTGAGTAATGTTGAATGTCGGTCTCCCAGTATACAACAACAACGATCACATCAGTAAGTACAACTATAGTGAACAATTGAACTTGTTTTTGTCTTTTTTCTATCATCGGAAAATTGAATTTGGAAAGAATTTGATAAATTGAAAGGAAATGAGTTAAAAGAAAGTAAATTGAAAAGAGTTCAAAGTTGAGTGAAAAATGTGTCGCAACTTAATCTTTGTAAAGAGAGAAGAATTGGATTAAAATTATAAGACATTTCAATGAAAGGACTTAACATTTTGATTAAAGGATATAACATTTTGATGAACGAGCTTAATTTTTTTCATGAAATAACTTAATCTTTTCATAAAGAAAATAATTGAATGAATATAACTTTAAATTAAAAATTAAATATTTTCACCAAATAATATAACTTATTATTAATAAGTTATAAATAGCAATCAATTCATATAATTATTTTTTCAATGATAATTATACTTATTATACACGTGAACTTTTGAATTAATCTGATATATCCATCATGCTAAAGTAATGTCTTAATTAACATATATTTAATAATTGAAATTTTTATATAAAATAAATAAATAATTTAAAATAACATTTTCATTCACTCGTAATTTTTATACAATTAATATTTAACGATTTAATCATATAAATACTTATGTAGATTATAAAATTAATTTAATTTATAATTCCAATAAAAGTTATAACTCACTTTTATGTCCTAAAATAATGTTACCAAATCCAAGTTTTCAATCAACAACGCTCTTTTTGTTTCTTTAATTTTACACTCTCATTAACTAAAGTTTGGTTTCATAAATAGCAAATAGATTATTAATAACCCTGTAATTATTATTTTTTATTTATAAAAAGTAAAAAGAATTAAATTTCCTGAATTTCAGTCCATGTTTATTTAATATAAATTTAATATGGTAATAGGAAATTGTTAGAGATATGAATTTTGTTTTTGAAAATGAGTGAGTTATGCAAATAATAAAATTTAGGCTTAAATAAAAAATGCCCAAATTATTATAATTTATTATTTAGGTATTTAAACTATTTTTGTTGAATTCAGGTGTTTAACGTTATAAATGTTACTATTTTAAGTGTCTCGATCGTAACAACCGTTAAAAACTTCGTTAAGTATCATGTGTCTCAATTATATAATTTTAAAAATTTTATTTAAAATAAAAACTTAAAATTATAATATTTTATAAAAAATCCCAAATTTTTGGAAATCTTAAAAAACCAAAAAAAAACTTTGAAAATTTTAATCTCAATTCCTATACCCACGTCAGTCACTGTTCCTTGTTGCTATCGTCGACGATCGAATTTTCACCTGATTGGACCTCCACTAATGACATAGTCACCCAAAGAACCCCAACCGACGATTTAAACCCAACGAACAATGATCCCAAAACCTCAAAATTGAAGCAATCTGACGACGTCGACGACTGACAAGAGAGATGGCAAGTATAGCAACGACAACGGCGATGGTCGTGGCTAACAAGGGATAAATTAGGGTTAGGGTTAGAGATTTGAAGATGGTTTTAGGTTTTTTTAAATTTTAAGGAAATTAAGTTTTTAAATATAATAATATTTTCATTTTTTTTAAATAAATTTTTTAAAATTATATAAATATGTCACATGTCACTTAACGGAAATTCTTAACAGTCAAGACACTTAAAATGAGAACATTTGTAACATTGGAGACTTGGATTAACTAAAAAAAAATTATACAGAAAAGAGTATAATTTGAGTTTTCTTGGTATTAAACCTAAAATTTATTATTAAAATTGGTAAGAACGCATGTGGTTAAATGAAAATGAAGGAAACATTTAAGATGAACAAGAAATAGACGAGGGACCACAACATATACCAATCGGCTATAACTATCAATTTTTTTAAATAAATTTAGGATAAGTACAATGTAGTATATGTTCAAAAATAACTCTCAACATTTTGACATTGAATGCTCGTACTCCTGACATTTTTTGTGCTCAAACCCGGATTTTTAAGGAATAACAACAATTCTTTTACCACCGAAGTTTCTAGGGTTCGTGCATGAATATCAAACTTAAATGCTTAATTTGCATTGGCTCAACATTAATTCCGTCGGATTGTTTGTTTACAATTATTCTATTTTTCATATATAATTATTTATGTATTTTTAATTAAAATAATATTTATAATTAATTATATTAATTTTATAAAATAAATAAATTTTAATTTACCATTTCTCTTTTATAAAAAAAAATAAATGATAATAAATAATATAAGTTAATATAATATTTAAATAAAACTAAAAAAATATTTCTAATTTTAATATATTGTTTGATAGCATTTCTTCTTATTTATTGGTTTTTTTCTTCTTGAAACTAAAAAGAAAATTATTAGCTCATATAAATACTTCAAACATTTTTCGTGTATTCATGATATATTCATAATATTCTTTGTTATATCGACATAACAATATTGCTTTTATGTTAGGTTTGATCATGTTGTGTTTATACTCATTATGTATAATTTTATTATAATAAATTGCATTAGTTATTATAATAAGATAAAGCGTATTCTTAATTACGTAATGTAAACAAAGGGTTTATATTTCACATATTTTTCTTACAGAAATAATATATCTTGGAATTTAAGTAGGACCAGATTACATTTAATTCCCGAAGTAGACCTCTAGTTAGATAGTGGGCCCCCATCTAATTAAGAAGTTCTTTTTCTTAAAAGGCCCAAATTTAGAAGGCTTAATTCCGCCCAAACTATATCTTTTTCTTGAATATGTCTACGGTATTTTTTTTTTGATTATCCAGAACGTTACAAACATAATCATTTTAGGTGCTTGGACCGTAACTGCCATTAGTTTTTTCTGTTAAGTGACACATGACACAATCTGGTAATTTTAATTTTTTTAATTATTGAAAATATTATTATATTTATAAAAAAACTAATTTCTTTTAAATTATAAAAAAACCTCAAATCCCTAAAATTCTAACACTAACCCACCGCCAATTCTAACACTAACCCACTGCCATTACTCTTTATGGCCACAACCATTGCCACCGACGGTCCCTGCCATCGTCCTAGTTATACGACGTCGTAGTTGTCGCCGATTGGCCGTCAAAATCGTGTGGGGTCGCGATTGTCATCCTAGGGTTCGTGGGGGGTATAAAATGTCGATTCATTTTCGATCGGTCATGATTTCATAAGGGTTTTGATCGTCAAGGGGAGGGAGGTCGGGTGGACCTTCGTCTACATCAAAGGCGGCGGTCGGTATGGGGTTTAGGGGTTGAAATGAAGATTTTCAAAGTTTTAGGATTATTTCAAAATGTGTTTTAATTTTTGAAAAATATATAATTTTATTTTTTTTAATTTTATATAAAAAAATTTAAATTAACAGATTGTGACACGTGTCACTTAATAGAGGAAATTAACGTTGTTGATGCCCCGGACACCTAAAGTGGTAACGTTTGTAATATTAGGCACCTAAATGGTCAAAAAATTCTATAGGCATTTATTCGGGAAAAAATGTATAATTTGGACACTTATTTGAGCATTAATCTAATTTAGAATTTTCTTGCATTGCTTTAACGTAAATTTTATGTATTATCATATCAAATATAAATCCAAAATTGTTTAGCATAAAATTACATTCATAACAATTTTCGTACTTCATAATTCATCCTCTGATTTTAATTTTTTATATTAAACAAAGACTTAACGGTAGGAAATCTAACCGGAATTAAGCAGAATATTGAAACATTGAAACTAACACATTAGCTTAATCAAATTGAACAATATCATTTAATCAAATTGCTTAGAATTAAACATCATGCAAGAAAATGGTTATTTCTTAATAGGATATCCCTCGCATCCGGTTTATACTACGAGTGGAAGCTTAAACATAAACAAATGAGGCATATGAATGTTAACATGAAATGCTTGCCAATTTGACATATCATGACAAGAAGACAGTAAAACAGAAAACAAACCACCTGAAGCTATCACGGAAATCAGTCGAGACTCAGGACTATACATGATGGCTACTGCTGCTTCAAAAAGGTAACAGTGATAGAGGAATGCACAGCAAGAAGCTGACAGTTCGATTCTGCTTTGTCGGAGTTGATACTATTTGATTTTGTAAACATCCATTTTTGTCCGGATTATAAATATTATATTAATTATTATTGTTATATAATAATTATATTATTATTATTATTATTATTATTATTATTATTATATTATAATAATTATTGGTAATAGTATTAATGTTACTTATATTTATTTCTATTGCAGGCTTTACAACATTAACCCAAACTGGGCCAGATTACATTCAACCCAAACAGAATTCAATAGCCCAAATCCGGACTGAAGGGGCAGCCCAGTGCTACAGTCCAACCCTAAATCAAAACCCTAAATCATTAGGGTTCCCTGTCACCAGCCTTTAGCGCCGCAGCAGGAAGGCCATTGGATCTGGCTTCAAGATCCAACGGTTCCCAACTCTCCATGATTCCCAAGCCAACTGCAGACCCACGTGAAGCCACCACCACGCTGCCAGATCACGCACGCCCAACCGGATAACAGCTCGGCTCCCCACAGCTGCCGCCCGTGACTTGCTCTCGCCAGTGCCCTGCAAACACACCAAACAAGAAACAGAACGAGAGGCACAGAAAATGGAGAGGGGAAATCAAGTAGAAATAACCACAAAGAAACAAGAGGAAAAGGGGGGAGGCTATCAGTTATCAACAAATCAAGAGTCATCATCGAAAAAATGATACATCCATAACTCAAAATATTAGAACCCAAAAAAAATCAACCACCAAGAGCCATCAACAAAAAAAACAAACACGGAAAATACCCAGAGAGTTACCCAAGCAACCAGAGAAAAAAGACATACCTTTACTTACCAGAGAAGTTCGCGTCGCCGTTGCTAGGACATGTACCTCGTCGAGTCGAAGGTAAACCCTTCACCCTTCATTGATTTCCGGCCGTTTTTGGCCATGCATGTCTGTTTTAGACTTTCGTTTGGTAACTAAAGGGGTAGATCGGGATAGATCTTTGATTTTAGGGTTGAGACACCAGTGAGTTGAGGTTTGTTTGGTTTCGTCGGGGTTTCGATAGAGGGGGGGTTTCGTTTTGAAGGTCTAGGTCTAGGTTCGTCGAGGTTGAGGGGTTCTTCATCGTGGTCGTGGGATACGGTGGAGGCCGTGGAGGCTTTTGTTTCGTCTGGGTTTTGAAGAGGAGATGAAGGGTCTATGTTCTTAGGGGGTTAGATTTTAGGTTTCACGCCGGTGTGACGTCTGGCTAAGCTGAGGAGAAAATGAAATTAGGTTTAGGATTTACCCTAAATATCCCATATATTCGTACGCCGAAACGGCGTAGTTTCGCGGTGGTCGAAAATGGCGACGTTTTAATGTTTAGGGGAGGTATCCGTGGTTTAGAAAAGTAGACTAATAGCTGTTTGGGTCCTTCTGATTTCAACCCGTTCTGTTATAATCCCTAAACTGGGCTTTGCTGATATTTTAATTTTGTCTCCTAACTTTCTGCTCGTTCCATTTTAGTCTAGTTTTATGTTATGTTTACTTTCGTGATTGTTTTACATTGGATGTGTAATCTTGAAAACTTTTATTTTGGTCATGTGTAGTATTTTGGTCATATTATGTTGGGAGTGCCTTGAATTGAAATGTTTATGAAAGGAGACTATTGTTTAATTTCTTTATATTTTAGCCTTTGTTTAATTCTTTTGATTCGTATGTTTAATTTTGATTTCATTCATATTTAGTCACTTTTTAAAATATGTATATATCTATATCTTTAAATATTATAGTTTTGCATGTCATGTTCTTATTATTATATTTAAGTCGTGTATGTACATTATATGTTAATATGCGTGGTTATATCTTTTAATTAAAATATATGTATATAATTTTTTATTTCACGTTGCATGATATTTTAATCATAATATTTGTTTAATTACTCTCTGTATGACATTCATTTAGCATAATTTGTATGATAGCCTCACGTGCATAACTTGATCTAATCACATAATCGGATTAAGGGTAATACCCTTTTAATTTAAAATTCTCAGAATGGCCTTTCTTAACTTACAGGAAAGTTGTTTTGACGATTTTAAATTACAAGTGTATCCCATCAGTGACACCAAAAATTCGATTTAGTCACCTTAAAAGTTGAGAGCGAAAGAAAAGGAAATATTCGGTTATTTAAAATTTTCGAGGAAAGGTCATTAGAACTGAACTAAAGATCTGGTCTCGATATTTTTAAATAATCGAATATTCTTTATCTTTCTAATGGCTTGGTAATCTTAATTTAATTTATTTTGTTGCTTTTGAACAGTATAAAATTTGCATTGTTGTTTTAAGGGATCAAAAATTAAATTAAAATTGAACTTGTAAAATTCGTTGCAAAGACATTAATTAATCGACTAGGTACCGATTCAGGGCACTGTGGGGGTGCTAATCCTTCCCCACGCGTAATCGACTCCCAAACTCAGATTTTGATAACGCAGACCTTAATTTGTTGTTTTAATTAAAATTAATTTTTATTTAAAATGACAACGTTTTTGGGTGCCCAATCACACCCTAATCAAAGATTGGTGGTGACTCCTCGAACCACATGTTTTTATCTTTAAGGAATTTCTAAATTTTCTAAACGAGATGTTTTCTAAAATAGCAATGTTTTTAATTAAACTTTAATTGTAAGAGAATAATTAAAAATGACGCGGTTTTCAAAATCTCGCTCCCCACCTTTAAAAATCGTTTCGAAAGCTTGGCGACTCTGGTGGGGACTTGTTTTTTAGAGAGTCAGGCCAATATCTGGTTAATTAATTGTCTTTGCAAACGAAAGTTATAAGTTCGTTCTAATTTGGTTTTTGATCCATTGTTTATTTTAAATTTCTAGTTTGTATATTAATTTGTGATTTGGTTAACGAATAAATAGTTGTACTAACATGTGATTTGCGTGTTTCAGTTTTCTGACTTTAGTTTGTTGATTTCCTTGGATTGAGGCAAGGGATTATGGGTTTCCCTTTACTTTCGCTACAACCTTTTGATATTTAGAGCCTTCTTACTGTGCTCTATCCCGTTAGGTAGGGATGAACGCTACGCTTACGTGAGAAAAATTACTTTTCTTCGCATGGGCTTTAGCAAGTAACCTCTAGGGTATATGCCTTATCTTTACGAGTGAAACATTGAGTTTCCTCGCATGGACATAGGGAAATATATCCTCTCGAATTGAACTTGATCCGTTTTAAGCCTATAATGGGTGAGAATCGAGGGTCTGGCAAGCCCAAGGGGGCACCGGCAAAGGATAATTCGAGGACCCTTTTTAGTGATACCAAAACTATGTTGTTTTATGTTGAATCTCTGTACACAGACATAGGGGGAAACTCATTCTAACCTTTTCCTCGAATTTATTTATTTTTGTAAAAAGTATGCGAACTAGAGATCATGTGGTTAGGTTTATTTTTCGAGCAAGCATGTGAATTAGATATCATGCGGTTAGGATTTTTTGTGAATAACAAAGCATGTGGGTAGATATCATGTTGGGTATATCTACTAAAGCATGACTGGGTAGATATCATGTGAATAAGGTTTGGGATGTATATATTTTCTATCTCCATATTGTTTATTTATTCTTCGACTATTCATTCTATATACTAACACAATTTTATTCTTGTTTGTGTTTTGTGTTTTATTTATTATTGTTGCATTGCATCATCATTCATGAAGAAAGGTGTTGGTTCACGAGGTGGTCATAAAAGTAGAAGGCGGTCATAAAATGGACAACAACTTTCATAACAAGGAAGTGGGTAACGTGGAAGTGAGGTCGTGGTCCGAAGAAACTCAGAGGAAGAAAGGCGACAGTTTGACCGAGGATTACATATTGGTACTACCAGAGGTTGCTCTGGTTAGTCTAAAGCAAAACGATTTACAGGAGTTACGCGAAATTTGGGAAAGTTGGAATTCTGATGTGAAGTACTCTTTCTGGCAAAAGTATGGTGACATTGCCCTTCTGTTGTACGTGAAAGTAAATGAACCCCTAATCAAATCTCTCATCCAGTTTTGGAATCCAACATATAGCTGCTTCACTTTTAACAAGGAAAACATGACTCCCACGTTAGAAGAATACACCTCCTTGTTTCATTTCGAGACGGTACACTTGGACCAAATCTACTCAAAGGCCTCAAGGACACAATCCTTCAAGAGCAAGCTCGCAAGGATTACTGAAATGGGAGAGAAGTGGGTTGCTGATCGAATCCAAAAGAAAGGGGAGTCTGATTGCTTCCCTTGGTCATGCCTCAAGGAGCTTATCGTCAAGCATAGCGATATCAATAAGAGCATGGAGATGTTTGCCTTGGGAATTTATGGTTTGATGATTTTCCCGAAAGTTCTTTATCATGTGGAAGCCGCAGTGGTCGATTTATTTGAGCGTTTAGAAAGGAAGGTGAATCATGTTCCTGCAGTTTTGGCTGAGACATTCAGAGCACTTAGCAGTTGCAGAAGAGCTGAGAGTAGCCGCTTCACCGGGTGTGTCCAATTGCTTACTGTTTGGATACGCAGTCACTTCTGGAAGATTGACCGAGAGTATAGTCGATGATTTTCTACGGCCTATTCACCCTTAAAAGATTTCCTCACTAAAGAGTGGCCAGAGCATCTCACCAAGAAGGATTGGGTTTCACTCTTCAGAAATCTATAGGAGCATGATATAGTGTGGCGTGTCCCCTGGTTAGCTTTTGTGGATATGTTGTACAAATGCGGGGATTTCGATTGGGTAACCCTATTAGGGTTATGAGGTAGAGTAGGCTATACACCGCTGATGATACTAAGGTAATTTGGGGCACGCCAATTCGTCCCAGCTACATCCGATCTGAAGAAATCTGAATTTGTGTACTGTGGAGATCACTACAAGAAAATTGCTCGTGCAATATCAGATACATAGAAGTCGACCTTTAGAACTGATTTGGTAGCAGTCGAGGTCATGCTGACACCAGATTATGTGGCATGGAGAGTAGGACGAAAAAATGATATCATTCTTTTAGCAGATCGTGATCAAGCAATTCCTTTGGAAGCACAGTTTAGATACGAACCGTCTAAGTTGGAGATACTAAAGAGCAAATTCGAAGCGGAAATCGCCAGAAAGGAAGCATAGTGTGAGGCCCTTAGCTGGATATCGATAAGGGTTTCTATAATACACAATTTGAGCTTATGCGTAAGAGAAAAGACGAAGTCGAGGCCAATCTTACTAGTTTACAGAGCGATTAGCAAAAGATGAGTCGAGCTTGGGGAATTGTTGGCCTCGGAAGAACTTCAGAGCAGTGGCGGGTAGAACTCAGGGCTGAGAGGGATCGTCGAGTTAGAGACGTCCGAGTCGAAAGAGAGCGTTGAGTTAGAGAAATAGAGACAGAGAAGAAGAAAAGAAATCAAGAACTTGAGTCCGAGAGAAGATCCTAGGTTAGGGCACTGAAGAGCGAAAGGACAGAGGCTAAAGAGTTAAGACAAAGGTACACCTTGAGTAAGAAGCGAGAAGAAGAGTTGCGAGCTAATATTGAAGAACTCAGGATGAAGGCAAGTAGCATGCAACATGAACTTGAGATTAGAAAGCAAAGAATCGACGAGCTTGAAACTGAGAAGAGGCAAAGCAAAGAGGAGCTAAAATTAAAAAGGCAACATCGGGAGAGTGTGCTCCAAGGCAAACAAGATGAAGTATTCCTCTAGATACAAAGGTGCGGAGCAAAGAACGAGCGGATAGAGGTACTCAATCAGGAGATGCATGAAATGGAATCAAGGCATGAGGAAGAGTTAGCTTGAGCCAAGGCAAAGAATTAAGAGTACAATGCCTACGTTATGCAGCTTGAAAGTTCCTTATTTGCAGAAAGCAGTCAGCGTTGCCCAACGGATCAAAGTGTTGGCCTCGAGGAGAACGTTGCTTTGCAAAAGAAGATTCATGATTTAGAGGTTGCCTTACGAAGCTACCAGACACAAATCGTTGGTCTCGAACGTACCATCCAAAGCACTAGGCTGCAATGGCAAAACTCAAACGATCACTTTAGAGACTGGAAGACAAACGTGAATCATGTGATCTGAGAAACCATGAATCAGTTAAGCGGCGTTACAAGGCAGTTGGGAGAGATGGACCTCCAAGTAAAAGTCATCCAGAGCTACACAAATCCAGCATCAGATATAGGAAAGAGGGCTGATTGGCTTGTCAATCAGATAGTAGAGCTGAACATTAGAGCTAAGCCTTTTCTGTAATGGACTTTTCTTGTAAAGATGATGCTTTTGTCCTAAATGAAAGTTGTTCTAAGACTGATCGCGTCTTATGAATCAATGCCTTTCTGCATGTATTTACATTTTATTTGCAATTTAAGTTTTGTGTTGCATTTTTTATCGCACTTTACATAATTTACATTCATCCTCAAAGCATTAAAATTAACAATAAGGGATACATTACAGAATACTGGGAAATTTCAAGCATCTTTATAACACAAGGAGGGCCATGGATGATAAGATTGCTCAAATTGAAATAACTCAACTGCAGTTGCAAGATGATATAAGGAAAATACAAGAAGATATGCTTAAGGCTCAAGAGGATATGCTGTCTAAGTTGGCAAGTATGCTGGGAGGGAGAAATCCAAAGCACGGAAAGGCCCATGAGCAAACAAGTGAAGAACCACTTTACCCTCCGGGGTTTACCCCGGCGCAGTCTCCGAATATCCAAGAGACGTCTGTCCCTACTAAAGTACACATAGATCCCGTCGGCATTGCTGTTAATCCGTAACCTGGATCTTGTTTGTATCCCGAAGAAAGCCCATATCACCAGGTCCCAGACCTTGATGAAGAATCAAAGAAGAACGAAAGCAAGTTGTTACAGGAGCAATATAAGCAGCTAGCAATCGAAGTACAAGCTATGAAAGAATACACCAACTTGTACGGACTTGATGCTAAGGAATTGAGTTTAGTTTCCGATCTGGTCCTACCTCCAAAGTTCAAAACTCCTGACTTCGAGAAATATGAATCTACCCAATGCCCTTCTGCCCACATCACAATATTTTGCAGGAAAATGACCGGGTACATAGAGGACGACCAGCTATTGATCCACTGTTTCCAAGAAAGCTTGACAGGCTCAGCATTGCGATGGTATAATCAACTAAGGAGAGTTGATGTCAGGACATAGAAAGACCTGGCCAAATCCTTTCTTGACCAGTATAAACATGTGAAGGACGTCAGGCCTTACAGAATGGTGCTGCAAGCAATGGAGAAGAAGCATAATGAAAGTTTTAGACAATATGCTCAGAGGTGGAGGGAGGTAGCAGTGCAAGTCCACCCACCGTTGGTAGAGGAGGAAACAAACCTATTTTTTGTTAATACCTTGAAGGCTCCATTTTTCTCACATTTTATTGGTAATCATTCTCGAAGTTTTGTTGATATAGTTACGGCGGGAGAAATGATTGAAATGGCGATTAAAAGTGGAAAACTCGAAGAAGGAGAGCCCAGTAAGAGACCGTGGATGAAGAAAAAGGAAAACGAAGTTAGCAACGGTAGGCAGTATGACTCCATAACATCACAGTATCCCGGCCTCAGGCAACGGTAGCATCACCCCAAATCGACAATAGACAAGGGGCAAGGGATCCGAGGAGAAAGAGGCCTCAATTTGATCTGATTCCTATTACTTATAAGGAGTTATTACACGAATTATATGATCGACATGTAGTCTCGCCTTATCATGTGGACCCTATACAACCCCCTTATCCCAAATGGTATGATGCTAGTGCTAAATGTGAATATCATGCAGGGGTTTCCAGACATTCCATTAAAAATTGTCCCGCGTTCAAAAAGGTCGTCCAAGCTCTGAGAAGAAGAAACGTCATCAATTTTGGTGACAGCGAACAACCAAACGTAGCCCAGAATCCATTGCCAAACCATGCAGGAGCCGGGATTAACGCAATCGCTGAAGAGAAAGGAATGATGACTATAAAGAATGTTAGTGAGGTGATATCACCCATGTCTTGGGTATGGTGCCAAATGATCAAAGTATGACTCTTAAAGACCAATCTACCATGTGAACAGTTCACCAATGAAGAGATGTGCCACTACCATAACTGCATAGGACATAGTATACAACAGTGTCTTGATTTCTTAGGGCTGGTGCAAGAGATGATGGATAGTAAAGAAATCGAGTTCTTCAAAGAAATGGCTAAGGAAGAAGAAGTAGAAGTTTACGCTTCTGAAGGGTCATCCAAAGGGGTCTACAGTGCTAGTTGTCCCCTCGTCATTACTCCCAAGAATCGAGTGGCTGAGAAGATAGCTCCAAAGGTGATTATTACACCTTCATCTTCGTTCCCATACAAAGATAATAAACAGGTGCCCTGGAGATATACTTGTCAAATAGGAGAGGTGACAAAGCAACAAGAAGAAGTAGATGAACTGGGACACATGACCAGGAGTGGTAGATGTTATCACAAAGAGCCTGAGAAGAAGATTACTGTCGAGAAAGGAAAAAGTATTGACGTGCAGATAAAAGAAAATGAGCCCGTCGTCAATGAGCCGGTGACGGAGAATGAAGCGGTGGAATTTTTAAAATTTTTGAAGCATAGAGAATACAGAATTGTTGAACAACTGCACAAGCTGCATGCCCGTATTTTTATCCTATCACTTCTTCTGAGTTCAGAGGCTCATCGCAACGCCTAGTTAAAAGTTTTGAACCAAATCTTTGTTCCGAAATAAATACCCACATAAAAGCTGGACCGACTAGTTGCCAACATACAAGCCAATAATTTTTTATCTTTTTCTGAGGACGAGATCCCTTCTGGGATGATTGGCAATCATAAGGCTCTGCACATCATAGTTAGGTGCAAAGGGCATGTTTTATCCATAGTACTGATAGATAATGATTCAGCGTTAAATGTGATGCCTTTGGTAACCCTTAAAAAACTGCCAGTTGACAGTACCCTGATGAGAAACTGTCAAAGTGTGGTTCGAGCTTTTGATAGAATGAAAAGAGAAGTTCTAGGTAAGATTGATATCCCTCTGACTATTGGTCCAACGATATATGAAGTAGAGTTTCTTGTGATGGACATCATGCCTACATACAATTGTTTATTGGGAAGGCCCTGGATTCATCAGGCCGGTGCGGTTCCATCAACTTTGCACCAAAGGATAAAATTTGCAATTGATGGGAGGCTTATATGCATTCATGCTAAAGAAGACATTATCGCTTCAGTTTCTACTATGGCTCCATACATTGAAGTGGAAGAACAAGCCGTTGAATGTTCTTTCAGATCGTTGGAGTATGTCAATGCCACGTTTGTGGTAGAAGGAAGGAAGATCCCGAAGCCTAGATTGTTAAACTGTACCAAAATGGGGCTTAAACTAACTCTTAGAAGAGGAGCAAAAACTGGAAAAGGGCTTGGACGTCGATTGTAATGACTGGGGGCCCCAATCTACCCTGTAACTAAAAGAGACAGGTTTGGTTTAGGGTATCAGCCAACTTTAAAGGAAAAATTGAGAAGCATCAAGAAGAGTCAAGAGTTAAGAAAAGCAAGATTGACTGGTGAGGACTTAAGCTAGGAGCCCATGACATTCCCGCCATTAAGCAGCACTTTTGTGTCAGGGGGTATATATTTCAAGGGACTTTGGGAAGTAGTCAAGTGATAGTTGAGAATGCCTTGGGGGACTTGGGCATTAATGTCATAACCGATGAGGAGCTCAAAGAAGTGAGAGCTACGGGCATTTACCCTGTGCCACCATGATTTGTGTTAACCAACTGGACTGCGGAAGAACTGCCTGTAGTTTACAAGTCTTTTGCAGAGTAATACGCTAGAACTTTTCCCTATTGTTCATACCCTGGGGCAATAGGTGATCTGATGTAAAGGGCTAAGTTGTGTGTTTTTACTTGCTTTCAATAAAAGATGTGTTCTATTAATTCCCAAATGGAAAATTTTTCTCATGTATTTTTGGTTGAATATATTCATATATTATTTCTTTCTATTCGTTTATATGGGAAAAGATTCTCCCATATGTATATATGTATATATATCTTCTCTTCTGTTATCCTTTCAGGAACTCAGATATCAATGATACGAATGCTAATGACTCTGACCCGGAGATTGATTTTGAGATGCCCATATGTCAAGGGGAAGTCGAAGGTTGTGATGATGATGAGGGATGTGAACTACCTTCAGAATTGCTAAAGATGGTGGAACAATAAGATAAGCAGATTCTGCCTCATGAAGAGCTTACAGAGATCTTGAATTTGGGTACAGATGAAGATAGAAAAGAAGTGAAGGTTGATACTACCCTGACTGTTGAGGAAAGACAGAGTTTGATAGAACTACTTCAAGAATTCGAGGATGTATTTGCTTGGTCGTACGAAGATATGCCAGGCCTGGATACGGAATTGGTGGTCCATAAACTGCCGATAAAGCCTGATTGCAAGCCTGTACAACAGAAGCTGAGAAGAATGAGACCTGAGATGCTGCTCAAAATTAAAGAAGAACTGAAGAAACAACTTGATGCCGGGTTTCTCACAGTGGCTAAATATCCCGAGTGGGTAGCGAATATTGTCCCAGTACCAAAGAATGATAGGAAAGTATGAATGTGTGTCGACTATAGAGATTTGAATAGAGCTAGTCCAAAGGATAATTTCCCTTTACCCTATATAGATACGTTGGTGGACAATACTGCCGGAAATTCCTTATTCTCATTTATGGATGGTTTCTCTGGCTATAATCAAATTAAAATGCACCCGGAAGATATGGAGAAAATTACGTTTTTCATTATATGGGGACGTTCTGTTATAAAGTCATGCCGTTTGGATTGAAGAATGCAGGGGTAACGTATCAGAGGGCCATGGTGACGTTATTTCATAACATGATGCATAAAGAAATAGAAGTCTATGTTGATGATATGATTGTCAAGGCCAAGAAGGAGGAAGAACATATGGAGAATTTGAGGAGGCAATTTCAAAGGCTAAGGAAGTGCCAACTAAAACTTAACCCAAATAAGTGTACTTTTGGGGTAACATCGGGAAAGCTGTTGGGATTCGTAGTGAGCCGAAAGGGAATTAAAATAGATCCCGATAAAGTAAAAGCCATTCAAGATTTGCCAGCCCCAAGAATACAGAAAGAGGTGTGAGGATTTTTGGGGAGATTAAATTACATCGCTCGGTTTATCTCGCAACTAACCGAAAAATGCGATCCCATATTCCACCTTCTTCGTAAGAATGATTCAGGAGAATGGAGTGAGGATTTTCAAGAGGCTTTTGAGACGGTAAAGAGATATCTTTCAAATACTCTGATCCTAGCGCCACCTATCCCAGGCAAGCCTTTAATTCTTTACTTGTCCGTTTATGACAATTCAATGGGATGTGTGTTGGGGCAACATGATCAAACCGAGAAGAGGGAGAGGGCTATCTATTATCTCAGTAAGAAGTTCACTAAGTGTGAGGCCAGATACTCACCAATTGAAAAACTGTGTTGCGCTTTAGTGTGGGCTACCAGAAGACTTAGACAGTATATGTTGTATCATACTGCCTGGCTCATATCCAAGCTGGACCCTTTAAAGTATCTAATGGGTGTACCTGTATTGTCTGGAAGATTAGCCCGTTGGCAAATACTGTTGTCAGAATTTGATATCCAGTATGTAAGCCAGAAGGTAGTTAAAGGAGCGCCATAGCAGAATTCATTGCAAGTAGGGCTTTAGAAGAATATGAACCGTTGAACTTTGATTTTCCAGATGAGGATTTAATGGCTATCTCGGAGGAAGAAACAATTGCGCTCACCGGTAAATACTGGAAGATGAACTTTGATGGTGCTTCAAATGTCGTGGGGCATGGGATTGGGGCAATCTTGGTCTCACCAAGTGAACAACATTATCCTTTTACCAGTCGGCTCAATTTTTATTGTACAAACAATATGGCTGAATATGAGGCTTGTGTTATGGGTCTTAGAGTAGCTATTGAACTCAAAGAAAAAATGCTAAGGGTATATGGGGATTCAGCTTTGGTAATTTACCAGATCAGAGGAGAATGAGAAACGAGAGATCCCAAACTTGTGGAATATCGTAAATTAGTTCTGGCACTTATTGAAGAATTTGAAGAAGTGACTTTCAATTACCTCCCCAGAGAAAAAAATCAAATGGCGGACGCCTTGGCTATTTTGGCAGCGGCCTTTAAGATGAACGAGCATTCAAATATGATGCCTATTGAGATGAAGGCTTAAGAGTATCCAGCCCACTGCTTTAACATTGAAGAAGATGATGATGGAAGACCTTGGTACTATGATATCTTCCAATATATAAGATATCAAAGTTACCCCGAACAGGCAACTGAGAATGACAAAATGACCATTAGAAGAATGGCAGCGGGGTATGTGCTTAATGGTGAGACCTTATATAAGAAAAGCATGGATCAGGTCTTATTAAGATGTGTAGACACTAAAGAAGCGAAAATGATTCTTGAAGAAGTACATGAAGGAATATGTGACACCCATGCTAATGGGCATGTAATGGCCAGACATATTATGTGATTTGGGTATTATTGGTCAACTATGGAGACTGACTACATCAATTATGCCCGAAAGTGTCATAAGTGTCAGATTTATAGAGATAGAATGTACACCCCTCCTCATCTGTTGCATGTGATGACAGCCCCATGGCCGTTTTCTATGTGGGGCATGGATGTTATCGGACAAATTTTACCAAAGGTGTCAAATGGCCATCACTTCATTCTGGTAGCAATAGATTACTTCACCAAGTGGGTAGAAACAACTTCTTATGCAAGTGTTACCCAGTCAACGGTATGTAAGTTTTTGAAGAAGGAAATTATCTGTAGATATGGCTTACCGAAAAGGATTATCTCTGACAATGCATTGAACTTAAAAAACAAGATGATGAAATTTGTATGTGAGCAATTCAAAATAAAGCATCATAATTCCACGGTTTATCACCCAAATATGAATGGGGCAGTGGAGGCGGCTAATAAGAACATTAAGAGGCTTATAAAGAAGATGACTGAAACTTATAAAGATTGGCATGAGAAGTTGTCATTTGCTCTGTTCGCCTATCAGACTTCTGTACGGACATCAACTGGGGCAACTCCGCTTTCTCTAGTTTATGGGATGAAAGTTGTCATCCCTATTGAAGTGGAAATTCCCTCACTCCGGGTTTTATAGGAGGTGAAGCTAAATGAGGCAGAATGGGTACATGCCAGATATGACCAATTGAATCTGATTGAAGAAAAGAGATTGAAAGCTATTTGTCACGGTCAGATATACCAGAAGCGGATGATACGAGCACATGATAAGAAAGTTCACCCTCGAGAAATCCACGAAGGAGATCTGGTGCTCAGGAGGATATTGCCCATTCAAAAAGATTCCCGAGGGAAATGGATGCCCAAGTGGGAAGGACCCTATGTTGTCAAGAAAGCCTTCTCTGGGGGAGCTCTAGTCTTAACTGAGATGGATGGGTCTGAATTGCCTTATCTAGTGAATTCTGATGCAGTTAAGAGGTATTTTGCTTGAAGAAAAAAAGAAGAAGGAAAAATGAATGAAAAAAATAAAAAAAAATGAATGAAAAAATGAAAAGAAAAAAAAAGAAAAAAAAGGAGGGTTCAAGATGAAAACTCGAAAAGGGAGTCTTGAAACCAAATGAGGTCTCGAGTCGAAAACTCACAAAGGGAGGCTTGAGTTTTAAATTCAGAGTTCGTGCATGGTGGAGGATCTGAATTGTTTTTGGAAGTAGGAAGAGCTCCTGACATGGGTAACGACAATGGCAGTTGGTGATCGGGGTTGAGACCAAAGATTAATGAATCTCGATGAAAACAACCAGAGGATAAATTGAATGCACATGAGATTCAATACTAGTTTATGTCATCCAGTAATGGGAGATTTGGGGGTTCAGAAAGAGCTTCGCACACTTATGTGTAATCACAATTTTGGAGATCCTTTTGACAGAAGCTACACTCGAGTCATTCTAACGGCGTGCCAGTTCAAAAGCATTTGTGTTATTGATATTTGAAAACGCCTATCCTTTTGTTCTTTTTCTAATTAAAAGTTTGCCATGTATTTGCCTAAAAATTCTCTGCGTTTATATGAATAAAGTGATATTTTTCCTTTTCAATTCCCCTTTTACAAGCATCTGATTTTGAAAAGGTTAAAACATATAGCTTAACTTGGGGTAAATGAGATCATTTTGTATTATTATGCAAAAGGTTTTGGAAAATGCAGGTATTCTGAAGCTAACATTGGTTTTAGCATGTAAGTTTGTATGGTTGTGGGAAGCTAAAACCTTGGAATTCATAGACAATCCTATCCATTAATAGATGACCCGAAGAAATTGTCATTTATCAAGAAGTTGGTCATGTGTACTGGCGGGTTTCAAGAAAGAAAGAAGTCAAAGTCCTGTCAAGCCGAAAGTTATGGTGTTGAGATTATCAACTGGGGTGAACCGGTCAAATGTTCTGTGCCCAAGACAAAACCAAGATCCATTGAGAGATGGTGTTCCTTTGAAGAAGAAAGTGCATTAAATTGCATAA
Organism: Hibiscus syriacus; assembly: GCF_006381635.1. Classification (NCBI taxonomy): domain Eukaryota; kingdom Viridiplantae; phylum Streptophyta; class Magnoliopsida; order Malvales; family Malvaceae; genus Hibiscus; species Hibiscus syriacus. The sequence continues at coordinate 549,037 of NW_024062441.1, forward strand.
TTGCATACATCGTAGGCATGAATAGGATCATAGCATTGCATGATGATTTAAAATATCTACAGGTTCCCCAACAATTGTTGAAGATTGTTCGAGTCTTATACTCTCTGAAGAAATAGGGAGTAGACACGATTGTTGAAGATTGTTCGAGTCTTATACTCTCTGAAGAAATAGGGGACAGACACGATTGTTGAAGATTGTTCGAGTCTTATACTCTCTGAAGAAATAGGGAGCAGACACGAGTGTTGAAGATTGTTCGAGTCTTATACTCTCTGAAGAAATAGGGAGCAGACATGATTATTGATGATTGTTCGAGTTCTATACTCCCTGAAGAAAGAGGGAGCAAACCCGTTTGCAGATGATTGTTCAAGTTTTATACTCCCTGAAGGAAGAGGGAACGAACCCGATTAATGAAGATTGTCCGAGTTCTATACTCCCTATAGAAAGAGGGAGTGAACCCGTTGGCTGAAGATTTTTCAAGTCTCACTCACCTTAAAGGAAGAGTGGAGCAAATCCCTTATCAAGTTTCAAAGCGAAAATGAAATTGGACAAAAATGCGTTGTCTTTTTATCTTTGCCCTATTCTTGTTAACATAAGAAGGAGCAAAGAGGGGCAGCTATAGACACCCGTTTTTGTCCGGGTTATAAATATTATATTAATTATTATTGTTATATAATAATTATATAATAATTATTATTATTATTATATTATAATAATTATTGCTAATAGTATTAATGTTACTTTTATTTATTTCTATTGCAGGCTTTACAACATTAACCCAAACTGGGCCAGATTACATTCAACCCAAACAAAATTCAACAGCCCAAACCCGGACTGAAGGGGCAGTCCAGTGCTACAGTCCAACCTTAAATCAAAACCTTAAATCATTAGGGTTCCCTGTCACCAACCTTCAGCGCCGCAGCAGGAAGGCCGTTGGATATGGCTTCAAGATCCAACGGTTACCAGCTCTCCATGATTCCCAAGCCAACTGCAGACCCACGGGAAGCCACCACCACGCTGCCAGATCATGCACGCCCAACCGGAAAACAGCTCGGCTCCCTACAGCTGCCGCCCGTGACCTGCTCTCGCCAGTGCCCTGCAAACACACCAAACAAGAAACAAAACGAGAGGCACAGAAAATGGAGAGGGGAAATCAAGTAGAAATAACCACAAAGAAACCAGAGGAAAAGGGGGGAGGCTATCGGTTATCAACAAATCAAGAGTCATCACTGAAAAAATGATACATCCAGAACTCAAAATATTAGAACCCAAAAAAAATCAACCACAAAGAGCCATCAACAAAAAAAATAAACACGGAAAATACCCAGAGAGTTACCCAAGCAACCAGAGAAAAAAGACATACCTTTACTTACCAGAGAAGTTCGCGTCGCCGTTGCTAGGACAGGTACCTCGTCGAGTCGAAGGTAAACCCTTCACCCATCGTTGATTTCCGGTCGTTTTTGGCCATGCATGTCCGTTTTAGACTTTGGTTTGGTAACTAAAGGGGTAGATCAGGATAGACCTTTGATTTTAGGGTTGAGTTAAGGTTTGTTTGGTTTCGTCGGGGTTTGATAGAGGAGGGGTTTTGTTTTGAAGGTCTAGGTCTAGGTTCGTCGAGGTTGAGGGGTTTTTCATCGTGGCCGTGGGATACGGTGGAGGCCGTGGAGGCTTTTGTCTCGTATGGGTTTTGAAGAGGAGATGAATGGTTTATGTTCTTAGGGGGTTAGATTTTAGGTTTCACGCCGGTGTGACTCCTCGTCGGGGTTGTTAGAGGGTGGAGGCCGCGAAGGCCTTAGGTTTTTAGGATCATAGAGGGGAGCTTGAGAGGGGTTGAGAGAAAACGACGGGGGGACGTCTGGCTAAGCTGAGGAGAAAATGAAATTAGGTTTAGGATTTACCCTAAATATCCCATATATTCGTACGCCAAAACGGTGTAGTTTCGCGGTGGTCCAAAACGGTGATGTTTTGATGTTTAGGGGAGGTATCCGTATTTTAGAAAAGTAGACTAATAGCTGTTTGGGTCCTCCTGATTTCAACCCGTTATGTTATAATCCCTAAACCGAGCTTTGCTGATATTTTAATTTTGTCTCTTAACTTTCTGCGCGTTCCATTTTAGTCCAGTTTTATGTTATGTTTACTTTCGCGATTGTTTTACATTGGATGTGTAATCTTGAAAACTTTTATTTTGGTCATGTGTAGTATTTTGGTCATATTATGTTGGGAGTGCCTTGAATTAAAATGTTTATGAAATGAGACTATTGTTTAATTTCTTTATATTTTAGCCCTTGTTTAATTCTTTTGATTCGTATGTTTAATTTCGATTTCATTCATATTTATTCACTTTTTAAAATATGTATATATCTATATCTTTAAATTTTATAGTTTTGCATGTCATGTTCTTATTATTATATTTAAGTCGTGTATGTACATTATATGTTAATATGTGTGGTTATATCTTTTAATTAAAATATATGTATATAATTTTTTATTTCACGTTGCATGATATTTTAATCATAATATTTGTTTAATTACTCTTTGTATGGCATTCATTTAGCATAATTTGTATGATAGCCTCACGTGCATAACTCGATCTAATCACATAATCGGATTAAGGGTAATACTCTTTTAATTTAAAATTGTCAGAATGACCTTTCTTAACTTACAGGAAAGTTGTTTTGACGATTTTAAATTACAAGTGTATCTCATCAGTGACACCAAAAATTCGATTTAGTCACCTTAAAAGTTGGTAGCGAAAGAAAAGGAAATATTCAGTTATTTAAAATTTTCAAGGAAAGGTCGTTAGAACCGAACTAAAGATCTGGTCTCGATATTTTTAAATAATTGAATATTCTTTATCTTTCTAATGGCTTGGTAATCTTAATTTAATTTATTTTGTTGCTTTTGAACAATACAAAATTTGCATTGTTGTTTTAAGGGATCAAAAATTAAATTAAAATTGAACTTGTAAAATTCGTTGCAAAGACATTAATTAATCGACTAGGTACCGATTCAGGGCGCTGTGGAGGTGTTAATCCTTCCCCACGCGTAATCGACTCCCGAACTCAGATTTTGATAATGCAGACCTTAATTTGTTGTTTTAATTAAAATTTATTTTTATTTAAAATGACAATGTTTTTGGGTGCCCAATCACACCCTAATCAAAGATTGGTGGCGACTCCTCGAACCGTTATTTTATCGTAAATGAAATCCCAAATTTTTCGAAACAAGAGGTTTTCTAAAATCGTATTGTTTTTAATTAAAATTCAATCATAAAGAAAATAATTAAAAATTTGACGCGGTTTTCAAAATCTCGTTCTCCACCTTTTAAAAATCGTTTCGACATATTTATTCTTATTTTGCTTTGGAGGCTGGAGTACTACCTTAATGGCTGCATCAAAGACTGCCTTCACATTCTGCACCAGTAAGATTCCATCAGAAGTAAAGGGCCTCAACAATTTATGATTAAAATTATGAAGAATATGTAGAGTATATTTTACCTGCTGTGTTTTTTAACTACACTCGATGTAGGCAGGAGCCCCTATTTGTTTCTTTGACTCCACTCCCTTCATAACGAAGTGATGCAAGACCAATATTTAAAACAACAGGAACATATTCTTACTAAATTATAATAATAACGTTGATGATGTGTAAACAAGTATCTGAACTGTAAAGTTCGGTGACGCAGCAGGATGGTCTATAAAGTATTGCTCATCATCTCGGAGATCTGCAACAGAAAATAGTAGAAAAGATGACAGATTTCATGAATAGAACTTAAAAATATCGTACTCAGACTCAAGTGTGACTGTTAGACATGGGAATAATTAGATTTTTCTTTCGTGTATTTAAAGGATTGTTAGAAGTAATATCCATAACTACCTCTACGATGGGAGTGTTGGACATATATACTTCAAAAAAAAAAATTAAGAGCGACATAGTTCAAAAACATTAGTGTAACAGGATACTATATTTATTTTGGGAAAATCTTATATCACTTAGGGAATCAGACCTGTTGCAATTAATAAACACGACCGTTGCAAGCATATATTGTTAAAAGTCATCATGGGCGGCTAATCTTCTAGATGGCAGCCAATTACTTTGATTTAATTCAAAAATGGTTGCATTTTGTTGAAAAAAAAGGGATAATTACAACATTTTAATCATTAAACTTTAGGATATTTACAAGATTAAGTCCTTAAGATTTAGCTATAAATACCCTATCTCATTTAGCTTCAAAATCATCCCAAAGCATTCTAGTTTTCTTCCAATACTAGAGAGAATTTAGAGAGTTTCTTGAGAGTTGTTTTCTCCTTTTTATCAAGAGAGAATTATCATTGTTTTATCCTTGGTAGATCGAGAGAGGTTGTAATTCCTATTTTCTCATAGTGAAATTCTTCTACCGTTGCACGTGGTTTTTACCCTAAATTTTTTAGGGGTTTTCCACGTAAATTTTCTCTCTTTTATCTTCATTTTTATTTTCTCAAATTATCAGTTGCGATTTTGCTCTATCCGATAGCCGTCTTCCGCAACAATTGGTATCCGAGCTAGATTTGAGTGTGTAATATCTGCTTATTGTCTTTGTGGTTGCCACCAAAAGGTGGATCCTCCAATATAAGAAAATAAGAAGGTATTACACATTCTTTGAGGTTCTAGAGAACTATTCATGATAGTGAAATAGTGGGAGCTATCAATAATAGAAGCTATGACAACAAAATTTGACATTGAAAAGTTCAATGGGAGAAATTTCTCATTGTGGAAATTGAAGATGAAGGCCATCCTAAGGAAAGACGGGTGTCTAGCGGCTATCAATGAAAGGCCGGTGGATTTTGCAGATGACATCAAATGGAACGAGATGGACGGGACTGCTATGGCAAACTTTCATCTAGCATTAGCAGATGAAGTATTGTCAAGCATCGAGGAGAAAAAGACAACTAAAGAGATATGGGATCATCTCACCAAATTGTACGAGGCCACATCATTGCACAATAAAATTTTCCTTAAAAGGAAATTGTACACTCTTCGTATGCCAGAATCTACTTCAGTGACGGAGCCCTTAAATACACTGAACACCTTATTTTCTCAGCTTACATCCTTAAGCTGTAAAATTGGAGAACAAGAACGTGCTGAACTTCTACTTCAAAGTCTACTGGATTCGTATGATCAACTCATCATCAACTTGACAAACAGTAATGTCACCAGTCTAGTCTTCGATGACGTTGCAGTTGCTGTCCTACAAGAAGAAAATCAGTGCAAGAACAAGGAAGACATACAAGTACATCTGCAACAAGCAGAAGCGTTGACAACGATGAGAGGGAGATCACCAGAACGTGGCCAAAGCAGCAGTCATAAACATGGTAGATCGAAGTCGAGGAGCAAGAAGAATTTAAAGTGAGGAAGACATACAAGTACACTTGAAGAAGGATTGTTGGAGTCTTAATTAAAACTCCAATCCACAAGGCAATACCGCAAACACTTCAGATGATGGAGATGCTCTATGTTGTAAAGCGTCAACCGCCATGGAAGGAAGAAAACGATTTGCAGATATATGGCCCATTGATTCGGGAGCAACATATCACATGACCTCAAGAAGAGAACCATCATTATGAACCAGTCTCATGAGGATCTGTGTATAGTTGCAATGATCATGCCTTAGAAATCATTGGCGTGGGAACCATCAAATTGAAGACGTATGATGGAATAATTAAAGTTATTCGAGATGTGCGGCACGTGAAAGGTCTGAAGAAAAATTTATTATCCTACGGATTATTGGATAATAATGCTAGCAAGATTGAAACACGGAAAGGAATCATGAAGGTGTTCCATGGAGCCCTTGTGGTGCTGAAAGGTGAAAAGATAGTTGCAAACTTGTACATGCTGAAGGGAGAGACATTGCTAGAAGCAGAAGCCTCTGTTGCCTCATGTAGTTCAGATTCTACAATGCTATGGCATAAGAAACTTGGACACATGTCAGAACAAGGAATGAAAGTCCTTGTTGAGAAAAAGCTACTTCCAGGCTTAACAAAGGTATCACTTACTTTGTGTGAGCATTGCATAACAAGTAAACAGCACCGGTTGAAATTCAACACATCAAATTCTAGAGGCAAAAGTGTTCTAGAATTGGTTCACTCTGACGTATGGCAAGCACCAGTAACATCCCTAGGTGGAGCAAAATACTTTGTCTCATTTATTGATGACTACTCCAGGAGATGTTGGGTGCACCCTATTAAGAAGAAGTCAGACGTGTTTTCAACTTTCAAAAACTTCAAAGCGCGGGTGGAACTTGATTCTGGAAATAAGATCAAGTGTTTCAGAACAGATAATGGAGAAGAATACACAAGCGAAGAATTTGATGACTTTTGTAAGAAATAATGCATCAAAAGACAGTTCACAGTGGCGAACACTCCTCAATAAAATGGAGTGGCAGAGCAGATGAACAGAACCTTGTTAGAAAGAACAAGAACAATGTTGAGGGACACAGGCCTAGAAAAATCATTCTGGGCAGAAGCAGTCAATATCGCCTGTTATTTGGTGAATCGAGCTCCATCAACTGTAATAGAGCTGAAGACACCAATGGAGATGTGGACTGGTAAACCAGTTGATTATTCAAACCTCCATGTATTTGGAAGTATTGTGTATGTGATGTACAACGCCCAAGAAATTTCAAAGTTGGATCCAAAATCTAGGAAATGCAAATTCTTGGGGTATGCTGATGGAGTAAAGGGGTATCGCTTGTGGGATCTCACTTCCCGCAAAGTGATCATTAGCAGGGATGTTATCTTTGTAGAAGATAAGCTACAAAGAAAAGAAGACGATGACAGCGTTGAAAAGTCAGAGACTACATAGATACATGTGGAAAATGAGTTTGAACAAGGAGATTCTTTTGAAGCAGAACAAGAACCAGAGAGTTCTAAAGCTCCAACAACTCGTCAATCAGATAGTGTGAGAAGACGTCCCAATTGGCACTCAGATTATGTTATAGAAGGAAATGTTGCATACTGTCTTTTAATAGAGGACGGTGAGCCATCAACATATCAGGAGGCAATAAACAGCTCAGATGCTTCACTGTGGATGATGGCGATGCAAGAAGAAATCGAAGCCCTTCATAAAAATAATACATGGGACCTTGTGCCACTACCACAAGGAAGGAAGCCAATTGGTAACAAATGAGTTTTCAAAATCAAGCGAAATGGTGACGATCAAGTGGAGAGGTATCGTGCAAGACCGGTGGTCAAAGGATATGCTCAGAAAGAAGGTATTGATTTCAATGAAATTTTTTCTCCTGTGGTTCGACTAACAACAGTTCGAGTAGTCTTGGCAATGTGTGCTACATTGAATTTACATTTGGAACAACTAGATGTTAAAACAACTTTTCTTCATGGAAATCTTGAAGAAGAGATTTATATGCTCCAGCCTGAAGGTTTTGAAGAAGACGAAAAGAAGAACTTGATTTGTAGGTTAAAAAAATCTCTGTACAGTCTAAAGCAGGCGCCGAGGTGTTGGTATAAGAGATTTGATTCCTTCATTATGTGTCTTGGATACAACAGACTTAATGCAGACCCTTGTGCTTATTTCAAGAGGTCTGGTGATAACGATTTTGTTATATTGTTGTTCTATGTGGATGACATGTTGGTTGCAGAACCCAACAAAGATCATATTGAAGAATTGAAGGCACAACTGGCTAGGGAATTTGAAATGAAGGACTTGGGATCAGCAAACAAGATTCTAGGGATGCAAATTCACCGAGACATAAGTAATAGGAAGATTTGGCTTTCACAAAAGAATAACTTGAAGAAAATCTTGTCACGATTTAGCATGAAAGATTGTAAGCCAATTTCTACCCCTCTTCCTATTAACTTCAAATTATCCTCCAGTATGAGTCCTAGCAGTGAAGAATAGAGGATGGAGATGTCTCGAGTACTGTATGCATCAGCAGTGGGAAGTTTAATGTTCGCTATGATATGCACAAGACCAGACATTGCACAAGCAGTGGGAGTGGTTAGTCGGTACATGGTGAATCCAGGAAAAGAGCATTGGAATATTGTAAAGAGGATCCTAAGAAACATCAAAGGGACCTCAAATGTTGCATTATATTACGGAGGATCAAACTTACTTATAAATGGGTATGTCGATTCTGACTATGCAGGGGATTTGGATAAAAGCAAATCTACTACAGGATATGTGTTCAAAGTTGCTGGTGGAGCTGTAAGCTGGGTTTCAAAATTGCAGTCAGTTGTGGCTACATCCACAACAGAGGCAGAATATGTAGCAGCTACAGAAGCCAGTAAAGAAGCAATTTGGTTGAAGATGCTATTGGAGGAGCTTGGGCACAATCAAGAGTTTGTCTCTCTATTTTGTGACAGTCAAAGCGCCTTGCATCTAGCAAGGAATCCAACATTTCATTCAAGGACAAAACACATACGAGTTCAATACCATTTGATTCGTGAAAAGGTGGAAGAAGGGATGGTAGATATGCAGAAGATCCATACCAAAGACAACATAGCAGATTTCATGACGAAGGTGATCAACGCTGATAAATTTACCTGGTGTCGATCCTCTTGTGGCCTGTCAGAAACGTAAGCAACATGAAGGTACAAGGTAGAAAGAATGGTGTGAAGATATGATTGTTCTAATCAAATCTTCAAATGGGAGATTGTTAAAAGTCATCATGGGCGGCCAATCTTCTAGATGGCAGCCAACTACTTTGATTTAATTCAAAGATGGTTGCATTTTGTTGAAAAGAAAGGGATAACTACAACATTTTAATCATTAAACTTTAGGGTATTTATAAGATTAAGTCCTTAAGATTTAGCTATAAATACCCTATCCCATTTAGCTTCAAAATCATCCCAAAGCATTCTAGCTTTCTTCCAATACTAGAGAGAATTTAGAGAGTTTCTTGAGAGTTATTTTCTCCTTTTTATCAAGAGAGAATTATCATTGTTTTCTCCTTGGTAGATCGAGAGAGGTTGTAATTCCTATTTTCTCATAGTGAAATTCTTCTACCGTTGCCCGTGGTTTTTACCCTAAATTTTTTAGGGGTTTTCCACGTAAATTTTGTCTCTTTTATTTTCTCAAATTATCAGTTGCGATTTTACTCTATCCGATAGCCGTCTTCCGCAACATATACAAGGATACCATTATGGAAAGAGTAAAAATCATACCAAGCTTAGTTCCGACCAGAATTGTCGGAACACCAGGTGCATAATGCTTCAATTCAGGAATCCACTGAAACGAAAAACAACATCAGCATTCACAGGCCATTACAGAGACATCTCACACTGCACAAAATTATGTTCTACATGCAGAAAATATTCAATTTTTAAACCTTCTTGGCGACATTTTCATAGCTGGCCTTGCTGATGAGGGAAAATTCAAGGATAAACACTTCGACCCCGCGATAGCTCAACGGCCTTAGTCTATTGTAATCTTCATGTCCTGTTCCGAAGCAATGATTTCAAACCAGAGCAAGAAAGGACTCTAACTTACAAATAAAAGAGTAATTGCAGAAGCTGTTTCCAAATTACCAGCAGTATCCCAAATTACCATCCACGACATTATTTACACTGAAATTGTCGAAAACTGTGGGTACGTAGTCCTGTTACCATGTCAATTGTAAAAACAAACATAATAAGATCGAAAGGCTTTATCGTTTCTCTTGACGAAGCAAACCCTCTAATGAAGATGGTTGATTAGAGAGTAGAAGCGAAGTGAAATGAAATGAGAGGCAAATGAGGAGAGAGAGGAAGAGGAAAAGTGAACAAAATTACAAAAATGATAAGAGATAGAAGAGAAACAGAGACATGACAGATGTTCGGATATTACTGATTTTTAAATTTTTCCTATTCGGCTTTTATTATTTTATAATATTAAACTAAAAAAATAAAGTACCCAAATGATTCCAGAATTATAGGGTTATTTTGTTAAATATTTATACTATTAAAAATTACAAAATGAACTTTTGATTATAGGGTATTGCTTTGTTAAGTCTCCCGATCATTAAAAGTTATAAAATGATCATCTGACTATTCATATGTTCTAAACTCATCATTTTTCATTGTTAAAAAATTGACAACAGTTTGAGCTGAACGTTAACTTATTGAGTGAAATATGATAAAATCTTATTTTAGAATCTCAAACAACTATACAGTTGAAACAATCCTGGATCAAATTTTATCATATCTTAGTCAGCAGGTTAACATCCAACTTAGACGATCGTCAATTTTTTTAACAAAAAAAATTGGAACATATTAATACTCGATGTGACTATTTTGTAACTTTTAATAATAGAGAAACTCAACAAAACAACACTCTATAGTCAAATGACTATTTTATAACTTTTAATAGTTGAATGACTCAACAAAATATTATCTTATAGTCGGAAATCATTTGTATACTTTAACCGATAAAAAACCAGTATGACACTCCTTTTTCAACCTTTTGTTTTCTATGTATGGGTACGACTTTCATAAAACCTTCAGCCCGATGGTCAAGCATGTTATAATGAGAGCTATTCTACCTGTAGCTATAACCAAATAATGGTGTATACGCTAATTTGACATTAATAATGCTTTTTCAAATGTCGATTTATTTGAAAAGTCTTGATTTGAAAAGTTTAAAGAATATGTCACGCCCTTGGAACTTCAACGCCTCCGAACATGCGGCCTTAGTCGCTTTTTCAGTGATTGTAGTTAAGTCAGCCTGAAAACAACCCAAACAAAGATGCTTATATTCTCAACGGAAGTAAAAACAAGAGAACTAGCACAAAAGGAATATAAGAAAGTTTTGAGAGAAGAATGTTCTTATGATTTCTCAAAGTGAAGGGGTGAGTATAAATGATGAGGGGAGACCTCTATTCTATTTATAGTTTAAGCTCCCCTCAATGAACGGCTAAGATCTAATTACATCGACGACCTAAATTGAATACACCACTTAAGTAGTCTTGGTCTATTTCTCATGGGTTGACCTCGGTTGTGGGTTAGTGGTCCGTGACAAATATATAAAACTAGAAGGTTTTACTTATACTCCATGTTTAAAAGAATCCCAAGGTATGGTACAATCAAATATGGTCTAAAGGTTACTTATACTCCATGCTTATCCATAACAAGACTTGTTGATGCAAACTGGAGGTTTAATATTGATGATGGGAAGTATATAACTAGATATTATATTTATTTTAAAGGAAACTTATTATTTTAGGGTTCAAAGAAAAACATATGGTTTCTTCATCCACTATTAAGGTCGAGTATATGTAGAATATGTGTTTATTGGTGAAAAGAAAACTTTTATTCACAGTATCATCAACAAGAGAAACTGTACATTAAGTTTTATTTAAGAGAAGAACTAGAGCCCTAGTTGAGTAAAGAGTCCTTAGTGAACTTTATCCTTATCTACAATTAGATTAGAGTTAGAGATAAACCCAAATACTAATATTTACAAGATAATTTTAAGGCTAGAGATGGTGCATAGCTTACACTCCTCCTAACCTGGGGAGTAAATATTATAAAAGCCCAACTTGGATGTGATCTCGTCGAAAGTAACCCTCGAAAGTGTCTTGGTCAGAATATCCACTAACTGATTTTTTTGAAGGAACATAATTTAGTCATATTGTACCACCATTCACATTTTCAGAAATAAAATGTAAGTCGATCTCCACATGTTTTGTCTGTTGTGATGAACTGGATTCTTAGCAATGCTTATGGCTGAGTTGTTGTCACTTCGAAGTTCAAAATAATTGCTATTACATACCTCTAATTCAATTTAGCCAAACAGTGCAACTACCCACAACAACCGAAATCGAATCATCAACAGTCCGAACACAAAAAGAAGAAATTGCTCTGTGAAAATTCTGAAATAATTTGAAATCCTCGATCATATGATCACTAGCTCCATAATAAATAATCCAAGAAGTTAAAACGGGCGAAGAAGACAAGGATGCCGCCTCAGGGACAACCTCGGAAGAGGTTGGGAAAACTATTGTGGCTGAAAAAGAAAGATCTAACCTAAATTGATACCACATAGAATATGTGTTTGCTGATGAAAAGAAAACGTTTATTTACCGTGTCGTAACCAATTTTCGCCCGGGTACGAATTTGTTCTTGGCGGGAAAATATGTGAATAAAAGAATAGTTTTTAATAAAATGTTTTGGAGTTGCCATCGACCTTTTTGGGTAAGGTAGGTCGAATGCCTAAAAATCATTTTTTTTAAAAGAGTTTTTAAGAAAAAAACTATTTAAAAGATAAATTGATCTGCGTTTAACAAAAAATTCATTCTTTTTAGTAATAAAAAGGGATTCGTGGTCGGTTACGTTTAGGGGAGGATTAGCACCCCTATAACGCCCAAAATTGGTACCCTTCGATTATAAATTGTCTCTATTATTAGAAATTTAAAAATTCGACTATAAATTTAATTTATGATCATATTATTTCAGATTCAATCGAATAATTAAAATAATTAAAGTATATATATATATATATATATATATATATATATATATATATATATATACTTAGAGTTTTATAAATAGGATATTTATTTATTTAAAAATATTAGAAAAATACATCTAGTTACTTTAAGACAACCCCTTTATTCATATTTAAAAAATGAATAAATATTAATAAGAATAGAAAAAATAATTTGATTAAAATTAAAACAACTATATATATTTATTTATTTAAAAATAACGGAATAGAACCTATAGTTAATTTAAGACAACCCTTTTTTAATATTTAAAAATAAATAAATGTTATTATTTAATTAAATATACATATGTTTATATGACTAAAATAATAATTAAATAATAATTAAAGTACTAAATTAAACATATTGAAATTTAAAGGATAAAAATTAAATTAAATTAAATTGCAATTAAACAGTGACTAAAATAAATAAAATTAAAATAATAGGATTAAATTTAAAAGTAATAAAACTTATGGTCAAAAATGAATAATATTTAAAATATCAGGGATTAAATTATAATATATCAAATTAAAGGCCCTAGTTCGAAATATTATTAAATCTAGGTACTATTAGTGTAATTTAACCATAATTAATTAATTCGGGTTAAAATAAAAATTATAAAAATTGTAAGGGCTAAATATTCTATTCACCGTAATTATATATGAATATATAGGTAAGGATTATAAATAAATAAATCAAAATATAAAAACCGAATTGAAATGCGTAATAACTTGATTTTAGTGACCAAAATGATAAATTTAAAAATTGGGAGTACTGCTCCTGTGGTTTTCCCATGAGAGAAATTACACAGAGACCTCTCCCCAAAACGACGCCGTTCGGGGAGGGGTATATAAACCCATTTAACTGGCCTTTTTGGGCCATTTTCCTCATTTTTTTATTTTTTCATTCTCTCTCTAAATGAGAGAATGAAAATTTTCCTATGCTTTCTCTCTAAAACCCTCCACCGGAGAGAGTCCGATCTCCGGCCGGCAGCCGTGCTCCAGCTCCGATCGCCGTTGTCGGTGGCCGAAATTTGGGAAAATAACCCTGAATTTCCCTTTTTTTACCCTAAGGTCGAATATGGTCTCTTTTCATCCTAAAACCTTCTAGATTTCCCTAGATCTAAAAGAAACCGTAGGTATTACCTTCGATTATACAATGTTTCAGACGAGTGGGGTAAGTTTTCTTCTCTTTTCCTTTTGTTTTTGCTTTCGATTTGTTGTTGACTAGGATCGTTGGTAGCTTTTTATTCGTATCTTGCTTGTTGTTGTCGTCTATATGGTTGCTTGCTCTCCGTTGTTGTCGTGTATGACTGTTGTTCTTGGTGTTTTCTTGCATGTTCAGTGGATGGCTTTTATAGACACCACGAAGCTCTCCATGGATGGGTAATAGGGGCGAAGTTCGATGAGTCACCAAACTATAGTGGTGACTCACCCTAGGCTTTAACGTGTACAGTTGCTTCTGGTCTTTTGGAGTCTTCGTCGGAGGCGTGACAGCAGCGGACTGTCAGAGGCGTGGCAGCAGCGAACCATCGGCATTGGCTGGTTAGGTCACCTGGCAGTGGCTGAGGTGGCGTTGGTTGAGATAGGGTTTAGAAACCCTAGCTATATTAGGGCTAGTCTTGGGCTTCTCGGGTTTGTGGGTTTGGATCGGTTCTGCTGTTGAACAGGGTCTGGACATATAAACGGGCCTCCGATTATAATTGTTGTAAATTGGGCCTTCACTTCGGGTTTGGGCCTGTAATAATATTTGTAAATATTATTTAATAATAATAATAATATAATAAAATAAAAATAATAAAATAATAATTAAAAACTATGACAAAAACTTAGTGTCTACAGCTGCCCATCTTTGCTCATTCTTGTGTTAACAAGAATAGGACAAAGACGAAAAGAAAATAAGTTTTTGTCCAGTTGACTTCTCTTGATTAAGACGGAGTTGTTGAACCCTCAACTGATGGATTCAAATCTTTGCTGAAATCCATATTTTCAAAGCTTTGAAAAGTATGGTAATTCTTTGCTTGAATCTTTGCTAATCTCTAGAACTCCTGTCAAATATTCAACATCTAGATAAAAATGTGAAATAAATGCAAAGAAATTTGTTTAAAGAGGAACTATCTCAGATGAGATAAAAAAAAATTTGAGACGTCATTGATTCGAAATGTCGTGAATCAAGCAACGGAAATGTTGAAAACATTATGCCCGGAGGTCTTATGAATGGCCCGAAAGTCTTATCGATAGATAAACCCTTGAAAATCAAGCTTAGTTTATTGGTTATCAAGGAACCCCTTCGTTAGGCTTAGCTTCCTTTAACAATTCTTTGAGATAATTAAGAAACCCCTGAAAGGCTTAGTTTCCAAAATCTTATTTGAAAACATCCTGCCCGGAGGTCTTATGGATGGCCCGGAGGTCTTATCATCTTGCTCGAAAGACTTACAGATGACCCAGAAGATTTAAACATCAAGAAACCCTCGAAAGCTTAGTTTCTTGGTTGTTAAATAACCCCTTAAAAGGCTTAACTTCCTTTCACAACTCTTTGAGATAATTAAGAAACCCCTGAAAGGCTTAGTTTCCAAAATCTCATTTGAAAACATCCTGCCCGGAGGTCTTATGGATGACCCGAAGGTCATACAAATTCGGGAAATAGTTTACTGAGTAAGAAACTTTGGAAATTGTTTTCTTACTATTCAACAATTTCATTTTCAGAAAAGATTAAATGATAAACTTTGGAAATCGTTTTCTCGTCATTTTTTTTAAATAACTTGTTAGTTGGGTAACATGCCCCACTTTAAAATAATACTTCTTATGTGGATTGTGATCATCTATTCTTCAGATGTTTACTTCTACTGAAGTGATTCCTGTACTTGAGGCTTGAATTCTACCTTACACTTGTAAGGTATTTTTCATCATGAATCTTCTTTTTCATTTGAAAACCTGTAAAAACCTTATGTTTGAATACAATTACTTGTATCAATGTAATGCATTTTCTATTAAGCAAATGGTGTTCTTATGAATGCATGAATGTTGAATCCATCTTTATTTGACTTCAAAGTGGTGAATTCGATCTTCCTTTTACTTAGTCAAAATGTCATTTCAAGCTGGCATTTTTGATGAACCATATGATCTACTTGCATCTTTGTGTCTTTTTTGTTTCATTAAAGTCTCAAGATAAATGTTTCATTTATGGAACTCCTGCTGTAATCAGAATTACAACCTTGATACCCCATTTTGTTTTCTATAAAACCAGCTTTCTTCGCCTGAACTTGTGTAGAAATCCAATAAATCTTTCATCTTTGAAAAGAGAATCTATCATCTTTGAAAAGAGAATCTATCATCTTTTAAGAATGAATCTATCATCTTTGAAGAATATAGATGTAGATATGCCCAACTCAGTAGGGATTAATTAGGAGATCAATGTATATTCTGATTTAACTCTTGAAACACATCATAAGGAGGATTTATCCTAATTCTTTTCATGTCTCCACATCTAATTGGATCTCGAACAAATCCTTTCATACCATATCATGTTGAGATGTTTAACAATAATCTATCGTTCAACCTTAGTTGTCTCCACTAGTTTCTTGTTGTTTAAATTTCAATGCCCCTTCTGTGGAAAGAAATCTTCATCATTTTTCACTTCTAACCTTGGGGTCGAAGAATACAAACTTTATCTTGAATCAATAAATGGAAACCATATGATCACAACATTGGTTCAACATCATAATATCTGGTTCGTAAAACATTTGACAACACATTCATCCTTTCATGTGGCTTCTGCCAGATTTCTCATTCTAGTCAGTGAAGTTATTTCATAGTGTTCATAATTTTTGTAGGACGTCACAAGGACACCTAAGAACAAAACTCAATGGTAATACAAGTGGAACGCTTTGGCATACCAGCATCGAATCACCAAAATAATGCAACTGTATGATTAACAAAACAATTATGTATAGTCAGCTTGACTGTCATTGTTTCACCATTTTCATTCTTTATCTCTTTCTGTTTTATTGGAAATATTTTCTCAAAGCAATGATCTTGACACAGGATAATGTGGGCCTTCAACATGCCCCAGCATTTGCTGATAAGAACGTTAAAACTACGTTCAAAATTGTTTCTTGCTGATAAAAGCCTTCAAAATGCCCAAATATTCAAACTGATTGAGCCTTCAAAATGCCCCACATGGATCATTTATGTCTGAATTGTGCTTTCAAAATGCCCCAACATTCTATTTCTAGTCAAAATAGGCCTCCAAGATGTCCCAAACTTCCTCCAAGATGTCCCAAACTTCCATGATGACGCGAGTCTTCAAGATATCCCAATCATGGATAATATAGGCCTTCAAAATGCCTTTCATTATTTCTATTTGAAATGGCCTTCAAGATGTGCCAAACTTTCATACTAATGTGAGTTTTCACAATGCCCCACATGGATCATTTTTAGTTAAAATGGGCTTTCAGCTTGCCTCTTTAGAACAAAGTAATCATTCTTGATGAGTTGTTGATAATGTCACAAGAGCGTTTACAAGTTTAATTATCTAGACTTTATGGTTTCTTGGACCACTTGCTTTCAAGAATGTGAAGTGCTTCATCATTCTAGCACCACTCATTCTTTTTTCCCAATAGAGGTAGAATAGGTATCAACTTGCTTCAAGAACCTTTCTCATTTGAGATTGTCCTGTTTGAAAATGTTTTTCCTCATTTCTTTATCGAAGAATGAAATAATTTTGTAAAATATTGCCCATTAAAGATTCACAATAGAATCAAATCATAATCATGATTTCAAAGAATAACAAATACATTAATAGCTCTTTAATGTTTTAGAGTCATAGCTCTTTGACAAGTATCAAGATTCGGCTTGGTTTCAGGATAGCTTTCCTATTTTCTATGGTTACATCTATTTAAGATGTCACTCCTCTCTCATTTTTTATGAACTTTGCCACATGCCTCATTTTAAGGACTTGGTATTTTAACCGGATGCGGACAAAATTACTCAACTAGGATTGCTAATTATTAGACTACCTAGAATACCTCTATTTCGATTCCCTAAAATCTTCCATTTGTGTAAGCTTTGTAAACTCTAGCAAAAGCAGTGCAAAAATATCGGTCTAAAAATGAAATTTCTGAGTACTTGTGTGAAGTTGACTATAACAGGTGTTCCTTAGTCCCCTTAGTCCATTTTTATTTAGTAACTTTTTGCCATTTTGGCTAGCTAAATTCTGCTTTATTGTACAAAATAATATAATCACCTTTATCAGGCTAGTTGAAACTTATCCATAAAGCCGGGGAGATTAACCAATTGCTCTAGAGGGATAGTTTTATTGCATATAATAGTATATCAGGCTAGCTGAATATTATCCCTAAAGTCGGGACTATTAACCAATTGCTTTAGGGGGACAACTCAAGCTTTATTATATATAATAATATAATATGAGTATACGGCTCCAACTTCTTAAGCTTGTTAAGAAGAACCTGTTATAGTCTAGGTGTTTTGGTAGAAGTCAGAAAATCTCTTCGTTAGCGTTTAATTCTCAAGCAACTAACTTAAACTAGATTTACCTATTTGTGAAGATTACGTTCATCACCGAATGTCATCAATAGAAAAGTACTATAGTCGGTTTTGTAATGTAATACACAAATGATGCCCCATGTTGTACGCTCCTATATATAAATACCAAGCCTTTTTTGTAATTCCTTTCAATAGGAGAAGGCTATCCCGTATTTGTAATAGGATAATATTTGGGTATATTTCTTCTGAGGTAAGGTCAAGAGTCATTGTTTTTCCAGTTTTCAATCTTGATATTTTGTCAAAGATTATAACTTTAATCATTTAAAGAGTTTTTAATCCAATTGATATTCAATGAACTGCAAGATTGCAAAATTGATTCAATGCTTATAACCTTAAAAGCAACACAAACTTATTTATTGCACAAAAGGCGAAGAAAGGAACAAAAAAACAAGTTCAAACAAGATGTTGAAAATAGAAAGTACTACAGTGGTAAATAACAACTTCCACTTGTTTATTTAGCTTGCTCTATCATTCCTCGAATGTTGGGTGTGTACTTGGCCTAGGATTTTCATCCTTATTTTCCCCCCATTTCTTAATCATTTCTTGTGTCAAGACTCTCTTGTCAACGAGCGTCTTTATTTCTTTTAATAATTGCCTGTAGAATGCCCAAATACCCCCAAGTGGAAATCACAAACACTACCTTGATCATATCTATGAGCAGAAGGGTTTGGTTGCACTTTCATTGGTCTTTGCGTGATGTATTGACCTTTAATCAAATGAAGGTACAAGTCTGAAATGGAAGTTTGGAACACATCCAAAGTATTTCTTGATCACGTAACTTTTTTTGGTCGATCCGAACAACTACTTGTTCTTTTTCTTTTGCAATTGCGGGGACTCTGGATGTGGTGGCATTCATTCATATCATCAGCTTTCTCTTTTTGATCAATTGAACTTTTTGATGTGACTTTTAAGTTTCCTTTGTTGATTACATTTTCAATTAATTTTCCATTTGTCACAAGATTCTCAACTTCCTTCGTCGGATTTGCCAGCATTAACTCTAAGAAAGGAGCATGAAGGGAATCACGAAACATATGTGATATTTCTTCTTCTAACATGGGAGGTTGAACTTGTGTTGCCACTCCTCTCCATCTTAAGGCATACTCTTGATACCCTTCATTGGCTTTCATTCTTACTCCTTGAAGATCCATACATGTTGGAGCTAAGCCTTTAATATACCGATATTATCTCAAAAATACATCAGCTAGATCAAACCATCTCTTAATCTTCTCTTGGGTCAACTGATTGTACCATACTACTGTTGGCTCAACGAAGCTATTATGGAATGAGTGAATTAACAAATCATCAAAATTTAAATATCCTTCCATTTTCTGCAAAATATTCTTAAATGGATTATGAGACAATTGGTGCCATCATATTTCTCAAAATCAGGCATCTTGAATTCATGGGGAATAACCAAATCTGGAACCAAACTGAGCTCTTTTGCTTCTAATTCTTTGTGGGAGGCATTAACACCTTTCATATTTATGATTGCTTCATCCTCCCTCTTGAATCTCTCCTCATATTGTGAATAATTAATTAAGTTATTCTTTGGGTTCGATTGGGATGCCCCAGGCTATGTTATCCTTCTTGATTCATTAATCAGATAGCGTTATTGCTCTTTAGCAGTTATATCTTTTTTATCAATTGCCATCTTCTGAATAATTTGATTCGATCCATCTGATGGAGAATTCGATGCTTCTTTCCTTATATCTTGATGTAACCCTGTCAATTGTTATGGCCACTGATATTGTAGTCCTTCACAAGATTGCTCCATTGTTTTCATGATGATGGTACAATAAAATGAATGATCTTGGTTTTACTGTTACAAAACCTTTTAGGAATTATTTACATGTTTTTATAACTAATGCATATAATAATACTTAAATAGATAATAATGTAATGTAAATACGAAAATGCATAAATGCAAAAATAAGAATGCAAATTGTGCAATGCAAATGCGTGTATGAAAAATGTATCAATAAGAGTGATCATCTTAAAACAACTTTCATTAAACACAAATATTTCAATACACCAAACAAAACTTTACATATAAGGGATAGCTTTCACTCCTAACTTCTCTATTTCCCTTAAAAGCCAAACTAACTTCCACTCATGCTCATGTGTGGAGTTTTCAATCTGCTTTAATTCTCTTGTGAAGCCAGCTAAGTCTACCAGCATATGAGCCACATTGTTTGCTTGATATTGTCTTTTTCCTTAATCTTTTGTGTCAATTCTCGGAGTTGTAAACAATGTTGTTCATTTTTTATTGTGAGGGAATCTTTGTGTTCAAGAAGTTCTCTTACAAGATCTCCATAATCATTGAAACATTTCATCAATATCTTATTCTTAGCTCTAGTGGTTTTTAATTCAGTATTAATCTCATGGTGATGGATATGATACGATGCTTCCATGTTGGTTATAGCACTATTCAACATTTGATTTTTGGCTTGACATTTTCCCAATTCAATGATAGTTGTATTGCGTCTTTCTTCTGCAACTCGTAAATCATGAGAAAACTTCTTGGCTCGTCCTTCATGTATCTTGCAGTTCTTTTTCAGTTTGGTAACCCTTGTTATCCACTCTTCTGGGGTGTTTCCTAAGCCAACATTTTGAAAGGCTTGACTGATCTTTTGGAAATCCTCACACATGGTTTTCATTTCTATGCTCAATTTCTTATTTTCATTCTTCAAAAAACGTGTTTGAGCTTCATAAAAACTTCATTCCATCTGAATACCCTGACTGATACTCTTACCGTTGAATACTTTTGGTATTAATCTAGCAGGACCTTAATTACCAAACTAGGTCGATCACTTATCATAAACTCTAAGATTCCATGATCTAAAAGACTTTGGACTCGATGTTTGAAGGCAAGAAAAATCTCAATGGTATGTCCTTGAGCTCCGGCATGATATTCACAATAAACGTTGATGTCATACCAATTTGGACACGGAGGTTGCAACGGTTTTACATAATGTGGAGCCGCTTCTTGCGCTTCAAGTAACTTCTCGTACAACTTCTTATATGATATAAGGATAGCATCAAAATGAGAACCACCTTTTGTCTTGGATTGATCCTGAGTTTCCGACGTTGGAAGTAAACTAAACCTCGACGATTTCAGATTACATGATTTCTTCTCATTTCTGGGAGCTTTTACTGTTGTCACCATTTCTTAGGTATCTCTAGATAACTTTTGAATACGAATGATGATTGTTTGTAATTTCTCAAATTGGTTAGGATCCGAAGTCCCCTGTATATATGAGATTGCAGGGTTATATTCATTGAGCTCTTTATCTTTTTGTGTAGGAATTTCTTTTCCTTTGGCCAAAACAGATATTCTATCCATCATCTTGGACATTTTTTCTTTTATTTCTCGTATCTCCTTTTGCTTTTCAACGGGTATACGATCTTTGGGTGCATAGTTTTCCTCCGTCCTTGGAGTTCCCTCAGAATGCCATTCCTTGGCTGCGTCATAGTTTGCTTGATCATAAAACTTTTTGTCCATTTATGAAAACTTTCCAATTTGATGTTCACTCTTGAATTAATATCTTCTAATCATGTCATGATTATGCAATGCAAACAAAAAAATCAATATAAACAAGTTAAAGCAAAATAAAATGCATAGAAAAAAATAAAAATAAAATAAAATAAATAAAATGGTTAGTACCAATTATTGGAAAGAAAAGATCCTATTTATCATAGTATCTATATATAAATCCTAACCACATGCTTTCTAGTTCCATGCTTTGTTTGGAAAAAATAAATGAAAAGATAAAAGTTAAAGTTTATTTCTCCTTTGTGTACACCTACAGACAGAGCTTTAGTATTGTCTTAGATCGGGTGAATTTCTAGGGTTTATTATATGCATGGTTTCAGTTCTAGGAGTAAAGGTACTCGAATTGTCCTTGTTGGTGCCCCCTTGGGCTGTCAAACCCTCAATCCTAGTCCATTACAGACTTAAGCTGACAGAGTTCAATTCGAGGGGACACATTTCCCTATGCCTGAGACGGAGAATAAATTCTCACGAAGACATAGAGCATATGAACCCCGAAAGCTACTTGCTAAGTCTGACACGAAGAATAAATTCTCACGAAGATGTCGCTTTCACTCCCACTTAAAAGGGAAAAGAGCTCGAGTATAGAGCTTATGTTTATGCAATGCACGTGTTGTGTGTGAGGAGAATTTTTCACACAAAAATTAATATCTAAAAAGCAATTAATTACAAACATAAATATACAAGGGTATAAAATAAATTGAAACAAATAAAAAAATCATAAATTAAAAAAAAAATTGAATTCTCAATTTCTAACTTATAGAGACAATATATAATCGACTTAGGCTTAACCAGTATCTCCAGCGGAGTTAACAAGCTGTCGTAACCAATTTTCGCCCGGGTATGAATTTTTTCTTCGCGGGAAAATATGTGAATAAATGAATGGTTTTTAATGAAATGTTTTGGAGTTACCATCGACCTTTTTGGGTAAGGTAGGTCGAATACCTAAAAATCATTTTTTTAAAAGAGTTTTTAAGAAAAAAACTATTTAAAAGATAAATTGGTATGCGTTTAACCAAAAATTCATTCTTTTTAGTAATAAAAAGGGATTCGTAGTCAGTTACGTTTAGGGAATGATTAACACCCCTATAGCGCCCAAAATTAGTACCTTATAAATTGTCTCTATTATTAGAAATTTACGATTATTTTAGATTCAATCGAATAATTAAAATAATTAAAGTAAATATATATATATACTTAGGATTTTATAAATAGGGTATTTATTAATTTAAAATATTAGAGAATGACATCTAGTTACTTTAAGACAGCCACTTTCTTCATATTTAAAAAATGAATAAATATTAATAAGAATACAAAATAATTTGATTAAAATTAAAACAACTATATATATATATATATATATATATATATATATATATATTTTTTATAAATAAGATATTTATTTATTTAAAAATATCAGAATATGACCACTAGTTAATTTAAGACATCCCTTTCTTAATATATAAAAGTAAATAAATGTTATTATTTAATTAAAAATATATATGTTTATATGACTAAAATAATAATAAAATAATAATTAAAGTACTAAATTAAACATATTGAAATTTAAAGGATAAAAATAAAATAAAATTGCAATTAAACAGTGACTAAAATAAATAAAATTAAAATAATAGGATTAAATTAAAAAGTAATAAAACTTATGGTCAAAAATGAATATTATTTAAAATATCAGGGATTAAATTATAATATATCAAAATTAAAGGCCCTAGTTTGAAATATTATTAAATCTAGGTACTATTAGTGTAATTTAACCATAATTAATTAATTCAGGTTAAAATAAAAGTCATAAAAATTGTAAGGGCTAAATATGCTATTTACCCTAATTATATATGAATATACAGGTAAGGATTAAAATAAAATAAATCAAAATATAAAATCCGAATTGAAATGCATAATAACTTGATTTTAGTGACCAAAATGATAAATTTACAAATTGGGAGTACTGCGCGTGTGGTTTTCCCATGAGGGAAATTACATAGGGACTCCTCTCTAAAACGATGCCGTTCGGGGAAGGGTATATAAACCCATTTAACCGACCCTTTTGGGCCATTTTCCTCATTTTTTCCTTTTTTCCTTCTCTCTCTAAACGAGAAAAGGAAAATTTTCCTCTGCCTTCTCTCTAAAACCCTCCACCGGAGAGAGTCCGATCTCCGGCCGGCAGCCGTGCTCTGGCGTCGATCGCTGTCGTCGGTGGTCGGAATTCGAGAAAATAACCCTGAATTTCCCCTTTTTTACCCTAAGGCCGAATATGGCCTCTTTTCATCCTAAAACCTTCTAGATTTCCCTAGATCTAAAAGAAACCGTAGGTATTACCTTCGGTTATACAGCGCTTCAAACGAGCGGGGTAAGTTTTCTTCTCTTTTCCTTTTGTTTTTCCTTTCGATTTGTTGTTGACTGTGATCGTTGGTAGCTTTTTATTCGTATCTTGCTTGATGTTGTCGTCTCTGTGGTTGCTTGCTCTCCGTTGTTATCATGTATGGCTGTTGTTCTTGGTGTTTTCTTGCAGGTTCGGTGGATGGCTTTTATAGCCACCACGAAGCTCTTCATGGACCGGGTAATAGGGGTGAATTTCGGTGAGTCACCAAACTATAGTGGTGACTCACCCTAGGCTTTAACGTGTGCGGCTGCTTCTGGTCTTCTGGAGTCTTCGTCGGAGCGTCGGCAGTGACTGGTTGGGTCACCTGGCAGTGGCTGAGGCGGCGCTGGTTGAGATAGGGTTTAGAAACCCTAGTTGTCTTAGGGCTAGTCTTGGGCTTCTCGGGTTTGTAGGTTTGGATCGGGTCTGGATCGGTTCTGTTGTTAAACCGGGTCTGGACATGTAAACGGGCCTCCGGTTATAATTGTTGTAAATTGGGCTTTCACTTCGGGTTTGGGCCTGTAATAATATTTTTAAATATTATTTATTTAATAATAATAATAATATAAAATAATAAAATAAAATAAAATAAAATAATAAAATAATAATAATTAAATAATAATTAAAAACTGTGACAAAAACTTAGTGTCTACACACTGTATCATCAACAATAGAAACCAACAGAAAGTTTTATAGAAGAGAAGAACTAGAGTCTCAAGTGAACTTTATCCTTATCTACAAATTAGATTAGAGTTAAAGATAAACTAAAATATTAACATTTACAAGATAATTCCAAGGTTAGAGACGGTACATAACTTACAGTATCACATTGTGGCTTGTGCAACAACTGAGATTATATGATTTGAATCTTTACCTAGTGAATTTCATTTCTTGATCCACTATTAAGGTCGAAAATCATATTGTGGCTTGTGCCACAATTGAGATTATATGACTTGAATTTTTACTTAGTGAACTTCACATGATTACACCTAATAAAAAATCTACATTATGATATGATAACTCGAGTATTGTTGTGGTCTCTGCTAATCCTAGTATACATTGGAAGTCTATACACGTTGAATTGGATCTATTTTTTTGTCCGTGAAGAGATAGTAACAGAAAAATTATTGGTAAACGAGATACATGTATGTGCGCAAGTTGCTAATATAATGACAAAACCTTTGTTAGCCATGTTCTTTTATTGTATTTGAAATAAAGTGTTTGTAAAATCTATACCATCTTTGTATTTATAGTTGGGTTTAATGTGTTTTTGTATGTCGAGTAAAAAAATATTGTGAATATTGAAGGTAAATGCAACGCTGGAGAGGACATTTTTGAAGGAAGCATCAAGTTGGAACAAGACCAAGGAAAGAAGGAAGGTAAGGGGAATGTTATATATGGGTAAGTTTGTTGACTAGGCAGCTAGGATTTTGTTGAATGTGCTGTAGTTGTTAGTATGATTGTTATGGATCGGTGAAGGTTTATATTCGGTCTAATTTGAGATATTACAGTATAATCAATAAAATGTATAAGAATATTATTTTTCTTCTGCATATTAATTATGCGATATCTGAGATATTTTACAGCTGGATAATTATTATTATTTTTTGTATAAAATGTTATTCGATCTCATTTGAGATATTTTTAGACTCGTTACTGATACTGATGGTGGGATGAATGTTGAAGAAGAATATTCCTTCCTGACGTTCTATTGGAAAACAGCCTTGGAATTATCAAACAAACGAAAATGGCTTACATATTATAATCCATATTATTCATGCATATGTTCACAGTTCACCCCAATTCAAAAAAACAAGGCGGTGATCACAATATGATCAACATACGAATCTGAATTACAATACTATATGATTGGTAGAAAATAAATGTTCCACAAACTCTTGACCCAAAGACTTAGAACTCAGAAGCAAGCAAACTTCTATCATCTGTGTTCCATTTTTCCCCTTTAATTCCATTTTATGCACCTCTACTTCAAAAAACTAAGAGGCGATGGTAGCATTGTCCCATGACAAAAGAAAATTAAGACGAAAAACAAGAAACGAGAACATACCCTTTATTATTAAGGTCTTTGTTTACACAAAAGACCCGTCAGACGGCACCCGGCGAACCAAAAACGAAGCCGGACTCTAGTTTTTTCAGCTTTTCAGCTTCAAGGGAGACGAAGGAATCGTCGGAGATTGTCAGTAGCTCCGTCATCGACTGAAGCAGCTTCAGCGTTGCAGCTAAGCTTTGGCCTAAGCCAAAAGCTAGGCAAAGGCAAGCTACTAGGTGGCGGAGAGAGCATAAAGATAGAACTTGAAAGGCTGTCCAAATCTTTACCGACCTTAGGTGTATCATTCGGAACCGATCCTGAAGCTTTAGCTGAAGCCATCGCAAAGGGCTTATTTAGAGCTTGTGTTTTCTTTGCCACTGTGGGCTTCGGTTGAAGTTTATTCGGCTCTTCTACCGATTTTCCAGTGAGTTGTTTTGATTTTGATCTCTTAGGATCTTTGTGCTTGTTATTTTTAACGTTAGGTGGAGACGATGAAAGGCTACGTGTTCGAGAAGGGAGCGAAGTATGAGGAGGCTTATTAGGGACCGGAAGAGGAAGGAGTGGCGGTTGCTGATAATTTTGATAGAATAATGGATTGAGAGGAGGAGCTGAAGGATTATAAGAGAAGGAAAGAGACGGTGGGGGAGCAAACAACAGACCTCCTCCTCCTCCATGGATGATGCTCGTGTTGTGAAGTAGGTTCCCATTTTGTTTCGAAATGAAATTAGCTCCGCTGCTGTATCTCCTTAGAACATTATTCTTGTTTGGAGAAACAGATTTCTCAGCCGAAGATGACATGAAAATCGCATCCATAAAACAAAAGGAGGCGATGATGAAATAATACAATCAAAACCCTAAAACCAAAAACTTTGAAAATCTATATATCATAGAGGGGAGGAAATTTCCTCAGTGGAAAAACAAACGAGATTTTTTTATTAAGATTTCGATCCCAGAGGGATTCGAAATATAAAAAGAGGGTTTGGGTTTTGTATTTCAATATTTTTCACCCAACTTTCATGCGTGTCGAAGTCTGTGCCTCTTTTTATAGGAGTAATCGCCTCCAACGGTTACTTTAAATTTTTTATTTATTAAAAAATGTCCACCATACTTCAAATTTACCGACAGCCGTTGCAGTCGAAGAACTAGGCGGCAGCCGCCAATTCGATGTCCACCGTTTGATCCAATATTTTTACATTGCCGTTGAGGGGATTCTAGCCGCTAATCATTCCCGTTCTCTTGGTTTGAGAGGGACGGGGAACAAATACTAGTCTTACACGTGTCCCACTTGGTAAATAAAAAAAGAAAAAATAATTTCAGTGACATAAAATGTCTTATAATATAAGATTTTAACTAATTTTTTTTAGATTTGTGAAAATAACCAACAAATTCGTAACACGAACTCCAATTTCGCAACACGGAATTTCGAATTCGTAACTCGATTTCTGAATTCGCAACGCGAATCTTTTACGCAACGCGATTTCAAATTCGCAACACGAACTTCAATTTCGCAACGCAGTTTCCAAATTCGCATTTGATATTCGCAACACGAAATTTCAAATTCACAACTAGATTTCTGAATTCGCGACGCGATTTTTAAATTCGCAACACAAGTTTCCTTTTCGCAACAAGATTTTCTAATTCGCAACACGAATTTTGTTTTCGCAACTCGATTTCCGAATTCGCAACACGAATTTTAATTTCGCAACAGCTTTTATTTTCGCAACACAAATGTTTTAGGTATATAAACTACGTAGCAGCAACAACTCATAACCTAAATCCCTAAATCTCTAAATCGCAACTCATTCCATCTCCATCTCTCACTCTCTCCAGTGACATCCGTTCCTATATCCAATGACATTCTTCCCCATCTCTAATTTTTTTACATAATTTTATTTCTATATAATTTTTCAATGATTTCTCTCCCAAATTATCAACTATCAACTTAATAAAGATATGTTTTTCTCTAAGCTAATAACGATATCTAGTTTATAACTCGTTTGTTTAGTAAATTAATTTACAATTTGTAGAATGAAATCATCTAATGTTGATCATGTTTGGATAGATTTGTGTTATGGAGGGTCATGGGAGAATGTTAATGGTGTTTTACAATATATGTCTTTACCCATGAATCTTCAACTAAAACTGTCATTAAAAAAGTTAACTTATGAAACTCTAATGTTACGTGTTTCAAAGAAATTGAATTTAGAGCCTCTAAGTGGATTTAGATTATCTTATCAGAGAAAATGTAAAGTTTATTTGTTAACCGACAATGAAGATGTTGAACGATTTATTGTTTACATTAGTGTTTCGCAAGATGATGTTGCATTGTATGTTGTTGAACCTAGAAGTAGTGAAGTTGGGTCAGTAACGGGTAGTAATCAACTAAGTTCTTCAGCCCCAGTTTATGGTGCTCACAATGTACAACGTTGTTATCAACCTTAAAATTTCATGGTTCCACCACAATTTCATCACCAAAAAAATTTTGTTTCACCATATTTCTAATACCAAACACAATATCAAACACAATCTCAAAACCCGCAACCTTTCCCTAATCCAAATATCAATCAACTTTCAGCACCAAATTCCAGTTTTCGTATTGACCAATTAGACGATGATGAGCCAACAGAAAAAAATATGAGTACTAGTCAGTATTCGAAATTTGATCTTGGTCAATACTTGGACTTTGATCTTGGTCAATACTTGGATTTTGATGATGTTTCAGAAGAAGAAACAGACCCTGCGTGTAATGATTTTGATATTGGTCAATACCCAAATTTTGATGATGAAACAGCCGCTACCGAGGAATATGTTGTTGATGATAATGAGGAGGAAGTTACGGCTGTGAATGAACATGTTGAACATCCATTCTGTAATTCATATAACCCTGAAGAAGAAAAAGAAGAAGAAGAAGTCCCCGAAGAAAAAAGAAGAAGAAAATGCCACGAGAGTATAATTGGAATATGTCAGAATTACTTCAGATACCGGAAGAAGAGTTAGTAAAGATAGCAGTTGATTGTTACACAAAAGTTATTCGTATCAAGAAAGATGATTGTTTTGATACAAAGGAAGACTTGAAGATAGATTTTGTATACGAAATGTGTGGAAGATGGCTATCAACTAAAAGTTAACAAATCAAACAAAGATTGTTTCGAAACAAAGTATAGGATTGACAAAAACTGTACGTGGCGTATGATTGCAAAAAGGATAAAAGGTTGCCAAATGTTTCAAGTTAGGACTTTTATTGATAAAATACTTGTTCAAGAACCCAAGTTTTTCCTCACCATAGACAGGTAAACAAAAAGGTGTTGGGTGGTTTTCTGGCTAAGTTAATGTTTTTGAATGGCAGGGTATATCGGGGACATGAAATTATGACTGACATGAATGCTCGGTTCATGATTAGTATCTCATATTCTCAAGCTTGGAGAGTCAAATGTTATGCCTTGGAATTGTTGAGGGGTTGCCAGAAGCATCGTTTGTCCAACTGTCAGCTTATTGTCACAATTTAAAGCTGAAAAATCATGGGTCGGTAACTCATATCAAAACAGATAGAGATAGACGTTTTGAGTTGCTGTTTATCGCCATTGGTGTTGCGGTTAGTAAATCAATATAATTTTGTTGACTCATTTTTGTTAGTTATATGCATTTCACATTTAAATGATTATATTTCTTGTGTATATTATTTTGTAGATTCGTTAGTTTATTACTTGCACGTGCCCAGTTATTATAGTTGACGGGAGCACATTGAAAGGTCGATACCTTGGAGTAAACTTATTAACAGTATCCATGGATGCTAACAATGGGATACTGCCAATAGCTTACGGGGTTGGCAAATCTGAAACCTCTGATTTATGGACATGGTTTATGGGGCATCTTAGGGATTGCATAGGTCCTATTAGCAATCTGACAATCATATCCGATAGGGCAAACTTAATTGACAACGCTATTAGAAGGTGTTTTCCATATGTTTTTCATGGACTTTGTGGTGTTCATTTGTACAGAAATCTAAAATCAAGGTCTGCTGGTATAAAAAATCACAAATGGACATACTGAAATGCTGTAAAAGCTTATCGGGAAGTGGATTTTAATAAGCATATAAATTGTTTAAGACGTGTTTTGCCTCAATGTGCTCAAACACTAGAAGATGTCGGGTTTGAAAGATGGTCAAGAGTACATCAACTTGGAGCAAGATATGGTTTCATGATGTCTAATAGTGCAGAATCAATCAACGCTCTAAGTCGTTATTCCCGAAAATTACCCATTACTATGTTAATGGAGTTTTTTTAGCCTCTATTCAACAGTGGTACTACAAGAAAAGAAACCATGCATGCATTATTTCTTGAAATTTGTAAATTATCATATTTAATAGATTTTACTAAGTATTATTTATTTAAATTTACAGGAACATTGGAACGTCGTGTTACACCATGGACTGAAAAAAAGGTAACGAAACGTGTTGTGTAGTCAACGTCATGGAGAGTTGAACCATGTTCAAACACTTTGTTTGAAGTCTTGGATAATAACTTAAATGGGCTTGTCAATCTAAATGCAAAGACGTGTAGTTGTATGAAATGGAAAACATTTGGTTATCCGTGTGGCCATATTATAAAATTTGCTCTTCATCTAAACCAAGATGATTCAAGCACATATGCTATGGATTGCTACATTACAGAAGTATATCGACAGACTTATGCCGAGATTGTCTACCCTATTCCACATCCTTTTGAGTGGAACATTATCAGATGACTTACAAACATTTTTGCCACCAGTCATGGACAGAAGGCTACCTGGCCGACCAAAAAATCACGATCGTATACCGTCTAAGGGTGAAGAGAAGAAGATATCGACATGTAGTTGGTGGAAGGAAAGTGGTCATACAAAGTTGACCTGTGGATCACCAGTGCCATCACAATCATCTTTTCCTCTACCAAAATATGTATCCTCATCAAAATTCAAAGCTCATATGGTGCCACGAAAAAGGAAATCAAAATCAAAATCGCAATCAAAATCAAAATCCCAATCACAACCGCCTTCACCTTTTTGGACTATTAACTTAGGTGATTTTTAAATGTAAACGTTGTATTATGTGTATTTTATGTGTGAATGCATACATTTTCAGTTAGGCATGCATTAGTGACTTGAGTTTGAACATTGCTATAATCTGTTCAGTTGTTATCACTTATCAGATTGTTGTCTGGTATCTTTTTGAAGGTGTTTGCCTTGAATTAAAACTAGAAAAAAGATGGTATTGTGAACTTCTCCGATTCGCAACTCAAATTCGCAACTCGATATTCAAATTCGCAACGCGAAAATAAAATTTGTAACGCGAAAATAAAATTTGCAATGCGAAAATCGCAACTTGATACTCAAATTCGCAACACGAAAATTGCAATGCGAATTCAATTTTCTTAAAGGTAGTGTGCCTTCAACAGGTCTTTATTGCCTTCAACATAATGCAGATTGAAATTAAACAACAAATCAATTAAACAAAAAAATATATTTACACTTTACAACACATTGATACATCAATTTGCCCCAGACAGTACATTCAAATTCTCCTAACAATAGGGAGCTTACAGACATTGGTCAGAAATTAAAACATCTGGAAGGATTAACCTGCAAAAACGTTATGGCCATGAGATTTTCTACACATCCAAAACCAACAAATATGAGCTGAAATTATTGAATTCTAGGTACTTAACCAAACTTTTTCAAACTACTTTTGATCAATATTTCATCTAAAACAAAGAGTAACAGGTTAACAACCCTTGCTCAAACTTACCAATAACAAATGGTTGTTTATACACACTTTCAGCACCCGGATGCAGGTAGGAAACTTCTCGCATATATCTCTCTAGCCATAAAATATCGAAACCACAATCCTGCTATACCTCTATCTCTATCTGTCGGAGGTAGAAACTGTTTACCTCCTCTCGTCATACGTTCCAATCACATGCATACAAGAGGACCACAATCCCCTCTGGTTCTCGACGTTTGTTGTGGCGCTGTCTCATATCTCATCATTGTAACTTTTAACTTATTTGGCTTCTTGTTTCCTGAAGTAGTCCAATAAGCAATCGCATCCAAGTATTTATCCAAAAGATCGCTCCATCCCCTACAAATAATATCTTTCAAATCAGACAATGGCATGTAATTCAGCATGCTGTCATATACTATCGTCTTCAGGGAAGGAAGCTAAAGCTCGACGAGAATCCAATGACGACGTTCCATAACAGGGATAAACACCTGTAATATAATAAATAATACTTCAACTACGCACATCAAATAAATTTTATGAACACCTTTAAATATGAAAAAAAAATACTAACCTTATCGACCTCCCACCATGCAGGATAAAGGATAGCTTTGCCATTACCCAACGCATATGAATCGTCTCTCTGATCCTGCAA
This sequence comes from Hibiscus syriacus, assembly GCF_006381635.1. Lineage (NCBI taxonomy): Eukaryota > Viridiplantae > Streptophyta > Magnoliopsida > Malvales > Malvaceae > Hibiscus > Hibiscus syriacus. The sequence continues at coordinate 581,436 of NW_024062441.1, forward strand.
GTGAGCTGCGTGAAAAGACGAAGGCATAATAATCCATCGCGTCTTTTTGATTTTCTTCAATTTCCTTAGAATTAGAAGACGTCACACCCATGCATCAATATGTTTTTTTATAAAAAAATACATATATTAGTGAATTTAATAATTTATAAAAAAATAAACAAAATTAATATAAAAAGAATATAATACTTACCCCCCATTCGAAATAGTCATTCTCTTCAACCCCTAATAAAACACCACCAAGACCGCTCAAGAAGTAAATGTGTATTGTTGATTTTGTATATGTCAGTGTAGCACCCCTGGCTCCGCTCATGTAAATAAAAATTAACTGCGATCTTAGCTCAAATGGTATTATCCATAATTGTGTCAGGTAGTGTGCATATCTCATGCTGAGGAATGGTATTGGCTGGTAACTGATACGAAAGACAACTCTGATCCATCATACCGGACACAAGAGGGGGTTTACCAATATGTCGAATGCCATGTGGATCCTGAACGGTGGGAGGTGGATCATGAACGATGGGAGGGGCCTCTTGAACGATGGGATAGGCCTCTTGAACGATGACAGGTGAATCCTGAACAATGGGAGGTGGATCCTGAATAATGGTAGGTGGATCCTGAACAATGGTAGGTGGATCGGGCTTTTTTTCACGTAGTCTTTGAACTATTGGGGTGAAAGGATACGTAATGGCACGTCAATGACGTCTGATACATGAACCCCGTCGTACAAGAAAAACCCAACGTAAAGCACCTACCTTATCGGGCCGCTAAAAATAAATTAATACATACATCAGTAAATAAATAAATAAATAATGCCGAAAAAAGGTTATTTGCATTTTTAGTATAGTATTTCTTATAAAATTAAACAAATTTACCTCATTGCGTAGAGTATGAACCTCATTCTACAACGATGAAACAATCTTACGTAGAGCAGCTACCTCATCACGTAAAACAGATACCTCACCATGTAAAGCACCATTGTCATCACGTAAAATAGCTACCTCACCACGTAAAGACCCTACCTCATCATGCCATGCACTATTGTCGTCACGTAAAGCACCGACCTCATCACGTAAAGCACTGACCTCATCACGTAAAGCACCTAACTCATCTTGTGGAGGTAGAGAACGGGGAGATAAATATCGTGGCATCTTTGCCGGTCGCCTATCATGAGGTGATGGTGGAGAAGAGGCTTGATGATGTGATGGAATAGGTGATGGCTCTCGGTGTCAAGGTGTAGAATCGACTCGATCAGGTGATGGCTCTCGGTGTCGAGGTGTAGAATTGGCTCGATCAGGTGATGGATCTTGGTGTCGAAGTGGAGAAGAGGCTCGATGAGGTGATGGATCTCGGTGTTGAAGTGGGGGGTGCTCATCATCCGTCCCATAAAAAAAACGCCTACTAGCTTGCCACCAATCAATGGCAAGCTCAGCCTCCGTGGGTGTCAATGTCTGTAATGGATAGTTTATCTCCTAATAATATAAAAGCCCAAAAAAAGTCAAACGTCTACTAGTAATAACTTGTTTATATATGGTAGTATTTGTGTTAACTTACATCATTCATCGTCGTATATGGTAGTAAATATTCCCAATCCAACAGTCGGATCCTCCTCCAAGTAATAGCCCTAGGAATATCATTTGAATTCTTGATGGCATAAGTACGCATGATAGGAAATGTCTCAAATATCTAAATCTACAAACAATATAATACACAAACATTAATTTTAGTAATTGTTAAATAATTAATTTTGGAAACATTATAAAGAAATTTTTACCTTAAAGGCCCAAATAAAGCTTGTCAAAGTGTATTTGGAACCATGCCCACGCAAACTACGACGGTCCTCAAAGGCAGACGATAATTTTTCCATGTAGCTTTCCATAGATATGAACCCCACGAAAACACGTTCCATGCATCTAGGTCCTCTACCAATAATATTAAATCCTAAGAAATAGGTTGTCTGCCCTCTTTGGCTAAAAAATCGGCATACAAAAGTAACAAAAGGCATACTCGGACAACATCAAGGTCATCAATCCGAGTAAAACCATCTTTAAGAAGTAATCTTCTCAAATCGTCGACGTGTAAAGTGGCCTTCACCTTTTCCAACTCAGGAAAAAACCCGAAATAACCATGATGGGCGGGTGATATGACTAGTGTACGGACCTTATTCATCGTGTCGTCCGAAATGTAGACCAGCGACTAAGAAAAACTCCTCCCGCCCAAAATGAGTATACTCCGGTGGAAAATGAAATCATATCTCCTCATCACCACGTTGTATCCCCTTGGGTAGATCGTTAGTTATGGTTTAAAGAAACAAATGAGTCAACATAGCATCTCCACATAGATGTTGTACTTTCAGCCATGGCCCGAAACAAGTATTCTCAAACAAATTTCTTTGGACATGTGTAAGTGTCGATGCAATTGTAGTGGCTATGCTTAATTTATTCCTTAAAGTCAATGCAGCTGAAAAAAAATTCCTAACAAAAACAATAAACATACCAAGTTAGATATACTAATAATATACCAAAAACTACAAATTATACACAATAAACAGACATGATATTAAACAGGGAAAATATAGCCAAATATGTTTCAAACTAGCCCGGTATTCACCCAAGTCATTATTCTATCACAGTTCACAAAATGCATCAGATAACATTCTAGAAGTAAGTATAAACATTTAAAAGGATAACATATAGGTTTAGTGCAGGTTCAAGGACAACATTCTAGAAGAGTAGTAGTTTATTCTTGAAACTTAAATTCGCAACACTGTGAAGTTAGTATTTGTCTTTGTTTTTTGGTTGAAGTAATGCAATTCATTCAAGTTTCAATTTGCAGAAGAAGATAAGTTTATTCTTGAAACTTAAATTCGCAACATGAAAATCACAACTCGAAGTGAATTTCATTTTCGCGTTGCGATTTTCGTGTTGCGAATTTCATTTTCTTGTTGCGAATTTAAGTTTCAAAAACTACTCTTCTTCTGCAAATTGAAACTTAAATGAATTGCATTACTTCAACCAAAAGACAAATACTAACTTCACAGGGTTAAAGACTAAACAATTTAGCAGTATTGGCAGCAACCGAATGAATTTACTAAGCAATCTAAGTGAAATGGTTAATCTATATATTGAAATTACGAGTAAATTTATCATCAATTTAAATATGAAAAATTTAAAAATAAAAAAAATTAAAAAAACTAACCCTCGGTGATTGATTTTCTATTTGTGGCCGTGAATGGTTGTGAGAGAGTGGCTCTGATAGATGGAGATGGAGGGGGATCGCCGGAGATGGGGATGGATTTCGTCGTAGAGAGTGAGAGATGAAGATGAGACTGAGTTGCGATTTAGGGTTTTAGGTTATGAGTTACGATTTACGGGATATACTGTTTATATTTGTGTTGTGAAATTAATATTCATGTTTCGAATTCGAAAATAAAATTCGAGTTGCGAAAATAAACACGTTTTGCGAATTTGACTTCTGTGTTACAAATTCCAAATTCGCGTGCGAATTGAAAACTGTGTTACGAAATTAGAGTTCGTGTTGCGAATTTGTTGGTTATTTTCGCAAATCCAAAAAAAATTGGTTAAAATCGTATATTATAAGATATTTTCGGTCACTGAAGTTATTTTCTTAATAAAAAATAAATATTTTAGCTTTAAATTCACAAATTGAGAAACTGCTCCATTGCTCCTACAATAATACAGTGCAAGACCTACAACAATTGGTGCACGTGGCAGCTTGCCAGCCACTCTTGGGTTGAGAGTTTATTTTTTTCGGTCCATGATTGGTCGGTGCCATGCACGTGACCTTCTTTCACATTTATTAAATTTAATGTAGACGTCTACGTCCATTTGATATAATGCATTGAAAATTGAAGGATAATTCTTTTATTAATAATGATTAAAATATGGCTAATTTAATTATTAAAGCCAAGCATTAAGGAATGGGAAGGTATTTAACGTGGTAATGGAATATCAGAATATAATAATTGAACAATTAAAATTTTCAATGTGGCAATGACGGCTTTTTATATAAACAAAATTGAATTATTTAAAATGCACAAATGATATGATATTATTTTATTTTATTGTCTCTCTTAATTATTAAAAGTTACAATATTATTTTCGATTATAGAGAGTTGTTTTGTTGAATTTATCAACTACTAAAAATTACAAAATGGTCACATGATTATGTTTTAAATTCGTATTTTTCTGTTAAAAAAATAACGACATACTAAGCTAGATGTTAACATGCTGACTAAAATATGATAAAATCTAATCTCATAATCTTAAACAACTATCATATCTCAGTCTCCAGGTTAACGTTCATCTCAGACTGTAGACAATTTTTAAACAAAAAATTACGAGTTTAGAACATAATGAATACTCGGGTGATCATTTTGTAATTTTTAATAGTCGATGAACTCAATAAAGTAACTCTCTATAATCAGTGAAATATTTTATAACTTCTAATAGTCTAATCAACAACATTTCACAAAAAATTTATTTTTTCATGTTTTCTTCAAAATTACAAATAATATAATGCTTTTTTTCTTTCTTTCTTTTATTTTTGTGTATGAGTTTCCTTAATTTCTGTATTACTATGATTAATAACTTGTTTATTTTATATTGATAAGAGATTGTGTGCTTCAATATAGTATTTTTATTTTAATTCAATTGAAAATTAATAGAATTCATATTCATATACATATTAAAATATGAATTTTATATGATCATATAATATGTGTATGTAAATACTAAAAATTTTATCATACTATATGATAAAACTAATTTATTCACATATAAATCTATATATAATGTTATTTTTATTTTTATAATATTTAAATAAAATAACTAAAAAAATATCATTCAATAATCGAAAATCTAAATAGATGGTTGGTTTTCTTATAATGAAAATATTACATATGTTATGTCATTCATATTTTGTATGTATACATAATTATATATTGACATAAACACATCAAGTGACTTTAGTGGTTAAAAATTTATATTGTTGCTGTTTTTTCAGAGGTCTTGAGTAGTTTTGTCTATGTGTGCGAGTATATTGTCAATGGCTAAGAAATATTCTAAACAAATACCACTTTATAATCATCCTAGATTATTAAAAAAATATGCTGATATATTAACTCATATAAGTAGCATCAGTGGTAAAAATGAGTACTATTTATCTTTAAAAGATTCAGTTTTGAGCAGTTGCATATGCAAAATATATATTAATTATCAATGATAATTTTTTTAAATAAATACTACCTTATAATAACTGGGACTATCTAAAAAATATAGGTTGATATATTGGTGGTTGAATTTTTTTCTCCACAAGTATCTTACTCTAAAATTACATGTAATATTTATTGATTTAAAATATTAATTAATGGTATATAATAATCAATTAAAATCGTTCATAAAACAATTTAACCATCAGTGTGTCATATACACACTCTAATTAATTATTTTAAGTATCACTAATTTTAAATACAATTTTTATATGTGAAATATTTATTTCTATCCTCATAGTAAGTATGATAAATTTTAATATTATATAGTTTTCATTTGCATACATTGTATGATCGTGTAATATTCATATTCTAATATGTATATGAATACTATTAATTGTTAATTAAAAACAAACAATATATATTATATTGGAACACAAAATCTATTTTCAATATAAAATAAACAGATTATTAATCATAGTAATAAAAAAAGAAGGAAAATCTTAGGTTAGAGATGATTTATTGGGACCCCACTTGATGTGCATATTATGGGATAAAAGCCTAGACTGCCTGATATTTGCCCACCTCATGAAAATGATGATAAAGACGCTGATATTTAATTTGGTAGGGGGACAAATTGAAGCCTTACGACACCCATTAGCTTTGGATTCTTCATTTTCTAAGGATTTGAAAACCATTAAAATAAAAAAATTAAATTATTCAAATTTATTTAAATGATTATTTAATCATATAAAAGCTTATCACAAATAATTCAATTTTAAAAATGTTGTAATAAAAGTGTAACAGTTTTAAATCTGTCCATATAATAACCTATCTTTTTGGTTCATGAAATAGAAAACAAATATAATTAAGTGATACATAGCATGGGAATCTAAATTAAGCCCGGCGTATAAAGCTAGGTAGCTGTATACCGCGAATACAGGCAGTTTGTGCGCCATATAAAATTATTTTAGCCATTGTAAACCAAACCGACCTGCCCATATATTTGACGGTTGATAATATTAAAAACATCATCTCCTTTCTCATCAAATTCTTTACGGTCCTACTTGTTATCAGGATGTGCCGAGGGGTGTTAAGATACGATCACACTCTTTAAAGAATTTAACTTTTTTTCATAATTTAAATATGTTTCTTGTATTTTATTTAAATTATCTAATTTTGTATCTATTAAATTTTATAATTTTACACTCCTAAATTTTTAATATAATTTCTTAAATTTATACATCTGACATAATTTAAATATGTTTCTTGTATTTTATTTAAATTATCTAATTTTGTATCTATTAAATTTTATAATTTTATACTCCTAAATTTTTAATATAATTTCTTAAATTTATACGTTCATAAATTTATTATTGAAATTGGGTTTACCAGAAACAATAGGCGGTTACGTGAGATTCTAATTTTAGATGCACCGACCAAAATTTTCAAGTCATGGGTTGATCGAGTCATCATAGGCGGATTTTAATTGTTTGGATTTCCATCCATCAAATATCTTTTCTTGACGTCAAATTTGGAGTTTTGGAGTAAACTAAACGACAAAAGGGCATAAATTAAAAAAATCAATACTAAAGTAAACTAAACTTTTGAGTTATAATTAAAATAAATCCGAGTCAACTGAACGTGTGAGTAAAGCAATGCGGACGATGGATTTGTGGAAGAAGGTAAAATCGGAGTATATAATAATCCAAGAAAATGGGTCACGTCTTTGAAGGAATAAAATGGGATCTGATTGGAGTATCAGACCCACGTTTGGTTCTGTTTTTGTTGATGGGCCTAACACCAATGTGTATGGGTTTTCAAGTGATCACTCTCTAAACAAAAGGTTGAAGAGACACGCCAACGTGTGTATTTTTTACTTTTAATTTCAAGTTTTCGTCTTCATTAATTTACGTTGCACACTTAATTTTAGTGGGTGAATATCTCAACAGAGATTTTCTACATACTCAAGAACTTGAACTTAAAATCTTACTTAAGTGATATCAAACTACTTACAACTTGAATCAATCTCTATTGATCAATGCTTTTTTTAATATATATTTGCTTGTGAAAGGAATATGGTTTCAAAAAGTTATGGCTCAAGTGCTTAAACCATAAGCTAAATACCCTTTCCTTCTCCAACACACTCGCATCTTGCCACATGCCTCTATCACTTTACACTCCCTTATTCAACTAATTGTATGCTTCACGTTTGGATTCATTCACATGAAATTCTTTCAGTTTAATTACTATTTTTTGGTCATATTTGACTTAAAAATATTAATGTGATCTTAAGTCATTAAATAAATATTTGTAAGCAGTAGTATAGTTGGAACTCTATCTTTATCTACGTCATCATACCATTGTGGATATTAAAAATGTCTGAGTTTGACACGTGGTAGGTCCTAACTGTCGACAATGATAAGGGTTGGGGGACACCTAATCTTGTCCCCTTGGAAATTTTTTGCTTCTAAAAAAACGCCCATACTATTATTATTGTTTGAATTTTTATTTGAATTTTTTTTAAATTATTACTTAAAAAAATTCAATTTTATTAAAATTAAATAAAAATTAAATCCTAATTCCTAAAGTTTAAATTTCAAACCTCTAAACCTTAAATCATATACCTTAAAAATCCTAAACCTTAAATTCTAAAACCATATACCTTAAATCATGATCATTTAACCCTAAAACTATAAACCTTAAGCAATGAAACACTAAATTTGAAACCTTAATAATGTAAAACCTAAACCCTAATTATTGGACCCAAAACTCAAAATCTAAAATCACAAACTATGAAACCTAAACTCTAAACTCAAACCATAAATCATAAATTCTAAACGCTACAAACTTAAAACCTAAAATCATACACCCTAAAACTCAAACCATTAACTATTAACCCTAAACCTATATCTTAAACCTTAAACCTTAAACCTTAAACTCTAAACATTGAACCCTAGATCCTAAATCATAAACCTTAAAACTTAAAAAAAATAAACCCTAAAATCCTAAACCTTAATATATAAACCTTAAACTCTTAAACCTTAAACCAAGAAACAATAAACTCTAAGACCTTAAACCATGAACCATGAATCTTAAAACCTAAACACTTAAAACCATAAACCTTTGAACACTAAATTTTAACCCTAAAACTTAAAGTTTAAACCCTAATTATTAAACCCTAAAATCCTAAACCTTAATATATTGAACCTTAAGCTCTTGAACCTTAAACCAAGAAACAATAAACTCTAAGACCTTAAATCATGAACCATGAAGCTTAAAACCTAAACCTTAACACCATAAACCTTTGAACACTAAATCTTAAACCTAACACCAAAATTTTAAACCATGAACCTTGAACCATACATGCTAAACCTAAACCATAAACCATAAATCTTAAACTCTAAACCTTGAATCCTAAAACCTAAATTGTAACCCCCTAGACCGATGCGGGTAGCCCGATCCGATCCGGAAAGTCATATTAGGGCCATCGGAGCGACCCACTGTAAAAATAGCGGAAAATTTAAAACTTTTTATCAGAACATGTAAACTTATAAAATCAGTTTTCACTATTTAAAAATAAAACAGATTTCCAAACTCGTATATAAATCAAAATACAATTACATGCCCCCTAATCACATGTACCATACTCTACAACAACACCGGACGAACTCCCTTACTGAAGTCGATAGATACACTGGTACAATTATTTTAACCTGAAAAGGTGAGTAATATAGTGAGCTTTGGAAAGCTCAGTAATACAGAACTACCAGATGATGCTGATGAACTTGCAGATACAAATAAATATATATTTCCTTATTGTTTCCGAACATTTACAGATTTTTATGCTGAGCAGAGATCCTACTGATATTTCAGGTGGTAACGGACAATGAGCTTTCAGTTCAGAGAAATATTTCGAAATGACTGAGTTCGGGAGATCAGAATAGGTTTTCTAGTGTGTTCCCAAAAATCATGTAACTTTTCAGATCTTTTTAAACATATATATATATATATATACCCCCATCCGTCACGAACAAAATGTGTAGGTTCCCCAGAACCATACAACCCCGTCACGTCCAGTAAGGCCCTGAGCACACAGCCGAGGAGCCGGTAAGTAAGGCCCTGAGCACACAGCCGAGGAACCTCCAAGTAATCTTCCTCCAACAATACCCCCCAATAAAACATGTTCCGTCCATAAATGGATATATCAAAAATCAAAACATAATTCAAGTCAAGTATCATATCAGAATTCAGGTCATGTATCATATCAGAATCCATGTCAATATCAGATCAGAATCCAGGTCAGGTATCATAACAGAATTCAAATTTGAAATCAGATAAAATATTCATGTAATTAGGGAACACACCAGAGTTTACAGGTATTATTTAGAGGTACTGTATCAGGCAGAGAAACACAGTTCTTCAGTATGTCGATAGAATGTTGGAATTTAGAATCACTATTGGAAGAGTTCATTAACTGACAGAATCATCAGTTATTCAGAATGTGAATTATCAGGATATTATCTTATTCGAACAGTTTTCAGAAGCTGTACGTAATCAGAAGGGTATTTAGAATCATTTACATCCATGTCAATTGATCGGATAATCGAACAACTTGAGAACGAAGATTCAGAACCTTAAAAATCTATGTCGACTGGTCAATTCTTTTTCCTTCTAGGGTATTTACTCTTTAATACCACAAATTCTTGTCCATAGATCATCTTCAGAATCATAGCTGAATAGATATTCCAATGGCCTTTATTTCATTTCCAAGCTTCCACGATATCATGAAATACTGACGTGCTTGATTTGTAGTTCATGTTCTATAAGGACGATACATCATGTAAATTCATCCGAATTTCCAGGCTTATCCTAATCACTTACTTAATCCTCAGTCATTGAAGTTACTTAGTTCATTTAGCATTCAAATCCATTCTAGTTACTTCGGGATTTCCCAGAGTAATACAAACGTTCCTGTATTTCAGATATATATTGTACTTCTATTCCATTCAATTTGGTATTCGTGGTTGATTTGTACAAACGTCCAATTCTTAGTACTGAATACGATCTAGAGCTGAGCTGAGCTGAATACTTCCAATATCATCGAGCCAAACTTGAGAATACGAACACATGTTCCAGTAATATCTATGCCATTCAGGTATTTACATAGCTTTAGGGTTGATCTACTAACTTAAATTATTTTCCATTACCTTTAAAGGTAGTCCAATACCTATGCTTACTTGGATTCCTTAATTAATCCAAGACATTTACTTAATATAGACCATAAGGGTATTTTGGTCATTTTGGTTTTTAGTTTTATTCCAATCATAACAGAGCTCAAGGATATCCCATCATTCCTGAGCTTGGTGATATTCTTGGGTCATTTCCATTACAGGGGTATTTTGGTCATTTTATAGATCATGGTATTTCAATCTTTTTTCTCCATCCGGTCTTATTATTTAATTCCAATTTATCATCTATTCCAGTCCGTTCGAACAATTCTGATAAAAGTGCACCCTCCGATAAATTGTTCTTCAGGTATTTACTCATAACTCGGATATTTTCGGGTCAAGTGTCTTCTCGAATTTTACAAACGCAATATTATGAATTTTTCTTTACAAAGACAGAATATTAATAATTAAATTTGTACTTAATCGAGTTAAGTACAAATCCTCAAAGTACTTTCTCCTTCAGGGTCAACTCTGACTATTTTACCTCTCAAGGGAATTTTCGTAATTTCTTAACCAGATAATTTTGATATTAGCTCTTAGCGAAAATAATATAATTTAGAGATCCTATGATTAATTGCTTTCTTGAACACTCTCTGATCTTGAAACGGTTCTCTTAACAGACTTCTAGTATCCTTCATAAACTCTCCTAGGATTAAAACCGGTTATCCATAATTTCCAAATAAAACTAACATTTCTTATGCACATCAATATTTTTATCAGATCAATATGTATGTAAAATACTCTTATCTAACTTCCATATTCAAATCTTGTCTTTTCATAATATAAGGGTATTTTCGTAATTTTACCCTACCGGAGTATTCTCATAATTTCTCATCCAAGTACCTTTAACATTTAACCTTTGATGAAATAAATTATAAGTTGCAGATACAGGGCTGATTCCTTTATCACTAATCATAAACTTGTAATTTAATCTAACAATTCCTCAATCTCTTATACTAGTCATTCGATCCGTAATTAGTTACAGAATTTCTATCACATCATATCGAGTGTATAAATTATTCAACTCCACCAAAGTGACCAACATTATCTTGTTCATGCATTTATCAATATAAACATGTTCCATAAAGCATAAAGAGGTAGTAAAGTATTACCTCGATTTCTGTGCAATACTGATCGACCATAAAAATTCCATTCGAATGCCTTTGATCTTCAATTCAACTTCCAATATTTCCTCAGATACATATCAATATAAATTATATCAGAAACGAAGCTTAATTGCGATAAACGGATCGAATCGGGTGATAAATTAGTGAAAAATAGCTTACCTGGTTCGAATTTGGCGAAACGGACTTCGGATTCGGATTCAGGACGTCGAAAGTATAAAATATGACTTTTCATAAATTTGGAATTTTCGGTCAAAATCAAAGTCAACGGGTTTGACCGGTAATTTCGAGGCCTTCGGGTCTGAATTTCGAAAAACGGATTGCGGAATCGGATTTGAAACGTCGAAAAATGTCAGGATAGGTATACTCGGTCAAAAACAAAGGTCGTTTAATGCCAGATCAAAGCCCGTCAAAGTTTAGGTCAACAATGGTCAACGCCGGTCAACGGTCAATGGGTCAACGGTCAACGGGTCGGGTCAACAGGTTGGGTCAGGTCAACGGGTCGGGTAAACGGGTCGGGTCGGGTCGGGTTATGACCGTTCAAACCGGTCAACTATGCACCAAAACCGGTCAAACCGGTCATTTGGACTATCCCCACGCCCAGTGGCGGCGCGTGGGGGCGCGTCCGGCTGCCTAAAAATCACGGAAAATTTCTTAAAAATTATTTTGAGCGATTTCGAGATACTTACAAAGCTCGGTTCACAATTTTGAACGGCGAAGAGCTCGATTTCAACAAATCGAAAACTTTGATCGCTTCATCTCCTCACGCGCCGCCGTCGACGGAGACCAATGATGACACTGGTGAACTCGGAACGATGCAACGAACACGATGGTGCGGGAGGTGTCGTAAACGGATGACTCGATCGTCGTGAATCGATGAAAACCCAACTAAAATCGAGTTATTACCGACGATACTATCGACTGAAATTAACGATGAACGGCGACGATTCACGATGAAAGGTTTGAGGGGTTTTGTTCCTCGGTTGACAATGAACACGATGGTGGTTTTGGCTCGTCGATCGGAGGTCAGACGACGAGTAGATCGGAGTTGGAAGTTGGTTGATCGGAGAGGGAAAATTGAAAAATATCAGCTGAACCTGCGCACGGGGAAACTTATAATTCAACATATATAAAAAATGGTTAAATCATGGGTTTAGCCACTGAACTTCCTTCACTTCTTAAAACGGTATGCCAACTTTGAAATTATTCAATTTAATCCTCAATTTCTTCCAAAATTCCAATTAAATTCACCATTTTATAATTTCTTAAATTTAGCCCCTAAATTGGGATGTTACAATTCTCCTCTCCTTAAAAAGAATTTCGTCCTCGAAATTCATTCATGTCACATAATTATAGAGATGAAACTTCCATAAGTTCTTTCATATCTTTCATGTAGCTCTTATAGAAATACGGATCCTCCACTAATCCTTAACCAATTGAATATACCTTCTTATCAGAACTCTCCCTCATTTCAATAAAAGAATCTAAACGAAAATTTCCTTAAGTAATCAATTCAGCCTTGGTCACGAGAATAGGCTCCTAAAGTAGTAGCATATCCCAATTTCATTTCTAGAGTCGAGTCAGAATTTCTCGGATAATTAACTCTTACATGGCTCGTAATGTACTTAACAACATTAAAACAAATGTTACTGGTATTCCTTTTTGTACAAGTATAGCCTTAACGGATAGAAACTTCGGTTTACTCGTACAGATAGGGACTCAGCCCTGGAGTTTCGGCTCAGAGAGGTACTATTGTAGTCTAGGGGCATGTACTGATCAGACATATTTTGATATTCGACCGGCTGGTCTATCTTGAAAATTTTTGACTCAAACCATAGCTCTGATACCACTAAATGTAACCCCCCAGATCAATACGGGTAGCCCGATCCGATCCGAAAAGTCATATTAGGGCCACCAGAGCGACCCACTGTAAAAATAGCAGAAAATTTAAAACTTTTTATCAGAACATGTAAACTTATAAAATCAGTTTTCACTATTTAAAAATAAAACAGATTTCCAAACTCGTATATAAATCAAAATACAATTACATGCCCCCTAATCACATGTACCATACTCTGCAACAACACCGGACGAACTCACTTACTGAAGTAGATAGATGCACTGGTACAATTATTTTAACCTGAAAAGGTGAGTAATAGAGTGAGCTTTGGAAAGCTCAGTAATACAGAACTACCAGATGATGCTGATGAACGTGCAGATACAAATAAATATATATTTCCTTATTGTTCCCAAACATTTACAGATTTTTATGCTGAGCAGAGATCCTACTGATATTTCAGGTGGTAACGGACAATGAGTTTTCAGTTCAGAGAAATATTTCGGATGACTGAGTTCGGGAGATCAGAATAGGTTTTCTAGTGTGTTCCCAAAAATCATGTAACTTTTCAGATCTTTTTAAACATATATATATACCCCCATCCGTCACGAACAAAATGTGTAGGTTCCCCAGAACCATACAACCCCGTCACGTCCAGTAAGGCCCTGAGCACACAGCCGAGGAACCTCCAAGTAATCTTCCTCCAACAATACCCCCCAATAAAAAATGTTCCGTCCATAAACGGATATATCAAAAATCAAAACATAATTCAAGTCAAGTATCATATCAGAATCCAGGTCATGTATCAGATCATAATCCAGGTCAGGTATCATAACAGAATTCAAATTTGAAATCAGATAAAATATTCATGTAATTAGGGAACACACCAGAGTTTACAGGTATTATTTAGAGGTACTGTATCAGGTAGAGAAACACATTTCTTCAGTATGTCGATAGAATGTTGGAATTTAGAATCACTATTGGAAGAGTTCATTAACTGACAGAATCATCAGTTATTCAGAATGTGAATTATCAGGATATTATCTTATTCGGACAGTTTTCAGAAGCTGTACGTAATCAGAAGGGTATTCAGAATCCTTTACATCCATGTCAATTGATCGGATAATCGAACAACTTGAGAACAAAGATTCAGAACCTTAAAAATCTATGTCGAATGGTCAATTCTTTTTCCTTCTAGGGTATTTACTCTTTAATACCACAAATTCTTGTCCATAGATCATCTTCAGAATCATAGCTGAATAGATATTCCAATGGTCTTTATTTCATTTCCAAGCTTCCACGATATCATGAAATACTGACGTGCTTGATTTGTAGTTCATGTTCTATAAGGACGATACATCATGTAAATTCATCCAAATTTCCAGGCTCATCCTAATCACTTACTTAATCCTCAGTCATTGAAGTTACTTAGTTCATTTAGCATTCTAGTCCATTCTAGTTACTTCGGAATTTTCCAGAGTAATACAAGCGTTCCTGTATTTCAGATATATATTATACTTCTATTCCATTCAATTTGGTATTCGTGGTTGATTTGTCGAACAAACGTCCAATTCTTAGTACTGAATACGATCTAGAGCTGAGCTAAATACTTCCAAAATTTATCATCGAGCCAAACTTGAGAATACGAACACACGTTCTAGTAATATTTATGCCATTCAGGTATTTACATAGCTTTAGGGTTGATCTACTCACTTAAATTATTTTCCATTACCTTTAAAGGTAGTCCAATACCTATGCTTACTTGGATTCCTTAATTAATCCAAGACATTTACTTAATATAGACCATAAGGGTATTTTGGTCATTTTGGTTTTTAGTTTTATTCCAATCATAACAGAGCTCAAGGATATCCCATCATTCTTGAGCTTGGTGATATTCTTGGGTCATTTCCATTACAGGGGTATTTTGGTCATTTTATAGATCCATGGTATTTCAATTTTTTTCCTCCATCCGGTCTTATTATTTAATTCCAATTTATCATCTATTCCAGTCCGTTCGAACAATTCTGATAAAAGAGCACCCTCCGATAAATTGTTCTTCAGGTATTTACTCATAACTCGGATATTTTCGGGTCAAGTGCCTTCTCGGATTTTACAAACGCAATATTATGAATTTTTCTTTACAAAGACAGAATATTAATAATTAAATTTGTACTCAATCGAGTTAAGTACAAATCCTCAAAGTACTTTCTCCTTCAGGGTCAACTCTGACTATTTTACCTCTCAAGGGAATTTTCGTAATTTATTAACCAGATAATTTTGATATTAGCTCTTAGCGAAAATAATATAATTTAGAGATCCTATGATTAATTGCTTTCTTGAACACTCTCTGATCTTGAAACGGTTCTCTTAACAGACTTCTAGTATCCTTCATAAACTCTCCTAGGATTCAAACCGGTTATCCATAATTTCCAAATAAAACTAACATTTCTTATGCACATCAATATTTTTATCAGATCAATATGTCTGCAAAATCCTCTTATCTAACTTCCATATTCAAATCTTGTCTTTTCAAAACATAAGGGTATTTTCATAATTTTACCCTACCGGAGTATTCTCATAATTTCTCATCCAAGTACCTTTAACATTTAACCTTTGATGAAATAAATTATAAGTTGTAGATACAGGGCTGATTCCTTTATCATTAATCATAAACTTGTAATTTAATCTAACAATTCCTCAATCTCTTATATTAGTCATTCGATCCGTAATTAGTTACAGAATTTCTATCACAACATATCGAGTGTATAAATTATTCAACTACACCAAAGTGACCAACATTATCTTGTTCATGCATTTATCAATATAAACATGTTCCATAAAGCATAAAGAGGTAGTAAAGTATTACCTCGATTTCCGTATAATACTGATCGACCATAAAAATTTCATTCGAATGCCTTTGATCTTCAATTCAACTTCCAATAATTCCTCAGATACGTATCAATATAAATTATATCAGAAACGAAGCTTAATTGCGATAAACGGATCGAATCGGGTGATAAATCAATGAAAAACAGCTTATCGGGTTCGAATTTGGTGAAAAAGACTTCAGATTCGGATTCAGGACGTCGAAATTATAAAATATGACTTTTCAGAAATTTGGAATTTTCGGTCAAAATCAAAGTCAACGGGTTTGACCGGTAATTTCGAGGCCTTCGGATTCGAATTTCAAAAAACAGATTGCGGAATCGGATTTGGAACGTCGAAAAATGTCAGGATAGGTATACTCGGTCAAAAACAAAGGTCGTTTAATGCCCGATCAAAGCCCGTCAAAGTTTTGGTCAACAGTGGTCAACGACGGTCAACAGTCAACGGGTCAACGAGTCGGGTCGGGTTATGACTGGTCAAACCTGTCAACTATGCACCAAAACCGGTCATTTGGACTATCCCCACGCGCAGTGGTGGCACGTGGGGGCGCGTGGGGCCCCTTCCGGCTGCCTAAAAATCACAGAAAAATTCTTAAAAATTATTTTGAGCGATTTCGAGATACTTACAAAGCTCGGTTCACAATTTTGAACGGCGGAGAGCTCGATTTCAACAAATCGGAAACTTTGACTGCTTCACCTCCTCATGCGCCGCCGTCGACGGAGACCAAGGATGACACCGGCGAACTCGGAACGATGCAACGAACACGATGGTGCAGGAGGTGTTGTAAACGGATGACCCGATCGTCACGAATCGATGAAAACCCAACTAAAATTGAGTTATTACCGACGATATTATCGACTGAAATTAACGACGAACGACGACGATTCACGACGAAAGGTTTGAGGGGTTTTGTTCCTCGGTTGACAATGAACACGATGGTGGTTTCGGCTCGTCGATCGGAGGTCGGACGGCGAGTAGATCGGAGAGGGAAAACTGAAAAATATCAGTTGAACCTGCGCACGGGGAAACTTATAATTCAACATATATAAAAAATGGTTAAATCATGGGTTTAGCCACTGAACTTCCTTCACTTCTTAAAACGGTCTACCAACTTTGAAATTATTCAATTTAATCCTCAATTTCTTCCAAAATTCCAATTAAATTCACCATTTTATAATTTCTTAAATTTAGCCCCTAAATTGGGATGTTACATAAATCATAAACCTTAAAATAAAAAAATAAACCATAAAATCCTAAACCTTAAACTTTTAAACCTTAAACCATGAAAGAATAAACTCTAAGACCTTAAACCATGAACCATGAACCATGAACCATGAACCATAAAACCTAAACACTTAAAACCCTAAACCATTGAACACTAAATCTTAATCCTAAAACTTAAACCCTAACTCCTAAACTATAAATAATAAACCCTAAAATCATAAACCTTAATATATTAAACCTTAAAATCTTAAACCTTAAACCAAGAAATAGTAAACTCTAAGACCTTAAACCGTGAACCATGAAGTTTAAAACCTAAACACTTAAAATCATAAACCTTTGAACACTAAATCTTAACCCTAAAATTTAAACCCTAACCCCTAAACTTTAAACCTTAAACCCTAAACCATAAATTTTAAACTATGAACCCTAAATCATAATTTATAAATCATGAACCTAATCTTTAAATGATAAAACCATGAGTCGTAAATCATAAATCCTAAACTTGATATGTTAATCCTAAAATAATAAATCTAATCTTTAAACCTTAAAACCAAGAATCATAGATACTAAACCTTAAGACCTAAAATACTAAAACTCTAAACTCTAAAACATTAACCATAAAACCTAAAAATTTAACCTTAAACTCTAAAACAAACCACTAAAGCCCAAACACCTAAAACTCTAGACCATTATCTTGAAGCCTAAAACACAAAACATTACACCCTAAAACCATGAACGTGAACTCTAAAAATTTAAACACTAAAACCATTAACCATTAACCCTAAACTTTAAAGCATAAGGCTATAAACCCTAAACTTTAAAGCAAAAGGCTATAAACCCTAAACTTCAAAACCCTAAACTTCAAAACACTAAAAATCATAAACATAACATCATAAACCCTAAACCTTTAAACCCTAAAAATCCAAACCATAAACTATAAACTATATATAAACCCTAAAACAAAAAACATAAAACATAACTATAAACCTTAATTAATAAACCATGAACACAACCTCTAAACTCTAAACCATAAATC